>NC_090384.1:54681484-54996541 GCF_036365525.1 Heterodontus francisci
CACTACTGTGCCTCCCCTCCCCCATTCACACTATCCACCACCCCTGCCACTGAACTCTTTCTTCCTCTGACATGCTTCCCTCCCATCATCCTACTTCTGGCAGCCATACATCCTTTCTTTTCAGCTGTCTCATGTTCGAGGGTTCCCTTTCGAACCTCTTCTACCTTTCCAACTCCCTCTTCTCCTTCAAGACATTCCTAAAAAAAAAAATCCAGTTGGTTCACACCATCCTAATCTTTTGTTCTTTTGCTCAGCATCCCTCTTCCTTTTTCTACATTAATGGTGCCATATAAATGCAAATTGTTTTTAGTTACTCCCGCTATTCAATGTCCATTCCTTTTACTAGTGACTGGGGAATTCCATATGTTCAAGGAAGATGCTTTATGATTATATTTCAAAAATTCACTGGTTGAAGTGAATTGCAATCTGAAAGTCCAATGAAACGACTCTATCACATATTGTATACTCTCACAGCCGATTCCAGCTCGGTTCCGATGAAGGGTCACTGACCCGAAACGTTAACTCTGCTTCGCTTTCCACAGATGCTGCCAGACCTGCTGAGTGATTCCAGCGTTTCTTGTTTTTATGTCATAAAAACCCATCTGATTCACTAAAGTCCTTTAGGGAAGAAAATCTGCCATCCTTAGCCACCAGTCTGGCCTATTTGTGACTCCAGATCCAGAACAATGTGGTTGACTGTTAGCTGCTCTCTGATATGACCTAGCAAGCCACTCAGTTGTAATCAAGAAGATGGCTCACCACCATCTTCTCAAGGGCAATTAGGGATGGGCAATAAATGCTGACCTTGCCAGCGACACCCACATCCTGTTAATGAATTTAAAATAAAAGTTATTGAAGCATATTCTTACTTGGAGCTGTGTTTCATAAATGAATAAAATCATATGCAACAATTTATAAAGTGGTAAAGGCAAAAAAACACAAGTAAATGGTAGCCCTGTCCATTTTTCATGATGGATAGACTGATTATTTATGAAAATGATCAGTGCGATCTCTCCCTAAATGCAGTTTGAAGAAAGAGCTTGTCTGGCTGAATTAGCATTTAGAGCAACAGCAGCCATTGAATCTAATGATAACAAGATGCCTTTGGTTTGATGAAAGTGAATGCCACATTTTAGAGACGTGCTTGATTGCTGTTGCTATTGTTAAACTTTGGTGCGGAAGGTTTTTTAGTTCCTCAAAGGGCAAGCATCACTAAGTAGAAATAGTTTAGAATGCTATTGCTTTTCTTGTTAATTTGCTAACAAATAATGTGATGATAGAAGTAATGTTGAAACATATTACAGTGTTAATTTTATATTTTATAATGGTATCTTGGTGAGGAAAATGGCGTCTGGCACTTCGAGTTCTTTTTTTCTCCCTGAGAGAAAACAGTGAAAAGGGGAAAAATTGGATAAGGCCTAATAACCCGCAGCCATTTATTGAGATGCAGGAAGCATGCAAACTTCGTGTTGCCTGCTTATTATAATGATAGGAACATGCAGCCCTGTGGAAAATGTGCTGCTGAGTGGCTACACGCCTCAGCAGGGGGCTCAAATTCATGAGAGGCAAGCACAACTTCAAGTTAGCCAGCACTGCTTAAAGCCAGCCAGCACCTCTTAAAGGGGAAGTGCATTCTGAATGCAGCATGTGCTGGAACTGTTTGTCGAGGAATCGTTGAGCAGAAAGAAGAGTGAAAATGGTGCAACAGGGCAGAGAATGTGCTCCAAGGTTCTATGATGCACATTGGAGGGCTTGGTACAGGAGGTAAACAACAGGAAAAAGGTCATCTTCCCACCAGGGGCCAGGAGGCACCCCAGACAGACACTGAGAAGGCAATGGGAGAAGATAGCTGTTGTGGCCAATACAAGCAGTCAAGCCCCAAGGACCCAGTTTCAGTGCAGAAAGAAGATGAATGATCTCATATGACTGATTGATTATGATCAGTGAATGCATCTTCAAATGTCATATCCTTACAAATCAACCACTAGCCTCATACACTGCTCCATTCACCACCCCCCTTCACTCACCTGCCAACATTTTCTATCAATAATGACTCATACCAAACATTCATAGCCTCACCTCACCCTAAAACATTTAGCACTGCTGCAAGGCCATACTCACATCTCTCAGCTTGCACACACTGCCAACGATTCACATCATCCAAACACATTGCACCACACTCACTGACATACTTCCCTCTGTCTTGCAGGACAAGGTGGCTCCTAACCACAGGCAGCAGCACCTAACTGGCGGGGGATAGGCACAGCTGCATGCCCTCATCCCAGTGGAGGAGACAATGCTGACAATCAGTGATCCCACCACAACTGAGGCTGTGGCCAGAGTTGGGACTGCAACCTTAGAATAACAGTATGTTCCTACGTAATCTACCTTCTCGCATCCCACTTCCACCTCATCCCAAAATGTTTTCTGAAGTACCAGCTGCAGATGGTGTAAGTATACACCTCTTGCTTTCTCCCACTTCCCTCACTGCAACCCTACCCTTGTGCCTTTCTCCTTTTAGGATTCCAAGAACTGCCACCTGGTCAAGCACTGGTGCAGGAGCATGAAGTGCAAGGTGAGCAGGACAATGATGATGAAGAAACATCATCATTTGATTTCACGCTCACAGCCACCATCTCAGATATTGATACAGCACACTGAACTTTAGTGGGTAGCAGAGAGGCGGGATCTGCACATGATGCGTCACTGGACATGAGTAACCTGCAGTGAGGGCAGGGTGAAATGGTAGTGCAGGTGCCAGCGCCCCAGAGGGCAAGTTCACACGAGTTCTGCTATAGGAGACTCAAATGAGGATTTCAATGGGGTAGCCTACAGAAAAAAAGGCTGAAGAGCACGTGCCATGAAATGCTTGGTACATTGACAGGCTGGCCAGAAAGTCTGTAGTCAGTGTCAAGGAACCTGGAAGGGCCTGGCACCAACTTGGCACAGGGCTTTGCTCAGAACTTGGAATCCATCGTTTCCAGCATAGAAGTGGTGGTCAACTCCATGACAGCACTTGTGGACCCGAATATGATGCAGCATCTGATGACTAATATCTCAGTTTCCATTTCCGCACCACATCAAATTTCAGCTTGTTACCATCTAAGCACAGCTTGCTGCCATGCAGACACAGACTGATGCCATCATGGCTGCAGATAACAGTGGTGCTGTTCTTCAAATGAAGTGTCAAAACCAATGATAATTCTGGTGATTAAGGTGCAAATTCAAGATCTAGTGTCATATTCAAGGATCTTTTCTGATCTCCTTGCTCACATCCTTCCATCTACCACCATTAAAAAATAAAATTGGTCATCAGTCTCATTGCTGTTTGAAGGATCTTGCCTTGTACAAAACGGTTGCTGCATTCACCAATATAAAATATACAATGCAATATTATTGTGTGAAAGGGATAGATATGACTAAACAACCAAAGAAATTTGGTTCACTCATAATCATCCATCTTTCATATCTGCTGGAAGGCAAAACTGCTGAGATGTGTTAATAAGGTCACACAAAAGTTTTGTTACAAAGCCAGATCTAGTTCTGTTAATAGCAGCAGTCACTGTTGCCAGTTGACAGCTCTCAGACTAAATATTCTGCTCCATTCAAGTGGCTCAACACCATATCATAAAAATATCTGTAGCATTTCATGGTTTGGTACTGGGTGTTCTTTCCCATCTCTGCAAGACATTCAGGAAATATTTTATTTACACCAAAACCAATCTGACTGTGGAGTTAGCTTTGTGTGTACAAATTTTAAACAATGTGACCATCTTAAAAAATGCCTTCTACAAAAGATATTAGTCATAGATGTCCAAATATTCTCATAGTAATAACTTCGGCTCTATTATCACTGTGGAGCTGACTGACGGGAAGTTGGATATAGACAAACAGAGGAGGTGCTTCAGTACAAAATGGCATATTGAGCAGTTTTTGAAAGGCTTGGTATACATTGATTAAGGTGATATTTTGGAATATTTCTGAATGAACAATTAAAAAAAAAAAATAATTCACAGGACTTGGGCATCGCTGGTAAGGCCAGTATTTATTGCCGATCCTTAATTGCCCTGGAGTAGGTGGGGTGATGAGCCACCTTTTTGAATATGACTGAGTGGTTCAGAGAATGGTTAAGAGTTAACCACATTGCTATGGATCTGGAGTCACATTTAGGCCAGACCAAGTAAGTACAGTAGATTTCCTATCGTTCCTGTCCTGTCCTATCCTGTGAGAGTTCGCTGTGTGCAAGTTGGCTGCTACGTTTCCTACATTACAACTGTGACTGCACTTCTTAAGTACTTCATTGGTTATAAAGGGCTTTGGAACAACCTGAGGTCATAAAAGGTGCTATATAAATTCAAGTCTTTTTTTTCTTTTTATTACCTGTACAGTTGGAGAACCCAAGAACATTTTGGAGCAATTTAATTGGTTCAGCTTCTTTTTGCTTTGTGATTTTTAATGACAACTTGTTTTTCATACTTTGAATATTTTAACATTTGAACTTAATGACTGAGGGTTTTCACTCGTTGATTGGGACATTCCTCGCCTATTCAATTGTGATTGGTTGCCATTTTATGAATTTTAAATTTGAGTCAATCACACGCAACAGTGATGCAAAATTTGCATGTATCAAAGTGTGGCATCTGAAATATGATGGACAAGATGCATTATTTTCCATAGATACTAGTTGATTGCACTCAGGCAGTTAAGACCAAGTGTGGTGTTCAGGTGGGTTTGGAGGCTGGGGCATCAGCATGAGGGCATTAAGATGTAATACGGCTCCCATTTGAAAATTATATACTCTGTCTTTCTTTAAATTAAATAAATATATATATATATATAGATATAATTTTATATTATATATAGTTAAATGGCAAAAGTTAAGGCAATTTGGAAGGCAGAGAAGTAGAGTTGGTTGGAGCTTAAGGGGCGTTAAATTGGATAACCCCTGAAAACCAGCGCAGGGCTTGTGATGCGCAATTAACCCATGCCCTTTGATTGCAAAGCAGGCAGGATGCCAACATTGTGCTGTCTTTCTCATTTCTGTGACCTGAGTGCAGCCAATGCTCCCCGTGCTGTTCATTGGCTGCATTTATCAGCAGGGTGCCCAATATCGGAGTGCCTAGCCCTACTTAAAGCTAGCTTGCACTACTTAAAGTTAACTTGGTGTTATATTTCTATCTCCGTAACATCAGCCAACTCCGCCCATGCCTCAGCCCTCCTGCTGCTGAAACCATCATCCACTCCTTTGTTACCTGAAGCCTTTTTTAATTCATTTGTGGGATGTGGGCTCACTGGCACGGCCAGCATTTATTGCCCATCCCTAATTTCCCTTGAACAGAATGGCATGCTCGGCCATTTCAGAGGGCATTTTAAGAGTCAACTACATTGCTGTGGGTCTGGAGTCACATGTAGGCCAGATCAGGTAAGGACAGCAGATTTGCTTTCCTAAAGGACATTAGTGAACCAGATGGGTTTTTACAACAATCGACAATGGTTTCATGGTCACCATTAGACTTAGCTTTTTAATTCCCAGATTAATTGAATTCAGATTTCACCATCTGCTATAGTGGGATTCAGACCCATGTCCCCAGAGCAGTAGCCTGGGTCTTGGGATTACTAGTCCAATGACATTACCACTATGCCATCACCTCCCCACTTCACTATTCTAATGCAGTCCTGGCTGGCCTCCCACATTCTACTGTCCATAAATTTTAGTTCATCCAAAACTTTGCTACCTCTTCCTAACTCGCACCAAACCCCATTTACCCATCACCCCTGTGCTCATTGACCTACACTGGCTCCCAGTTAAGCAATGCATCTTTGTTTTCGAATCCCTCTATGGCCTGGCCTCTCCCAATCTCTCTAATCTTATCCAGCCCTTCAGCCCTCCGAGATATCTGCACTCCTCTAATTCTGACCTCTTTAGCATCCCTGATTTTAATTGCTGTACTACTGGTGGCCATGCCTTCAGCTTCCTAAGCCCTGAGTTCTGGAATTCCCTCCCTAAACCCCTCCACCTCTCTACCTCATTTTCCTCCTGAAAGGCACTCCTTAAACCCTACCTCTCTGACAAAGCTTTTGTTCATCTGCCCTAATATCTCCTCTTGTGGCTCGGTTTTGATAATAATGCCTGTGTAAAATGCCTTGGAACCTATGATTACATTGAAGGTGCTATATAGAAGTTGTTGTAGTTGTCGCCTTCACCTTTTAAAGGGAAGGGACACTGTAGCTGCTGGTGGTCATTCTGAATATTGTGCTGTGGAATATTCAACAATGGCTGATCATGGGAGAAAGCATTAAGATATTTGAACTCTGCACTCGAGGTCTTGCTGGACAAAGTTGGAAGAAATGGAGATGGCCAGCAGATTGTGGGGTATGCGGCTGGACGGCCTCCAGACACATGCTCAGAAGGCAGTAGGAAGGGATAGTGGCGGAGGTCAATGTCAGGACCTTAGCCTCAAGGATCTGGATGTAGTTTAGGAAGAAGTTTAATGATTGCACATGAGTTGTCAAGATCAGGAGTGCATCTTCAAATGCCATATCCTACCAACTGTCTCATCCATTGCTCAATTCACTGTACCTCCATCACACACCTACCAACAATTTCTGACAATTAAGATTGGTACTTAGCAGCATTACTGTGCTTGCCCCACCCTCAATGTTGCAAGCCTTGCACCCACATCTTTCAGCTTGCACACATTGGCATCTATTCGACCATGACAAATGCATTACCCGCACATATTGCACAACACTCCCCGTCACACTTCTCTCTTTCGTGCAGGAGGTGGTGCATAACAAGAGACAGCAGGAATTATCAAGAGGTGGAGAGATATGCCTACATGTTTTAACCCCAATGGAGGAGACTGTGCTGGCAATTATTGGACGAGGCATTACTTCTCCCCCTCGTCCCTGTTCCACCGGCTTTCTCTGCTCTGCACAGCCTATGCTAATTCTCCCAGTCATGTTCAATCACAAAAGGAAGACCTCCTAGGTGACCCATGTCTGGGAGCAATTAGTTGGTGCACATGCCTTTAAGTCAACAAAGAAATACTTCAGCACCAGCCAGACCACTCCCTGTAGGCTATTGAAACTTTAAACAAGACAGGAAAAGAACCCAAAATGCATGGAATTACAGCAAAAGCCAGAAGAAATAATCCTGCAACTGACCTGCTAGTAATTGATCCTACAAAATAGTGATGGTGGAGGCTCCTTAATGCCGTTGAATGTGTGTTAGCTGTGTGAGGTTGAAAGGGCATAGGCTGGAGCATGGAGTTCCAAAATAGCAGCACTAGCATCAAAAGAGTTTTACGTGCTGATTGACATCATGATCTTTCAGCTGCAAATGCTGCTGTCAGTCTTTAGGTGCGTGCTTGTTAAACCTTTATGAAGATGACATTCAACGCACTTCCCGTTGGAAGTTTCAGAGGCCTCGTGCCAAGAGAGTAAGCACTACAGAATACAGTTTTGCCCTTTGCCGTCATAGTCAAATAGGGGTCAGAAGCCCACACCGTGTGGGAAACAGTCACGAGGCTGTGATTTTCCCTGAATTTGCCAATTAGTGGCCAGAGGGCAGGCCCACGTTCAATTAAGGATGGCTGGCGGGCCGTCAAAGCTGGAGGGCCAATAGGACACTCTCCAGCACTGAAGAAGCAGCAGGCTACTTTTCCAGGTAAGTGAGTGGGAGGCAGCCCCAAGATAGAGGCACCCTCTCCAGCCTTTTCAGCTTTAAAGCAAAAAAATCCCCTCAGCTGCTGAGCCACCATTGTGGAGAGGTTCCTCTCCAGAGGGAAGCCTGCAGCTGAAGCCAGGCAGGCAGGGAAGGCCTCTAAGCCTGCCTGGAGCACTGGCCCCCTGGTCTGCCACCAGGAGACCATCTACAGGCAGCTGCCCTGTTCCTTGACGCATCCGAGGCTGACTGGAAAACTTGATTCGACTTCCGGCAATAGGCTTTAATAGGACTTTAACAAGATCAATTGGTTCTGCCGCCTCCACCCACCCCCCACCCCCCTCCCAACCCCATCCCACCTCGAGGAAAATGGTCTGGGAGTGGGGTGGAACCTGGCAACCGGCACACCAGTCAGCGGCATGGATTTATGTGCCCTCCCACCTCCCCCATTGGGGGTCTTAAATTCACAATTGGGAAATGGAAATCTGTTGCAACAGCATCACCACTGCTGAGAAGATTTAATTGAGAGTATTACAAATTTACTTAGGCAGTTTCCATTATTCATGTAGATGTAGAAATTTATAATGAAAAGATGTTGACCGAGTTGGAGGATACACTATGTAGATTAATGTAGCAGTGTAACAAGAATAATGGCATTCATCTACAAACAAACAGTTCAAAGATCTGATTTGTAATAAGTTAATGAAATATAAAAATGTACATTTTCTTGCTGTTGAATGTTCACATTCAAATTTGTATTTTCCACCCTCACCATTAACAAATCTAAAACCACTAACTGACAGATACTAAGTTAAATCCCCAAATGTAGTTGTCATTCATCAGCTGTCATGTTTTTCAGTCAGGGATTACTGTAAAATTATATGACTAGAAAGCAAACAATTGGGAATTGCCTATTGCATTTCTGAAAGGTCACCTACCTAAGTGACATATTGAAACTCTGTTGGACAGTGGCTGATAGCCCAGGAATCTGTTGTGTTAAGTATGCGTGTGGTGTCAGCTGTTTCGATTGTTAGAAGTGTACGTGGTAGCATGAAGTCTTTGAGTTTGTCATTCACTACCAGCAGAGTGTTACGTAGTAATGAGGCTTTTAGTAGGCATGGTTTTATCCATTAAAATAAATACATATTCTAACCAAACAAATCAAAATATTTAAATTCTGGTGAGCTTATCTTTTGTGATCATTGTGCATCCATTCCACTAATATGAAGGTATCAGAGGGAAGGAGCTCTACCCAGGAGCTGTGTAAATATCACTGCATTAAAATAAATCAATAAAAACCCAGGCACAGCAATGATGTAAGCTAAGTACAGTTCATTCTCTGAGCTAACCCCAAAACCAAATGGCTGCAGGATAAGTACACTTCATTTCCTGTGCTTATCCCAGTACTTTTGTGTTGCTTTAATGATGTGAATGATATTGCAGTCTAATCGCACTAGGATCAGCTGTCTCTTTAAGGAGTCAGATGATTAAAATATCTCTTTTTTTTTAATGCTTTGTCAGTGCTGTGATGGGTGAATTACAGGCTTCTATGGAAGGATGAGCTAGATAAGGTGAATGGCTTTTCTCAACCAAAGAAGCATTGGTAGCCATGAAGAGATTCCACGTTTGCATCAATAATTGGAAAAGGTTCATCATTTTGAAACCGCTAACAGATTTGATCAGTGTAATTACCTTAACATTGAAATTAACTGTCAATCCTAAGTAAATTTCACAGAGTTGAAAGATCTGTAAGTTTTATGTCAGGACTTTCTCCTGTAATAATGCACAAACACATTGGTAATGTTGCTTTAATTCTCTTGAATTGTTAATTGGATAATATGTTTGCTCCACACACCCAGAAAAAAGACACAATGAGTGTTAACAGTGAATTCTAAGTGTAGAAGCAAATATTAAAAATCCAATATCCAGAACCTACTGTCGTAATGAGGTTAATCATTTCTTCATTAACTTGTCTCCACAAAAGTTATGGGGATTGTACATCACATTTAAGAAAAATTATAAACAATTAAATGTATCTGCTATTTTAGCAATATTTGGCAGAAACAATCACTATATCATTGAGTTGTGCAAGGGGATAATGGCCCAGGAACTGCCTGCTCTGAGTACTGCCGCTGTGTTCATCCATAATAAATTCCACAGCAAATTATTTTTTACAATACATTTTAGCAAATTATTTTATAATACATTTTATCTGTCTCTTTACTGTTATTGAAACTATCATAAATTTATAGCATAATTATCTATGGTGGAGTCAGCACAGATTGCCTCTCAGCATCAACTTTGCACAAGGAATTTAAAGGCCTATCAATCACTGATGGCAATATCCCATTGTTTTTGTGTTATTTGCCCATTGAATAAGGGGATCAAATGCTGGGTTTGAAGCAGGTTAGATACTATTTGCTCCCTCCATCCTCACCCGCGACCCGAAAGCTCTGATTCTAAAATTGAGTGGGACCAAAGTAGGTGGCTATCAATCAGGGCCAACACCTGCACCCACACAGCACCCCACTCCCCCACCTCCCTCCCTGAGCAAACGTGCAGGAGACTTTAACTCCTGGGCCTCATTTGAATGTCCTGATACTGGCTGCCACCTGTAGCTAAGGGGAATGCCATCAACGCCAGTGAGTGGGAGTGGAAATTTGCCAACAATCAGGCCATTGCTAAACACCTGCAAGGTGTGTAATGAGGAGGAATCGGTAAAAAAGTGATCAAGGGTGGAGGTGTGATGAACTCAGGGCAGGAAAGACACAAGTGTTCCTCCTGGCTCACAAGAAGCCTGTAAAAAGTTTTCAAAACATGAACCTTCCTGAAATCTGGCAAGGGTGCTGCCTACCGCCAGCTTCCACAGGTGGACCCAAGCCCATGTGGCCCTTGGTCAGCCCACAGGTAAAATGCCATGCACATCCCAATGGCATTATCGAGATGCAACAACACCATTTCTGTTGGCTTTTGTTTCTTTAAGGCAGGCAGAATTCTCATGCCTGATTTCCTGCTGGGCATATGGGTTAAAATACCCTTTCACATCTGCAGGACGAAGCATGCTTGCTGTGACATGTTGGAGGCTGTGCTTCATTTGAAAAGCAGTCACAATAATTGTTCCATCTGCTGGAAACTGAACTCCAGCTAATTTTCAGCACAGGGACCACGCTGTCAAATACACCACAACCCTGAGCTCTTGTTACTTTTGACTCATTCCATGTTGCTACAGGTAACAAGGGCATATCAGGCAATCAGCAGTTCACTGATGTATTGAGCAATTGAATGATGCATTGCTATCCAGAACAAACAATTTCATCACATTTCCAGCAGCAGGATGGCAAAGCACTGCATTTATTTTTCAGATGGCGCAGATCTTAAAAGTTCAGGGAATCATTGGCACACCCATATGGCATCATAGACCCAGATACGCAATTCTGATAATAGGCCACTTAAGTGCCTCATTTGACCTCTGGATGGGAAGACCATCATCGGCTTATCCAGCCCCAGTAAGATCGTTGGGCGACAGGGTGGTGACAGGCCTGGTGAATGGGGCTGGGGGAGTGCTCAGTCAGTCCAGGGGGAGGGGTGTCCTGGGAGAAAAGTTGTTCCGAGTGGGGGTTGTCTGTGGGCCACAAATTGCCCACGGAGGAGGAACCCCACTCCCTTCCTCCCCCCACCCCAAGCCTGCAGGGAGGACACCTCATTTTTCAAGGCATCCTTCCCATGCGGCAGAGGCCCCCACCCCTGCCACTGGTTACATCCGTTAATAGGCCACTTAATGGCTTCAATTGGCATTTGACAAAGTACCACATAATAAACTTATTTGGAAGATAGAAGTTCGTGGTATTAAAGGGACGATGGTAACTTAGGTACATAATTGACTAAGGGATAGGAGACGAGAAGTGAACAGATGGTTAACTGATTGGAGAGAAGTATGCAGTGGGGTTCCTTTGGGGTCAGTATTAGAACCATTGCTTTTCTTTTTATGGATGAATGACTTGGACTTGGGTATAGAGAGTACAATTTTGAAGTTTGCAGATGAGACAAAGCTGGGAAATGTAGTAAATAGTGAGCAGGATAGGAACAGACTTCAAGAAGACAGAGACAGTCTGACAAAATGGGTAGACATATGCCAGATGCAATTTAATGTGGACAAGTGTGAGGTGATGCACATTGGGAGAAACAACATGAAGAGGCAATATAATTTTTATTATTATGCTTTTCTATAATCTAAATGGTACTGTTTTAAGCGGGGAGAAGGGGGGGGGGGGGGGATGTGCAAGAGCAGAGGGGCCGGTGGGTGCATATTCACAAATCTTAAGTGGTAGAGCAAGTGATAAGGAAGTTAAGAAAGCATATGGGATATTTGGCTTTGTAAATAGGGTCAATGAATACAAAAACAAGAAAGCCATGCTAAAAGACTACAAACTTCTGGTTAGGCCTCAGCTGGAGTACTGTGTACATTTCGGGCACATCTCTAGGAAGGATGTTGAGGCCTTGGAGAGGGTATTGATGAAGTTTACCAGGATGACACCAAGGATGAGAGACTTCAGTTGCAATGAGAGATTGGAGAAGAGGAGATTGTTCTCCTTAGAGCAGGGAGGTTAAGGGGAGACCTAATAGAGGTATTCAAAATTATAAGGTGTTTTGATAGAGCAAGTAGGAAGAAATTGTTTCCTCTGACAAGAGTGTTGGTAACCAGAGATCATAGGTATAAAATAATTGGCAAAGAACTTGAGGGCAAATGAGATGAAATTTTTCACGCATATGGTTGTTAAGATCTGGAATGCACTACTTGAAAGGATGGTGGAATCAAATTCCACAGGAATTTACAATAGACAATTGAATATGTACTTGAAGAGGACCAATTTGTAGAGTTATTGGAAAAATGCTAGGATGTGGGACTAAATAAGATGTCTCTTTGAAAGAGCTAGCACAGGCACAACAGGCCAAATGGCTTCCTTCTGTGCTGTAAAGTTCTATGATTCTAACCGGGCTCTTTTCATTAGAATGCAGAAAGTTAAGAAGAGATCGAATGAAGTTATACAAAATTAGGAGAAATTTTGATTAATTATGTGAGAAAATACTATTTCCATTGGTTGGTGAGAGCATTAATGTACAAGCTGAACCATTAAAAACAGCAAGCAAAATCTGTCAGATGGGTCACCATGGTATTCATTTTTTTCTTACCTGTTTCTTATTATCTTTGCTGTCTTTTTCATCTATTTTCCTTATTTCCCTTTTTTCCATATTTCTCTTTTACTTTTCACAGCTGGCTTTGAAATTTTTGAGTGCTTTCTCTTTCATTCGCTACAGAGCAGAAAGCAATTCTGGGTAGAATTGTTGAGGTGGTAACTGTTTGGAAGCTGTGATGGAGGACTGTCATTTTTCCTTTCTACACAGATTAGCTGCGATAGGCCAAATAGCATTCTTAATCTCTATTTCATGATCTTCTGGAAGCAGTATTATTCCAGTGTTCCTGCATCTATAGTTTTAATTAAGGGCTTTTAGAATTTCTGTTAATGCAGGATTAGCTCTTCATTAGCAACCTCATGCTTTCCAGTGAAAGAACCAGAATTACTGCAATTACAATGTGTCGATTTATGTAGAGGTGATCATGAATTCTAGGGAGTTGGTAAGTCGTCGTCTTTGTCTCGAGAGACAATGGGTAAGCGCCTAGAGGTGTTCAGTGGTATGTGGAGCAGTGCCTGAAGTGGCTATAAAGGCCAATTCTAGAGTGACAGACCCTTCCACAGGCACTGCAGATTAAATTGGTTGTCGGGGCTGTTAGACAGTTGGCTCTGCCCTTGTACTTCTGTCTTTTTTCCTGCCAACTGCTAAGTCTCTTGGACTCACCACTCTTTAGCCCCATCTTTATGCTGTCCGCCAGCTCTGGCGATCACCGGCAACTGACTCCCACAACTTGTGGTCAATGTCATAGGGCTTCATGTCACGTTTGCAGATGTCTTTAAAGCGGAGACATGGATAGCCGGTGAGTCTGATACCAGTGACGAGCTCGCTGTATGATGCGTCCTTGTGGATCCTGCCATCTTCCAATCGACTCACATGGCCAAGCCATCTCGAGCGCCACTGGCTCAGTAGGCTGTATATGCTGGGGATGTTGGCTGCCTCGAGGACTTCTGCGTTGGAGATACGGTCCTGCCACCTGATGCCAAGGATTCTCCGGAGGCAGCGAAGATGGAATGAGTTGAGACGTCGCTCTTGGCTGACATACATTGTCCAGGCCTCGCTGCCGTAGAGCAAGGTACTGAGGACACAGGCTTGAAACACTCGGACTTTTGTGTTCCCTGTCAGTGTGCCATTTTCCCACACCCTCTTGGCCAGTCTGGCCATAGCAGCGGACGCCTTTCCCATGCGCTTGTTGATTTCTGCAGTGAGAGACAGGTTACTGGTGATAGTTGAGCCTAGGTAGGTGAATTCTTGAATCACTTCCAGAGTGTGGTCGCCGATATTGATGGATGGAGCATTTCTGACGTCCTGTCCCATGATTATTTTCTTGAGGCTGATTGTTAGACCAAATTCATTGCAGACAGCTGCAATCCTGTCGATGAGTCTCTGCAGACACTCTTCTGTGTGGGATGTTAATGCAGCATCGTCAGCAAAGAGGAGTTCCCTGATGAGGACTTTCCATACTTTGGTCTTCGCTTTAAGATGGACAAGGTTGAATAACCTGCCATCTGATCTTGTGCGGAGGAAAATTCCTTCTTCTGAAGACTTGAACGCATGGGAGAGCGGCAGGGAGAAGAAGATCTTAAATAGTGTAGGTGCGAGAACACAGCCCTGTTTCACACCACTCAGGATAGGAAAGGAGTCTGATGAGGTACTGCAATGCTGAATTGTGCTTTCATATTGTCATGAAATGAGGTGATGATACTTAGTAGCTTTGGTGGACATCCAATCTTTGCTAGTAGTCTGAAGAGACCACTTCTGCTGACAAGGTCAAATGCTTTGGTGAGATCTATGAAAGCAACGTGGAGGGGCATCTGTTGTTCGCGGCATTTCTCCTGTAACTGGCGAAGGGAGAACAGCATGTCAATGGTGGATGTCACTGTGCCTCAGGGTAGACACGCTGAGCCAGCTTCTGGAGTCTGTTTAAAATGACTCGAGCGAAGACTTTCCCCACTATGCTGAGCAGGGAGATTCCACGGTAGTTGTTGCAGTCACCGCGATCACCCTTGTTCTTATAGAGGGTGATGATATTGACATTGCACATGTCCTGTGGTACAGCTCCCTCATCCCAGCACAGGCAAAGCAGTTCATGGAGTGCTGAGAGTATAGCAGGCTTGGCACTCTTGATTATTTCAGGGGTAATGCTGTCCTTTTCCACTGGCTGGAGAATCAATGGCATTACTGAGTTCCGATTTTGTTGGCTGTTCGTCCAGCTCATCCATGACTGGCAGAGACTGGGCTCCGTTGAGGACGGTATCAGTGACAACATTCTCCCTGGTGTACAGTTCTAGGTAGTGCTCCACCCAGCGGTCCATTTGCTTGCATTGGTCAGTGATTGTGTCCCCTGATATAGACTCGGGGGCGATCTTCTTGATGGTTGTCCCAAAAGCCCTCTTAATGCCATCATACATTCCTCTGATGTTTCTGGTGTCGGACGCCAGCTGAATACGACTGCATAGGTGTTACCAGTAGTCATTTGCACAGCAACTGGCTGTTCTTTGTGCAGCGCTTCTGGCTACTTTTAAGTGCTACAGATCTTAACTCGCTGGGGGCTTTCTTGTAGTTCAACAGTGCAGTGTGATTAGCGGCTATGACAGGTTCCAGCTCTTCAAAGTGAGATTGAAACCAGTCTGCATTCTGTTTCTCATGTTTGCCAAAGGTGGTCATTGCTGAGTCATAGATGGCATCTCTGATGTGGGCCCACTTCGTCTCTGCATCCCCTGCAGGAGTGTTTTAAAGGTCTTTTTAAAGTGAATTTAGAAACTTATGTAACAGCTGTGGATAAGAAACTCTGTTAGTATTGATGCGCGGCCGGCCCTTCTGCTTGGAGTGATGTAGTTTCTTTGGTTTGAGTCTAATTTCGCTGCACACCAGGGAGTGGTCAGTGTCACAGTCTGCACTGTGGAAGCTGCGTGTGATGAGTATTATTAGCATAACCTAACTGATTGGAGTTCTAATTCCAACTGATAATATGACAATGTCAGAGAGAGCACATGATTAGATAGAGTCCACTTTTCTCAGTTTGCTCCCTATTCCTGAAGGAGTTCACTTATACTGCAGTACAGTCCAAGAACTCATTCTTCATGTGTGAATCTAGATAGTAGATAGTATTAATTGTGCAAGTAAAATCAACATGGACTTTGGTAAAATTTGCTTTATCCTCAGACTACATAGGACATAGAAACGCAGGACATGGGAACAGGAGTAGGCCATTCGGCTCTTCGAGGCTGCTCCACCATTTGATAAGATCATGATTGATCTGCTGTCTTCTCAACTCCACTTTCCTGTCTGCCCCCCATAACCCATGACTCCCTTGTCTATTTGAGCATGGATGTTTCACAACTAAGCTCTTTTCTTTTGTTTGCCATTCACACTGGATGCTGGATAGCAGGGTCCCAGACTGATTTCTCACCACCCACCAGCCCCGCCCCCTCCCCCACAACCTTAGTGCAGACATACTGAAACCTATTGCCTTGCCTATTGTACCTCAACTACAATTAGCTCACTCAGCATAGACTAGGATTTAAGTCTACATTCATTTTGGTCTGCATGTCTTGATTGTATGCTAAACTATTTGGGACTCTTAATTATTACAACATAATCGCTTTGATGAGATATGAAATTCTTCAATAAGGAGTATTATGGGTGTGTTAGGATGCTGAATATGCTTCAGGCATTATTAAGAGGATGTTGAAAAATTAGGTATTCTCATTTCCCAGGTGACGAATGTTATCTGGCCAATTTTTGATGTGGTCATATCCCATTGATACTAGTTTACAGGATGTTGGCATCCTTCCATCTATAAAAGATGATGGACATGCAGCAAATAATACATTTAGGTGGGGTGCCTTCCCTTGGTGCACCTTTGTTGATGGGAAGATTGTGTCTTACTAACTTAATTGATTTTTTTTGAGGAAGCAGGATTGGTGAGGGAAGTGCAGTGGATGTTGTGTACATGGATTTTAGTAAGGCATTTAACAAGGTCCAACATAGCAGACTGGTCAGAAAAGTAAAAGCCCATGGGATACAGGGGAATGTGGTAAGCTGGTCCAAAATTGGCTCGGTGACGGGAAACAAAGGGTAATGGTTGACAGATGTTTTTGTGAATGGAAACCGGTTTCCAGTGGTGTTCCACAGGGCTCAGTGTTGCATCCCTTGCTGTTTGTGGCTTATATTAATGATTTTGACTTAAATGTGAGAGGCATGATTGGGAAATTTGCAAATGACACAAAAATTGGCCATGTACTTGATAGTGAAGAGGATAACTGTGGACTCTAGAATGAGATCAACAGTTTGGTTGAGTGGGCGGAAAAGTGGCAAATGGAATTCAATATGGAGAAGTGTGAGGTAATGCATTTGGGGAGGGCAAACAAAGCAAGGGAATACACAATAAATGGGAGGATATTCAGAGGGGTAGAAGAAGTTAGAGACCTTGGAGTACCTTTCTACAGATCCCTGAAGATGGCAGGACAGGTAGATAAAGTAGTGAAGAAGGCATTTGGAATGCTTTCCTTTGTTGGCCAAGGTATAGAATACAAAAAGCAGGGATGTAATGCTGGAACTGTATAAAATGCTGGTTAGGCCACCGCTGGAATATTGCGTACAGTTCTGATCACCACATTACAGGAAGGACATAATTGCTCTGGAGAGAGTACAGAGGAGATATACAAAAATGTTGCCAGGGCTTGAAATTTGCAGCTCTGAGAAAGATTGGAATAGGCTAGGGTTGTTTTCCTTAGAACAGAGGAGATTGAGGGGTGACTTAATTAAGGTGTACAGAACTATGAGGGCCTAGATAAAGTAGACAGGAAGGACCTGTTTCTCCTAATGGAGCGGTCAGTTACCAGGGGGCACAGATTTAAGGTGATTGGTAGAAGGATTAGAGGGGATTATAAGGAAAAGCTTTTTCACCCAGTGGATTTTGTCCTGCCATCACACACCGCCGACAGCAAAGATGGAAATTATTGAGCTTCTTTTCCTGGTTTCTGTAAGTCGCCCATATTTCACAGCCATACAGCAAGATGTTGAGAACACAGGCCTTATAAATCATCAGCTTGATCCTAAGGGTTAGCTTGGTGTGATCCCATGCGCGTTTTACAAATCGGCCAAACGTGATAACTGCTTTCCCTCTGTGTGTATCGAACTCTGCATCAAGGGACAGATTGTCTGTCATCATGGACCCAAGGTAGCAGAATTTGCGAACCACTGGAGTCTTATTTAGTGTGATCAAGGGTGCAAATGCAACACCTTGTCCCATCACCATGGTTTTCTTGACAGTTATGGTCAAGCAGAACAAGTTACAGGCATGGGAAAGACAGTTCTTGAGTCTTTGTAGCTGAGTTTCCGTGTAAGCGACTAGTGCCGCATCATCAGCTTAGAGTTTTCTGATCAGGACATCATGTGTTTTTGTCTTTGCTAATTCAGTCTGCAAGTAAATGCAATCTTTTAAGTATGACCTGAGCGAAGGCCTTCCCCATGACGCTAAGGAGTGAGATGCTCTTGCAGTTGTTGCAGTCTCCTCTGTCACCTTTGTTTTTGTATAGTGTGGTGATTTTGGCATCACTAATCTCCTGTGGAGTGGAACCCACTTTCCAGCAGAGAAGGAGAAGGTCATAAAGGTGTGGCAATAGATGGTACTTTTTGTACTTGAGCAGTTCGGCTGGGATTCCATCCTTGCTGGGTGCTCTTCTGTTCGCTAGGCAGTCTATGGCCTTCTCGAGCTCCACTGATGAGGGTTCTTCATCTAACTCATCCATGACAGGAAATCATGGGAGAGCATTGAGCACAGACTGGGAGATGTCCGACACACAGGAGTACAGCTCACAGTAGTATTCAGCCCAGCAGGGCAACTGTTTACTTGTCGGTGAGTACTTCACCATCTGCCGACTTCAGGGGAGCAACTTTGGTGATAGCAGGGCCAAGTGCCCACTTGATCCCTTTGTACATAGCTCATAGATTTTCTTTGTCACATACAGTTTGGATTTTTTGACATATGCTGATCCAGTTTTTGTTTGTGCAGTATCTCCCTCTCCTTTGCATGGCTGTCTTAGCTACTTCCAGGTCATGCAGTGTCTTAGCTGTTGGATTTATGTTGTGCATCATGTAGGTTTTGTTTGTAAAAGCACAGAAAAAGCACTGGAAGCCTTTACCTTTGGGTCACCCCTGCTTCTGTGTATGATACATATTTCCAAGTGAAAGAAGGGCTCACCTGAAACAGATGGAAGCTTGGAAAATGGTTGGAAATGGTGCAGAAGTAATGCAGTAATGCTTTCCACATCATTTTCCAGCTTTTTATATAAATGTGTATTCACGGTTGCTATATGGAAGGGAGCGTAAAGGGTCAGCAAGAAGATTCATTCAACTGTTTTTAGTAATTTTGGACTATATTTTCTTTCTTTTTCCTTTGCTGTTAATTTGCTTCTCAGGAACTTTTGTGTTCATTGTTTTTTTTACATCCCTGAACCATTACTAAAATCAGTGGATTTCCCAGTTAGAAACCCCTCAAGAATGCAGTTTAGAAGAAAAGAAGGAGCAATGCAATGATGGGGGTACAGTGACATTATGGTTATGTTACTGGGTTAGTAATCTAGTGGCCTAGACTAATGATCTAGAAACACAAGTTCACATCCCATTATGGCAGCTGGGAAATTTAAATTCACTTATAATCGCTTGGTATACAGAACACAAGTATTGTTGAAGGTAGAGAGATTTTGTCAATTTTTGCACTCATCAGGATAACTCAAGAATACCAATGTAAGGGAAACAACAAATTTATACTGTATGAGAAGAGAGTGCTGATTGGTTGGCAAGTGGACTATGATTTTTTAAATTCATTTGTGGGATGTGGGCGTCGCTGGCTAGGCCAGCATTTACTGGCCATCCCTAATTGCCCTTGAACTGAGTGGCTTGCTAGGTCATTTCAGAGGGCATTTTAAGAGTCAACCACATTGCTGTGGATCTGCAGTCACATGTAGACCAGACCAGGTAAGGAGGGTGGATTTCCTTCCCTAAAGGAAGGACATTAGTGAACCAGATGGGTTTTTACAAGAATCGACAATGGTTTCATGGTCATCACTAGACTACCTTTTAATTCCAGATTTATTAATTGAATTCAAATTTCACCACCTGCTGTGGTGGGATTCAAATCCATGTTCCCAGAGCATTAGCTTGGACTCTGGATTACTAGTCTAGTGACATTACCACATGCCACCACCTCCCCTGATTGGTAGAGTTGTTGCCATGGAGAATGCACCAGTTTATGGTGACTGACAGTTAACTGCTAAGCTTTGTTTGAAATTTAAACTAGGCAGCTTGAGTCTGATTGGTCAAGGCATTGCCCTGAGGAATGAACCAGCAAATGGCTGTCATTTATTTTGGTTAGCTGAAACAGGCACAATGTTCTTTCTGCCTTGTGTATTAATATATGTAGCTTCCAGTACACGCAAATGCGCCACACTGCGAGCCCAACTGACAATTTTAAGTTGGTTGTCAGCATAGTTCTTCGTACACTGTGGATTATTTAGCAAATGTTGTCCAATTGCAGAATCATATCTCATGTTGGACACTGTGTTTTGAGTTTTGCAAGCATGGGCTGGTTGGGTTCCGCCTGTACCTTGCCCAATGTGAACAGCAGAAGGGACATGTTGTTTGATACAATCCGCCAGTCTTTGAGACATATGCTTACATTTTTGGGATACATTATGGTAGACTGGGCACTTTTCAGGGCCAAAAATGATGGCCGGGCCCATTCATAAATTTGCATGATATACAGCGAGAAATTTGAGCAACTGGTGAAACTAGCTGTTTCACGCTGCAACTATGCAGTAGCAACATGTGTAGTTTTCGTCACTAACAGGATTCTGCCGTCAAGCCAAAAGATGTTCTGCCTATCAAGCAAATGAGTACTGTGATCTATGAATTTCAATGCCAGTGTGATGCTAGGTATATAGGCTGTAAGTCCCAAAGATTGGAGGATCATATCAAACAACGTGTCCCTTTCACAAGGTACAGCTGTATCCAATCAGCCCATGCTTGCAAAACTCAAAACACAGTTTGAAACATTAGACGTGATTCCGCAATTGGACAACATTTGCTAAATAATCCTCAGTGCGCCAAGAATAACACTGACAACCAACTTAAAATTGTCAGTTGGGCTCGTAGTGTGGCGCATTTGTGTGTACTGGAAGCTACATATATTAATACACAGGGCCCTGTTCTTTTCAGACAGAAAGAACATGTACACACATTGCACCTGTTTCAGCTAAACAAAATAAATAACAGCCATTCGCTGGTTCATTCCTCAGGGCAATGCCTTGACTAAACATAGTCAGGCTGCCTGGTTTAAATTTCAAACAAAGCTTGGCAGTTAACTGTCAGTCACTGTAAACTGGTACATTCTCCATGGCAACGCCTTGACCAATCAGAGTCCACTTGCCAACCAATCAGCACTCTCTTCTCACACAGTATAAATTTGTTGTTTCCTCTATATTGGTATTCTTGCAAGTTGTCCTGATGAGTGCAAGACAAAAAGCTTCGACAAAATCTCTCTCTTTTCAGCAATAATTAAATTCATTTAATTAAATAAAAGCTGGAACAAAAAGCTAGTAGCAGTGATGGTCATCCATGAAACTAGTAGATAGTCTTAAAAATCCATCTCGTTCACCAACCATTTAGAATTAATGTACATTAGTAGGCAAATATTTAGGACCTTTTTAAAATACAACACAGTTTTTCAAAATGTCCCTTTGTGCTAACATGCATTTGGAGGTCTTCATTGCACTCCTTATATGTGATTGCTCTTGCTCCATTAATATTGTATTCATTGAGTACTTTATAAATTAAATTCATTTTGTGCTATGCAAAATTGACAATAAGCATATCTTTGGGGGGGAAAAATCCCATCTTCATCTAACTGGTCAGCATATGCTGACATCTTTCATTGGTGCAAAGAGAATAACATAGGAAAAACAATTAAAGTAAGTTGTAGTTTGACCTTTTTAAATTGCCATTCCCAGTGTTTGAGCACATCTGCCCTCTCTTTTTCACTGTCAGCTGCAAAGAAAGATAAAATTCAGCCAATTTAAAAGGGATTAAGAACAAAACATTTAAGGCAATTTCCTAAAAAATTTTAAAAGGTAAACTAAGTGTACATTCTGTTCAGTGACCTGGAATAAATTCATACAAAGGAGTGCTATGTGAATTTTTCCATTTAATGCAATCTTTGAAATGAGTGGCTCATTTAGAAGAGGTATCACCAGATGTGCATACAGAGTGTGCTTGGAAACAGGCTATTGTCTATCAGGACTTGAAATAGATGTTGTAGCTTAAATATGTAGATGGGGACCTTTAATTTATGCTTTAGACACTATTCAACTTAACCATATCTCATCAGAATTTAGCTGTTTAAGGAGACAGTATCCTGTTCCATTTCCCTGTATTAAAATAATTTCAAAAATTGGTTCCATTCTGCACAGAAAAGTGTTCTGTATTGGCAATTTCAGCAAAATCTGATGCGGTAGTCTTTGATTTCTTCTTTCTTGATGAGCATAGATGTACTGAAAGACCTTATGTATTTATCTTTATGTCATGAAATAGCACAGGGACTTAACCTGAACCAACTTTGTCTTTTGACTGTATTTTAGTTAACTTTGCCATACTATTTTCCCAAGCCTGAAGCCTGGAGAGGACACTCCAGGTTGACATTGGCACAACATGGGAAGCAGCAGTACTGTTGTTTTTTTTCAGCCACAACAGACCATGTTCAACCCAGAAGTGACATACACCCCAGGTGCAGTCCGTTATCTCCCAAAACAGACAGATGCCATCAGTTACCTTTATACTGGAGTCTGCTTTAGAATATTTGTGTAGTACTTTGTTTGCATAATGTAAACCTGATACTGGTTTACAATTCTCAGATGAGATGGTAACTGCTGTTAGGTACAGTCAATATTAAGTAATTGACTTCAGCTCAGCTCCCTAGCTTGCCTCCTCTCTTAACATTTTATTTTTCTAAATATCTGTATTCATTCAGACTTCTCCAAGGAACTGTGTTTTGAGGTCAATAGAAGGGAGCAGCTGTGCTGAGGTCATAAGAACATAAGAGCATAAGAAATAGGAGCAGGAGTAGACCATACAGCCATTCAGTGTAATCATAGCTGATCTTGGGCTTCAACTTCATTTCCCCACCTGTTGCCCATATCTTTTGATTCCCTGAGTGACCAAAAATCTGTCTATATCAGCCTGAAATATGTTCAATGGTGGCACATCCAAAATCCAAAGCTTCACAATCCTTTGAAGAAATTTCTCTTCATCTCAGTCCTAAATGATCGGCCTTTATCCTGAAACTGTGCCCCCTTGTTCTAGATTTCCCAGCCAGGGGAAACAATGTCTCACAATTGACCCTGTCAAGCCCTTTCATAATCTTGTATTTTTCAATGAGATCACCTCTCATTTTTCTAAACTCCAGAGAATATAGACCCAATTTACTCAGTCTCTCATCATAGGACAGCACTCTCATCACAGGAATCAATCTAGTGAACCTTCACTGTTCAGCCTCCAATGCAAGTATATCCTTCCTTAAATATGGAGACCAAAATGTTGTCAGGACCCATAGCCTTTGCAGTATGCAGTGTCTTCAGCTATTTCATGATTTCACATGGAGTGAATTGGATTAGCTGAAGACTGGCATCTGTGAAGTTGGGGACCTCAGGAGGAGGCCGAGATGGATCATCCACTCTGCATTTCTGACTGAAGATGGCTGCAAATACTTCAGTTTTGTCTTTTGCACTGATGTGATGCGCTCCCCCATTGTTGAGGATGGGGATATTTGTGGAGCCTCCTCCTCCTGTCGGTTGTTTAATTGTCCACCACCATTCACGACTGGATGTGGCTATCAGCAAGGGTGGGCACTGAAGGTCATCAGGGAGTCTGTCAGGAAAAGTAGCAAAGGCGTAGCTGCTATGGCACGGTTGTCTCTTTATCAACAGCACTCTGGAGGCCCACTGATCACCTGGCATGGGTCTCATCCAGCCTGTCTTTTTGGATCTCAGTGGTGTGATGTGACGCCTCTGATAGAGGGAGGGCCAGTAGGCAGCTGTGCCTGCCTGTGAAGCTCAACAACGAGAGCAGCAGCAGCCGGCCATGACAAGAAAGGCCCACCTGCACCAGAGACTGTACTGGACTCGACTCCGCTGCCTCCAAATCTCCAAGCAGCATTGTCAGCAAAGACTACAGCATTCCAGGGAGACTGTCACCGACTTATGCATCCTGCTGCAAGACAATTTGCGACCTATGGGATTTGGGGGGTCACCCTATGCCAGCAGTCCGCCTCTGGGTTCCCTGACCAACTAGGGTGGCGGGGGCTGGCGGGTGGGGAGGGGGTGCTGATGTGCTGGATCTGTTAAAGGAAGGATTTCTAATTAAAGGGACCATGACATAGGTTACAAGGATTTTGGTGACTGCAGCAACCACAGAAATGGACAGGAGACCTGGGAAGGCTGCCCCCCCCCCCCCCACTCAACCTCTCCAAGCCCTCCCCACCCACTCCCCAGTTCTCTCACTCTTACCTGGAAATCCTGTTGTGGGATTTGAGGGGCTGCAGTAAGGTGAGCTCTCCAAAGGACAAGAGGAAGAGGACAGCCTCTCCACTCAAGCATGCATGAATGGAACTGGCCAAGGAGGTCAGCAGCAGGAGATTGGGTGGTGGCCCTTCAGTGACAGACACTTTATTGGCCACTGGCAATACATGACTATCTGCTCTTGTTCCAGGAGCCTGAAGATGTCAGTAGCGACCTGCTGTGAGAGCCTAGGCCACCTGAGGCACTGATGCTTAGACATGTCAAGAGAGCTGATGCTTTGCCTGTAGACCCTATGTTGGGGCTCCCGCCTCCTTTCAGCTGGATCTTGGTGTCCATCCCCTCTACCCTGTGGAGATGCATGTGGCTGAGAAGAAGGCAGCTGGATGTGCTGCTGCTGACGTTGCTCCTGCTGCTGGTCGCGGCTTCTGCCTGTGCCCTTCACGAGGGGTGCAAGGGAGGTCTGCATATGTTTCCCCCATGTTGTGGTGAAGGCTGGAAATGCCTCTTCCCACTGTGCACTCACCTCAGTGATCCTGCTGAGTTGCTGATAGATCAGGAGACAGTTGCCCTGGCTGGAAAATCCGGAATTAAGGGTTAATTGACTCATAACTACCTTGATTACTTTCCTGATGATCCAAGCTGGGGTAGGGGGGTGGGGAATGGGGGGCCCCCCTTGCCTTCAATTCCACCCTGCAGAATCCCAGAAGAGGGCAGGATCATGTCGGCATTCTGACCCGCCATCAATTTCAGAGGCATGCAAACCTGCTTCCCCTTTCCTGGGAAAATTCCCCCCTATAAGTATGTTTAAAAAGCTATTAATGTATCTCCACTTAAAGGAAAGGTTTGAGGGATATGGTAAGAATGTTATTCGATAGGTTTGAGATCTATCAAAAAAATTACAAACTTGTGTCCTTTCCCTATTCCTAAAAATATTTTATTAGGAGAATACTTGTTTTTCTCCATTATAACCAATTCACTAATTAAATCACATTCTTACAAATGCATATTTCAAAGCCATGGTTTTCAACAATTTCATTTGTAGGTGTTAATTACCAAGAAAAATGTCACCTTCTGTTTTTCATTAAGCAAATAATTTATGTCCTTTTTATGTTGCTCAGCATTCATTTTGTCTGATTATATTTCAGTAAAGTACTTTAAGATGTTTTTATACATGAAAGGTGCTACGTCAATATAAGTTGTTGTATGAATATTATCCTGGGGTAAAAAAACCTGAAACATTTATACCTTTTTGTGTAAGGTGAATGTACCTTTAAGAAAAATGAAAAATAATTGATCAGATCTTTTTTCCACTTCATGACTAATCTGTTGCTACAGAGTGAACACAACATATTCCTGCTCACTTCATAATACTTTCCTCCTTTCACAGCAACCAGAGATGCTGAAACGAATGGTGGTCTACAATTCGTCGTTTTGTTCTAAAGGAAAGCATGTAAATAATCAGGAACTTTTATCATAATTTCTTTGATTCTTTTTTCTGCATGTATTCTTTTGCTGCTCATGCTGCTTCATTTTCCTTTCCATACATTCACTGAGCTATACCTAATGTATGATATTGTTTAGTGATTTTTATACACCTCAATACTCCTTACATGAAGGGAAATTTATTTTGCCCTTCTATTATTCTTTGTGACCCCTCACAACTGAATAATTCAAACTGTGCAAAACTGGAGTGACTAAAGCATGCCTACATTCTCTTAAGTTTTCCTCTTTGTGTGATTTCAGAAACCAGTACAACTATGTCAAAGTGCACAGAAAACTCTCCCATGATGATCAACATACCTTCTTTTCAATATGTGTAAAGAAAGACTTGCATTTATATTGTGTCTTTCATGACCACATGACATCCAAAAGCACTTTACAACCAATGAAGTACTTTTGAAGTGTTGTCACTATTGTAATGTAGGAATATCTTGTGTAACTTTTCATCAAATTGGCACATCGGTAGGACTCCTATAATATGAGGATATTGATTCAGATCAACAATAGTTGAAAGAAAACAGAAGCAGACATATAGTAACTAACAAATTAACTACTTTATTCTACCATAATTGGCTTTTCAGTACTGCACCATAGAACTGATATAAACTGGAGACATTACTTATTCAAGCAAATCATAGCTTTCAGAATGTATTTTCCTTTTACTATTCTATCAGAAAAAGATCAACTTATGAATTTATACAAAAGAAATACCTGTTCTCTTGTTGGAGAAGGATTAGAGTATTTTCCAACGATATGTTGTTAAATGTGCTCTTCAAAGTGTAACTGAGCCACACAGGGTGTCACAGTGGTGCAGTGGTTAGCACCGCAGCCCCACTGACCCGGGTTCAGTTCTGGGTACTGCCTGTGCAGAGTTTGCAAGTTCTCCCTGTGACCATGTGGGTTGCCGCTGGGTGCTCCGGTTTCCTCCCACAGCCAAAGACTTGCAGGTTGATAGGTAAATTGGCCATTGTAAATTGCCCCTAGTGTAGGTAGGTGGTAGGAGAATTGGGGGAAGGTGGGGAAGTGGTAGGTAATATGGGATTAATGTCGGATTAGTATAAATGGGTGGTTGATGGTTGGCACAGACTCGGTGGGCCGAAGGGCCTGTTTCAGTGCTGTATCTCTCTATGGCTCTTTAGCACACACAGCTCATTGGTTCAGTACCTGGTCTGTGCTGAATTTGCTGTTTTCACCTGGGGAAGCAGTAGAATTTCTACAGTTGTCCTCAGCATTACTGGGTCAGGGAGAGTAAAACTAGCCTGGGATCTTGCTCCTGAACACTATCCAGTAATCCTTTACTAAAAATCAGATGTGTGTAGAGGTAAGTTCAGGAATGAACTTGGTTCTGAAGTTTCCGTAATTAAATAATGCTTATGTTGGTAGATTTTCAGCTTGCTACCTGAACGATAAACTGTGGTTTGGTTGTCCTTAATAGAAAGCACCCAATTATGAATAGAAGCCTGAGAGCTTATATGGAGGATGAAGTTTAGGAAGGACTGGAGGACGATGTAAGTCATGGGGTAGATTTTCAACTTTGATAACAATTGGGTGCTTTCTATAAAGGGCAGCCAAACCACAATCCAGTTTATCATCCAGCTAGCAAGTTGAAAATCTTCTGTCACCTCTCTCCTCTTGTGGTCTCAATCACTGACAAGGTCATCTCCAACCATTACTGTGTATGCCACTAAGTTCTTCCAACTACACTTTTCTCTGTTAGCTCTGGAAATAACTCTCTAGTCCCAAACAACTGCATTTTCAAACTTCCCACTGTCAGCCCTCTGGCCCTCTATTCATCAATATAACTCTGCAACTTTTGATTTGCTTGACAACTTCCTCAACTCCTTGAAGTCTTTGTCAGCTTCTCTGTAGCCTTTGACATGGACAATCACTTCAGCCTTCTTCAATGCCTCTCCTCCATTTTCCAGCTTGTGGCATTTGTAACCAGAGCATCTTCAGCAATAGCTTCTCACTCTACCCAGTGCCTTCACCAATGGCATTCTCCCAGAGCTCTATCCCTTGTTTCTCTTGTTAACCCTTTTGCATATTGCCTTTTGTTAGATCATCTGCAGATATGAGTTCAATTTCCACATGTATGCTGATAACACACAGTTCTACTACTCCACCACCTCGAACTCCTCCTTTGCCTCTGTGCTATTGGGCTGCACATCCAACATTTTTGAAGCCATCATTTCTTTCAACTAAACATCTGGAGGACTGAAACAAAAGCAAAATATGGCAGATGCTGGAAATCTGAAACAAAAACAGAAAATGCTGGAAGTACTCAGCAGGTCTGGCAGCATCTGTGGAGAGTGAGAGTTAAGGTTTCAGGTTTTTGTGAAAGGTCACTGACCTGGAACGTTAACTCTATTTCTCTTTCCTTAGATACTGCCAGACCTGCTGAGTATTTCCGGCATTTTCTGTTTTTATGACGGAAGGCTGAAGCCATGGTCTTTGACACCCCCCCCATCCCATACTTTGTGTTCTCATTACCAACTCAACCCCCTTCCTCAGCCACTGTGTCAGGCTGCACAAGATTGTTCACAACCTTGGTATTCTGTTCAACCCACACTAAGAGCCTGATTCCTTCCATCACAAAGATCACTCACTTCTACTACAATAGCATCACCAACTTCTACCCCTACCGTAGCCCATCTGCCACTGAAACCATCATTATTTCCTTTGTCACCTCCAGACACAATTCTTAAAACCTACCTCTTTGACCAAGCAATATAATAAAAGCAAAATACTGCAGATGCTGGAAATCTGAAATAAAAACAAGAAATGCTGGAAATACTCAGCAGGTCTGGCAGCATCTTTGCAGAGAGAAGCAGTGTTAACGTTTCAGGTCAGAGACCCTTCTTCAGAACTGACAAATATTAGAAATGTAAAAGGTTTTAAGCAAGTAAAGTGGGGGTGGGGCAAGAGATAACAAAGGTGAAGGTGTTGATAGGACAGGGTCACAGAGAATAACTGAGCAGAGGGTCATGGAACAAAGGCGAACGATATGTTAATGGTATACTGAAAGACAAAGCGTTAGTAAAGAGACGATGTGAATGACTGTAAAGCACAGAGCACTCCAAGCACAACATAAAAAAACACATTAAAAAAACCAAAACAGTGGGTAAGCACAGCTGAAACAAACTAAACAAACTGACAAACCTAAAACAGAATAACCAAATAAAAAAGGAAAAAGAAAAAATAACTAAGCATAAAAGGGGGACCCATCATGCTCTGAAATTATTGAACTCAATGTTCAGCCCAGCAGGCTGTAGTGTGCCTAATCGGTAAATGAGGTGCTGTTCCTTGAGCTTGCGCTGATATTCGTTGGAACACTGCAGCAATCCCAGGACAGAGATGTGAGCATGAGAGCAGGGGGGTGTGTTGAAATGACCAGCAACCGGAAGCTCGGGGTCATGCTTACGGACTGAGCAGAGGTGTTGCGCAAAGTGGTCACGCAATCTGTGTTTGGCCTCCCCAGTGCAGAGGAGACCACATTGTGAGCAGCGAATACAGTATACTAAATTGAAAGAAGTATAAGTAAATCGCTGCTTCACCTGAAAGGAGTGTTTGGGGCCTTGGATAGTGAGGAGAGAGGAGGTAAATGGGCAGGTATTACACCTCCTGCGATTGCATGGGAAGGTGCCATGGGAAGGGGATGAGGTGGTGGAGGTAATGGAGGGGTGGACCAGGGTGTCGCTGAGGGAACGATCCCTTCGGAATTTTGACGGGAAGGGGGGGGGAGATGCGTTTGGTAGTGGTATCACGCTGGATGTGGCGGAAGTGGCGGAGGATAATCCTTTGGATCTGGAGGCTGGTGAAATCATTGACCTCTACCACTTCGAATAATGAGGGCAGCACATGCATGGGAGGACCACCACCTGCAGTTCCCTTCCAAGCCACACAGCATCCTGACTTGGAACTATATAGCTGTTCCTTCACTATAGCTGAGTCAAAAATCTAGAACTCCCTCCCCAGCAGCATTGTGGGTGTACCTACACCAGATGGACTGCAATGTTCAAGAGGCAGCTCACCACCTCCTTCTCAAGGAAAGTGGTTCATTCCCAGTAAAAACATACTCCAACAGCTTCAGGAGAGGAAGAGAGAAAGTTGGTGGGCAAAAAAAAACTAAATACTGTAGTTTTTTTTTCCCCATGCTCAGTTTGTATTACCACATCTCATGAGAAAAAACATTTTCATCTCAATTGGTTATTACCTATCAACAAAGAGTACTGTACTTTGTAAATGGCCTAATATCAACGTCCATGTGAAAGGCATGAATACAACCTTTAAAAAATACATTTCGGCAGCAATAAACTCATAAAGCATTGATTGAGGAAAACGAATTGTCTTTGTGGCGATTAACTAGTTCGTCTTGAGAGATGGAATAGTCAGAAACACCACGTAGTAAATAGAGCTACGGATAGCAGTGCCCTTGCCTTTGGTTGTCAGGTGGAATTACAGCACACTTAGATAAACCTTCCTGTTATAAAGTGAAATATTTTCAATCTATAGAATAGTTTCCTTAAACCTTATTTCAGATCTTAAAAGTTCCTGTAGTGAAACAAGGGAATGATTGACACTTATACAGGAGAAATATTTGGGCAATCGCCCTCAGAAGTATCAAATTTGATAATACAAACTGAGGTGCCTTTTTTATCGAGAAAGTAAGTGCAATTTTCTGTAAGCATTGTACATAAAGATTTAATTAAAATAAGTCAATGGTTGTGCTATTTAATGAGAATGTTATGCAATAATATTTACAGTTACAAAAATTTGTGTGATGAATTATATAGTGATAAAGAACTGACCAGTCAGAATATTAATGTGGATATGTAATCTCACGAAACTTGGGTTTAGTGCAAGAAAGAAACAGTTATTAAGATGAGCGACTGTATTAACAAAATGATAGCAATAACTAATCATACTGACTGGCGATCACGTGAAAATACTATGTTACATGTCATGTGAAAAGTAATTTGGTGTGTTTTTTTGTTACTGCAGGGCTTCCAGAAATACGTGGAGGACTTTGATCCTTATTCCATGGTAAATAATGCATCAAATTGGAAGCGAGAGAGGCATTACTACAGCAACAAAATGCCAAACTTCTTAGGGAAAGGGAAATGGAAGAAAGAAAGACATGGCAGCAGTTATTTCTGACTAAAGTGATATTTATATTATATCTACAGGTTGAATCATCTCTGTGCTAGTACAAAAAGAGAATTTGTGTTCTCTGCTCACTGTTCTGTCCATACATTCCTTCCATAGTGACTAAGCCCCTAATCATCATGCACAACAATGCTTGCAATTCAAAGGTAGTGTGTTGGTTGTGAAATAGCTTTGAACATTCATAATATTGTGATAAGGTGTTGACACTGATTTCAAACACACACCATTGTAGTAACTTCTGCAGAATTCAGAAGTAGCTTCCATTCAGCCAGATAGTGACCCTGTGAAGTTCAGTTTGACTGCTAAACTGCCAGTATTAATAAATCTTGGCAATGTTATGTTTGTATTAATATGACGGTATTAATGCAATATAAAAACACCATTTGTGAAATCACTCTGAAAGAACAGATGTGCTACAGACTAGTTTTGGTTTTATAGGAGCTGGTCTTCCTGATCACAGACTTTGATGGCAGGAGTGGGTAATTGCCATTTAAAGATCAGAAAATTTTGAAAAATGCAACTTGTTGATCGTAAGCAGGTAATTATCTTCGATGTCAACAAAACATAGAAAATGGTGACTACAAGCATCAGATTTTGTTTACAGCAGACTTTAGTCAACCAATGCTTTGTTTTATACAAGCTTCAGATATCATGGCCCGGATTGCCATTCAAATCACTTATATTTGCCCACACACCTTTTGAGCTTTTGCTGTGGTTAGGAATCCATTTCTTCACTGTGCCCCCTCTACAGGGGGTCTGGGACCTGTGTGAACAGGGCATGTAACTATGTATCACCTTAACCAATCAGATTAAAGAATTCTTCTTAAAGTACAGAGAGTCTGAACCAGAGGGCTGAATTTTACCGGCCCCTCGACACCGTGGGTCACAGTTGCGGGGAGAGGCCCGCCTCGAACCACAGCATCAAGACGGGCCCGCCACATTTTACAGGTGGCAGCGGGACCTTGATGCAGCCCCCTGCAGCACAGCGGCGGCACCACAATTAGCATATGGTAATGCTTACATACCTATGCTGATTATGCAGCCCGCCTATCCATCGACACTGCCGGATTTTTCGTTGAATGGGCGGCTGTCACGTGCCGTCCAGTTCACGATCTGAAAAGCCAGCGGGTCCTCACTCTGCATTACAGAAGGGAGGAGGGAGGGGGGATACACGGGTATAACTCTGCATTCTTAAAGGGAGGAGGGGGGATATGCAGGGATTTCACTCTGCATTCTCAAAGGAAGAGGGTCTGGGATTACTGGAGGGAAAACTGCGCTGGCATGAAGGGAGGTACCGTGTACCATCCCTTCGTTAACAGTGTACGCTCTGTGTTTGTGAGGGAGCAATGGCACACTAGGCACCCTGTGTGTGGGGAGCATGCCAGAAAGGGCAGGAGCATTAAGGTTTTATGGATGGTGGAGGAAATCGATTCAGCTGGTAGGATCTTGATGTGGTCATGCTGTGCCACTGAGTGTTGGCCAAATGGGCAATGCCATGGCACACCATATAGTTGATCCAGGAAAGCAGCTGATATACCCGTCAACACCAATCCATGCCTTGTTAGGAACCCTCGAATACATGTCGGGTTCCACTTTATTTATCACATGGAAATAGGTATGGCACATCCTACATTGTGTGATCCTCTGCACATGAGGATCCGTATGCGCCAGAGGCAATACCAACAGGCAGGTATGATCCACATAGAGGCCCCTGGTCGTGAGCAGCAGCCCACCATTACGGTTGCTGTGCATCTACAGGCCTCACATGACATGCCGTCAGATGTCCGAGCACCAGTCTCCTAGGAGATTGCGCATGTACAGAGGGTGGTGACTTTTCTCTGCCCTGCTCGAGGATGACCTGCAGCCCATGGGCTCGGTGGACATCCCATGCCTTTGTTCCTCATAGTGGCAGCGGTTCTCACGCCTGATGCCTCTGCAGTCTTTTAGGGGTGCACCAGAGACCTTCGTGGGGTGTCACAGTCAGCAGTGCACCGCTGCATCAGGGAGGTCACCAATGCACTGCACTGGAGGGCCAGTGAGGATATCCGCTTCAGGACGGACTCTCACAGCCAGGCCCAGGGGGCCAGTGGCTCTGGCACCATTGCCGGAGAACCATAGGTTATAATGTTCATAGACTGCTCTCATGTGGCCATCAGGCCTACTGCCAGGCTACCACCTGCAGACATCACCATTAAAGGAGCCGTCTCAATATAGGTAAAGCTGGTATGTGAACACCGCATCTGCTTGCAGCGAATGTGTGGCCCCTTCTCAGGCAGCTGCCATGACACCTGGGTCTTGTGCCAGTCCCGGCTGCCACCACTGTTCACTGAACTGGCTCAGATGGAGGGGTGGCTTCTTAGAGATAAGGGCTATCCTTTGCAGACATGGCTCCCGACACCAGTGAGAGACCCTACCACTACTGCAGAGGAGAGATACAACACCAGCCACTGAGCTACATGAGGCACCATTGAGCAGGAGATTGACATGCTGAAAGAGTGCCTCCAATGTCTGGATGGATAGGGTGATGCCCTGTACTATGGGTCGAAAAGGCCAGCTCCTTTCTTTGCTGCTCTGCACAACTACGCACCCAATAGGGGCCAGGCCTGGCATGATGAGGAGAGACGTCAACAGGATTGCTCCTTGGACTATGAGGACGCTGAAGACCTACATCATGAAAGACGCATGGAGGGCAGATGGCACCCAGGCTCTGCACGTAGGGCTAGCAGTGAGGTAGGGACGTACGGAAGTGGCTAGTCAGACAAAGGCTGTCTGCTCCATAGGAACCGGCATGAGCTTTGCAAGCCACACATCACCCTCACCCACCTGCTGTGCACCAGTCCACATCTGCAACATCCCTGTGTAAACCATTAGAGGTAGCAGCTGACTGAGCCAATGTCCATGTCACTGAGTCCGTGGAGACACTCGTGAGTAATGGTGGCATAGCAATGCTATTATTGCATACGTTGGCTCAACTGAAGGGCCAACGGTGCAAAGGGATGTGACATTGGCACTACATGCTGGCACACATCATTCCCACAGAGAAAAGGACACACATGTTGGTGAGGAACATTTAGTGAAAGACATATGTATATTGCTGTGACACCCGTGCATTCCCATTTGTGTCGGTGTATTCTCTGTAAACCTTTGTAATACCTTTTATGGTCTATTTAAGTCTCACGTCCTGGAATGTGCAAAATTAAGATTATTCACCCAGGTTCAGCATGCTTACAAGAAGGAATGTTACACTTGAGTGGGAGAAGAGGATCGCAACGTCACAGGACATTGGGTCACAGCAGGGTAAGTATGTGGCAGCAAAGTGGAAAGTGCTGGGGTAACTCAGCAGGTCAGGCAGCATTTGCAGAGAGAGAAACAGAGTTAACTTTCAGGTCTGTGAACTTGGACAAGTTAACTCTGCTTTCTTCTCCGCAGATGCTGCCTGACCTGTTGGATTTCTGCAGCACTTTCTACTTTGCTGCCAGATTGACAGCAGCCCCACTCTTCAGTCAGGTAAGTATTCTTTGACAGCTGTCAGGAAGCAGGTGCTGGAGCGCTTAAAATAGGGCTCCAGCACCTGCTGCACAGCTGTCAAGACTCTCTCACTGCGCCAAATGTCCCGCCTCTCCCCGGGTAATATGGGCTCGGTGCCATGGTTCTAATGAGCCCCTGCGATTAATATTGCGGGGGCTCGGCGATGGCCGGCGAATATGGGTGCCCCGCCGAGTTCAAAGGGCGCCGCCGTCCAATAAAATTCAACCCAGAAAGTGTAAGTTAGAATATTTAATTCAATGCTAAAGCATGTAATGAAAGTGAAAGAAAGGTGGAGAATGAAAGAGGAGATCAAGAGAGAGAAATATGAGACAGAAAGAAAAAGAAGAAAGTTCTTTTTAAATCTCCAACAATTGTTAAGATCTGAAAGAATGAGTCTCAACACTTATAAAAGTTAATTTTCCGGGTCAGATAGAAGCTAGTCAGTAGAAGCAAATGGTACAACTAACTTCTGTAAATAAGAGCAGTGAATATAAATATTTTCAAATGAGTAGGAGCAGTGAGCATGAATAAATTCATTAAAGTAAGGGTAAAGAAGATGAATTGCTTCATGTAAATGACAATGCAAATTGACAGCTTCACATAAATAGAGGCATGGCCCCAAATATTAACTCTGAGACGCATTGGGAGCAGGGAGTCTGATATTGCATGGAAAACCAGGAGGAAGATTCAGCACTCCTATCAGTGGCATTTTAATGCAGACAGCTTGTTATCATTTTACTCCTGGGTTTGCTGTTCAATGTGTGGCAGTGGTCATGATGAGGACCTGCATGATGCGATCTCAACTCCAGTATTTAAAGGGTCATCCTGAAGATGGAATTTGAAGGAGTCGCAGTTTGAAACAGCAGGAAAGGAATTTTTCAGAATGAATTCCAGACTGACGAAGGCTGTGCAGTGCTTCAATAATGCCTCCCTTGATATGCTGCTGGGGTCTGTGAAGAGTTGCAGAGAGATACTCTTCCCCAGTAATGGGAAAAAGACCTGCTGCTGAAACCAAGAAGGCATAGCTGGAGGTGGCACAGGAGGTCAGGAGCAGAGTGCCACGCTGATGGATTCAGTGGGATCAGTGGATTTAATGACCTAACGGGTCAGGAAAGGTGAGTACTGTTTCACTTTCACTTACATTGTGCTACGCGCATTATCCCAACCCTTCATTCTGCCTTCTCAAGCCTATTCCATCCCATCACTCCTCACATCCACTTACCTCGGACATCCATTCATCCTTCTCTTTCTGTTGACTTCCTCGGATCCCCATCTGTTCATCCAACCCTTCCACTCACCCTCACCCTTATGCAATTTCATATCTCTCCCTCATAGTCACCCTCATCAAATGCACTCTTGTCCATCGGTTGGACACATGCCATTACACTCCTCATAGATCTGTCCTTTCCCTCGTTGCAGAAGAGAGCACAGCACCAGGGAGAGGCGAGAATTGGAGGCGACCCCCTACCCCGCCATGCATTCCCCAACTCACAAGTCCAGAGGAAGGGGCGTTGGAGATCCGTCATATTTTGCCATCTCTGGCCATAAGAGATGGAGAGATGGGAAACTCCTAGCTACCTGGTGACGCAATTAAATATCAGTTATTTAATGTCATATGGCACTCAGCCATGTTGTCTTGATTTCAACAGTGCATGAAATAAGATGATCTTCATAATAACTTGCAACATATTCTTATCTTGCCAGAACGAATTCATGTCTTCTACATCCACCAGGGCCTTCATGCGTGCAGCAGAAATCACCAATGACAATTCTTCAGGGGAGCTGAGTCTTTCTGAGGGCGCACTGTCACCGGATTCATGCGTACCACAAACCAGATCAGAGACTTGTACCTCAGTGGGACCACATAGGCAGATAGTTGGGTTTTCACCTGGCGACTCACACTTCACAAGTGAAAAAGAGCAGATGATGATGGCAGGGACAGTGTACACATTGGAGGGAGCAGCCCTCTCCAAGCTCTGCTCAACTGGGAGGCCATTGATGTAAAGGGAAATCATTGAGCAGCAGTAGACAAGGTGCAATGCACTGACAGACCTTCCGAGCACAATGACCATGACTGTAGGCAAATGGAAGAGTCTGCCTTAAACATGAGTGGGTTGATGCCACAAGACATTGCGATGATGCGTTCTGATCTGGATAGTGTTTTAGCACCACGGAACATCAAACATGGCTATCAACTCAAGTCTTACACAGTTTGATGGCAGACTCTTGATGTCTGCCACATGCCTCGTGTCTGCCACCTTAAATAGGATGACAGATACATTAGCCTTGGCCTTACAGTGCCACATTGAACTTCACCAAAGTGCTTTCCACCACAGTGGTAGCAGTGAAATGCAGGTGAGCCATAGTGGCGAAAGGGAACTTGGAAGTAGGGACTCCACTCAAAGTGCTCCACTTCGATCAGTAGCCCACATGTTTCCTGATGACAGTCTGTCCCTGCACAGGTGCAGGTGGAGCACTCTTTGGCGGGGCCCTCGTGGGCTACGAAACCCAGAGGACATCGACCAGGAGCATCTCAGCAGTCAGAGCAGGGATCTGAGCAGCCTGCCTCCACATTTGCTCAAGTCACAGGGACTGCACCAAATAGGAGTAGTAGGAAAAGGAAGAGTAAGGCTTTGTAGTTGCATAAGGGTATGCACATGAGTTCTGTTGTTAAGTTGGATCTGGTTTGCTGGCTAAATGACATTTTTGCCAGTTTTAACCCCACCCAAACTCATGCACTCTTCCAGGTTAAAATTGCCCTCAAGACCACCAAATACCTTTGCCAAAATTCCTCGCAGAGTGGTGTCTAAGCCTTTTACATGGAATTGGATTTGTATGACTTGAACAATAAAGTAGTTGGCATGTTGGAAGCTACCCTGCAGAGGTTCTGCCACTATGCTGAAGGCAGATGTTCATATTGCTGCTGAGGAAACTCTTCAGATTTGGGATAATGTGTCGTACCTGGATGCCAGGCATGAGATGATATCCTAATCCTGCTGTAGGGTAATATGGTGTGCATCATTTTCTTACAAGTTTTAAATGGAGCTAAAGACTATAGAGTCATCAGCAAACAGTCCCACTTAAGATCGTTCAAGTAGCTGAAGATGCTTGGGCCAAGGAAGCTTTCCTGAGGAACTGCTGCATTGATGTCCAGGGGCTATGATGATTGCCCTGAAACAGTATCAACCATCCTTTGTGTCAGGCATGACCAGTCACTGGAACATTTTCCCTTTGACGCCGTGTTGCCCTTCGATTTGCTAAGTTCCTTGATAGCATTCTTAGTCAAATGCTAACTTAATGTAGAGAGCAGCTGTTCTCACTTCTTCTTTGCAATTCAACTCTTGTGTCCATGTTAAGGATTTGATGAGATCTGGAACCAAATGATTCTTACTGATCCATTTGGCACTTTGGCTGAAGATCCTTTCAAACATTTCAGCCTTGTCTTTTGGATTCATATGCTGTCACCACCATGCTTGAGGATGGAAATGTTCATGGAGTCTCCTCCTCCCTTGGTTCTCTGGTTGTCCACAGCCATTCTTGATTGGATGTGTTAAGGATAGAGAGTATTATTCTGAACTGTTGGTTGTGGGATCAATTATTTGTTTAGCATGCAGGTAGCCTTATGTAGTAGATTCACTAAGTTAATGCCTCATTCTGACACATCTGGCTCAGCTCCTGGCACGTCCTTATGTATTTCAATTGAACCAGGAAAGTGACAGGCCACAAGATTACAGAATGTGGTGGTAATCCGTTCTGCTGCTGATGGCCTACAGTGCCTAATGGATGCTCGGTTTTGGACTGCTACATTTATCTTTAGTTTGCTATTTAGCCTGGCAGTAGTGCCACACTGGAAACAAGATTGGATCTTCACGAGGACTAAGCCATAGTCACTTCTACCTACACTATCATGAACAGATGTATGTCGAATGGTTAGGTTGGTGAGGATGGAGCTATGTAGATTACTCCCTAACAAAAGCTGAAACTGCTTGCCATTGTCCTAATGGCCAATGAGTGACTATCCTCCTCGGACAGAAACAGGGTCTCTTTGGGGTTGAACTGGCTCTATGATGACCATCTGAACAATGTTCAACAGCTTCAGTAATCAAATACATAAACCACTTAGGTCCACATACTGTTCCATATTACCCGGTAAATCAATTCAGTAGGAAGGTGATCTTGGTTAGAGAAGCCGTGGGAAGCTTACTATTGCTTTTGCTGATAAGCTACAATGTTCTACCTGGCTAGACTCCAGTAATACACATGTGCATGCTTGGATGTTCCTACGCTTTCACTTTGCAAACCTGTGCCTAAACGTTTTGTGCTTGGGTACATGGTGGCTTTCTCTACAGAAAAAGGAGACTGATAAAGTGTTCCACTGTTCTTTAGGTGTTCCCTGTTTCTATGTATAAATGGGTTGACTTTGCCTGGCAAGGGAATTCAGCTGATGTAAGTATTTTTCTGGTGTTCAGTACAGCAAAAAGTCCCAGTTTCAATTGCCAGTTTATGGCTATTTTGCTGCTGACAGTTGGGGGAGCAATTGCAAAAGCAGACTTGTTTTCAGCATTTCTGGATAAAGGGGGGAAAAATTAGCAATGTTCCTGGCTGCGATTCACTGGCACCTCCTGGAAAGTCCAGGTGTACAAGTCAAATGAGTACTGGGTTCCAGATATGGCATGAACAATGTCTTATACAAAATAACATGGCAGCAGCTGTTGGCCAGGGACAAATTTTCCCTTTATTAGTTTTTATGATGCATCCATCTCTTTAATTGCATCTGGCAGGGGAAATGAATTTGAAGTTAAATGAGTATCAGTATATTGCATGATGTGTGAGAGAAGAGGAGCATTTATAGAAAGATGGCTAAGTTATGCAGAAAGCTCCAGTTGTGTTTAAAACATATTTTGAAACCATTGAAAGCAGCTCAGATGTTTCTCCTACAGTAATAGAAGTGCATTTTACAATGTATTGCCAGGCTTTAAATCATTTAGTTCAAACTCATTTCCTTAGACAGCATTGGCAATAAAATTGATTGATGCATCATAAACATATGTGACAATTTGTAATTGACCAAAAGTTGTTGCAATACCACTTTGTCTAAACCATCGTTAATGTCACAGTCTTCTCCCAGTCTCATTTATTAATTTGGTGTCAAATACAGTGGGCCTTCCGTGATAATCATGCATGCCAACAACCAATGTTTCACACTGATAATGTTTTTAAGGCCCGAACCATTGTGTCAGTATTTGTTAATATTCAGTGAGGGGAAGCACCTTTCCTCTCAGCTCAAAAGTTAATGCTGGAGTTAGTGGAATTCCCGACTATGTGCTAATGCTGCAATTCTTGCTGTCAGAGATCAGTGGGCCTGTTCTGGTGCAATAGCAACTGAACTCTATTTGAAGCAGGACATAAAGTTGGGGTGGATGGTAATGAAAGAGAGATGCATGGATGGCAGTGTAAGGGGAGGGAAATGGATGGTCGTGAAAAATGAGGTAGGTGAATGGCAGTTTCTATTGTACGGCAGATTGAAAAACAACTTTAAATGTTGGAAGTTCTCAGCAGGTCAGCCAGCATCTGTGGAGAGAAAAACAGAGTTAACGTTTCAGGTCTGTGACCTTTCATCAGATTTGTTTTAAATTTCCAGCATCTGCAGGATTTGGCTTTAGTATTAACTTTAAATGTTGCTGACCAAGTTGGTCGTCCTTCTCTGACCTCTGGTCATAATGGAGTAAATAGAAGATGGCACAGAATGGTAATGGAAATAGAAAGCAATAAAATGGGTGAGTGGATGTCAGTGAAGAGGGGGATGAATCACAGTGAAGGAGGGGTGAATGGCAATGAAAGAGGAGAATGGATGACATTGAAAGGGGAATAGATGATAATGGAGAGAGGAGAAAGTGGATGGCTTTGAAAAGTTGGATCAATGAATGGTGGGAAATGGATAGCAATGAAGAACAAATGAATGGCAATGAAGGAATGAATAGGTAGCAATAAAAGTACGGGAGATGAAAGACAGAATGGATGGTAATAACGTGCCGAGCTGGATGATAAGTGTGGGAAGGCGGAAACGAGTCACAATAAAGAGGAAGGAAATGGATCACAATAGAAGGAAGGGGTAAATCATTAGTAATAAAGGGGATAGAGCAGGGGCAGAAGTTGAAAGTAGCACTTTGTGATGTGAGAGGAAAGAAAGTATCAGCCTAACTGGGTTGGAAGAGCTTACGAATGTCATGTTGAATTGAAGAGGTTGAGTGAAGAGTGTCGAAATGAACTGGTAGATATCGGAGAAGGAACTGTACGCTCAGCAGCCTAACAGGTCCAATGATTTCTGGGCTCAGTACACTTATGGTCAGTATAAATCCAGCAGAATGCTGACAATGTGTCACTGAGAAAATGACCTCAGAATGAAGAAGAGGTTCTTAAAGGCATCATATACTCTGCAGTGAAGGGTCTCTCTTCAACCTTGCCCCCATCCATAGAAGATCCAAACAATGGCATTATTACCATTGTAAAATCCAGCATCTTTGAGGTTAGCAATGGGATATGAATGGACTAAGAAACCAGAATTTTAAGATTTGAAGCTTAAGACCACAAGCACTGTGACCATCTGAGAAATGTTTGGGTGACATAACTTGCAGAAATATTTAGCCATATTTATTTAGCTCTATTTATTGTCAACAATGATGTAATTTGCAACAAGTTCTGAACAAATGCAAGTGATTAGCACTGAAACTTTCCAGGTCTACACCACTACTGTTTTTAGGTTGGGCTTTAACACCAGTGTAACACTAGGAAGTTAAAAACATTTCCACTAGCCACCTTCAATACAGCAAGGATGACATAGCACAAAAATTATTCAATACTGTTATTGAATTAATTTAAAAATACAACACCATTTTCCTGCAAGTAAGTAGTATAATAAATGAAGGATTAAAAATAGTGCCATTAGCATTATTTAAGTGCAGTGATAATTCTATTAAAATATAGCCTCTTGTACCTTATGGAGCACAGTAATGCAGACCTACCAGTCATAGAATGAATATCAAATTATTTAGACATGGTTTATAGCTCTGACAGAAGTTTAATGTGTTAGCTCTTTTTCCCCATAGCATTTCGTAGTTTGCTTATGTTGATCTATTTGAAAATGTGTCATGTTTTTGTGCATTGAATTATGGATGCTGGCACTACATTGATATGGCAGTAAATGGCACAATATTAATCAAAAATATAATTATATTCCAGTTCACATCAGACCAGATTGCAGGAAAAGATGTTCGCCTCTTGAGAATTAAAAAGGTAACCAGGAATATTGCATCAGCAGGATTTATGTTCAAATCTCCTAATCAGTAGCAACCCTTTGTTATATGTTTTATTTCCATTATTTCTTCCCCTGCATAAGTCTCATCTACAAGTTTGATCAAAATATCTTTAGGAGGGTGTCACTATTCATTGCAGTTTTTATTTCTAACTAATTTTACTGTATGGTCACTGCAATGTTTTGTCCATGTAGCATTCTATAAATAATACCCCTGAAATGTCATCTTGGTAGCTAGAGCAGAAGGAATACTTGGCTCCAGACCACAAGATTGCACATTCAAGTGTTGGGGTTGTCACTCCAGCTTGACGGATGAATTTGTCAGTTTTTGGCCAGGTCTCAGCATGTGAAAACCTTTGGGGTGTTAATCTTGAGGAAACAACAAACCAATGTGTTACTAGAAATTGGTATATATGTAAATTTAATTTGCCATGTGAAAATAATGAGTCTTTTTCTGTGGTGTTCAAGAATAGTTAGATGTTCCTAATAAGTAATTAAAATATGTAATTTTTTAATGATCCTGGTGCACCCACGTAGCTATCTTCTATAAGTTTATAGTTGGTATTTTTAATGCTCTTGCATTGATTTCTATAAGCATGCAAGTGGCAGATTGGTATTGCAGATATGCCATGAGCAATATTTCCATCATCAGGAATTTGTACATGTCTTGAATCTTGGCAAAACTGGTGAAGGGGAATTTATCACAACAGCTTGGTGACCCACATCATGTTTGTGCAGCACTCAAGAAAGTGACCATAAATTTTCAAATTGGGGTCAATAAAGTCTTAGTGGGCATTCGATAAGGTGCTACACAAAAGATTAATGGGCAAGATAAGGGCTCATGGTGTTGGGAATAATATATTAGTGTGCATGGAGGATTAGTTAATGGTCAGGAAGCAGAGATTAGGGATAAATGGGGCATTTTCAAGTTGGCAGGCTGTAACTAATGGAGTGCCACGAGGATCAGTACTTAGGCCTTAAATATTGACAATCTATATTAATGAGCTCGACAAAGAGTAATGTCTCCAAGTTTGCTGGCGATACAAAGCTAGGTGGGAATGTAAGCTGTGAGGAAGACACAAAGATGCTGCAAAGCGATATAGACAGGATAAGTGAGTGGGCAACAAGGTGGCAGATGGAGTATATTGTGGGCAAGTACGATGTTATTCACTTTGGTAATAAAAAGAATAGGAGAGCAGAATATTTTTTAAAAGGCGTGAAACCTTTAAATGTAGATGTTCAGACTTGGACGTACTCATACAAGGGACACAGAAAGTTAGCATGCAAGTACAGTAAGCAGTTAGGAAGACAAATGGTATATTGGTGTTTATTGAAAGTGGATTGGAGTATAAGAACAAGGAAGTCTTGCTACAGTTGTAAAGGGCTTTGGTGAGATCATACCTGGAATATTGTGTGTAGTTTTGATCTCCATTTCTAAGGAAGGATATACTTGCACTGGAAGCGGTGCAGCGAAGGTTCACTAGATTAGTTCCTGGGATGAGAGAGTTGTCCTATGATGGGCTGAGGAAATTAGGTCTATACTCTCTGGAGTTTAGAACAATGAAAGGTGATCTCATTGAAACATACAAGGTACTGAATAGGCTTGACAAGGTAGACACTGAGAGGTTGTTTCTCCGGCTAAGGAACCTAGAACACATGGGTATTGCCTCAGGATAAGAGTTGATATTTGGTTCTGAGATAAGAAGAAATTTCTTCACTCTGAGTTGTGAATCCTTGGAATTCTCTACCCCAGAGGGTTGTGGATGCTCCATCATTGAACACATTCAAGGCTGGTTTAGGCAGATTTGTTTTCTCTCCGTGAGATAAGGGATATTGGGAACAAGAGGGACAGTGGAGTTGAGGCAGAAAATCAGCCATGATCGTATTGAGTGGCAGTGCAGACTGAAGGGCCGTGTGGTTTACTCCTGTTCCTGTTTCTTATGATCTTTTGTTTGTGAAGTGATTCTAAGGTGTCTACAAAGACCATAGATTTTTGTTCATCTGGGGTCAGGCATATCCAGGACCCTTAAAGACAATGATCTAAAACAAACATCAAGTTGTCTGATACGGCATGTGGTGTGCTTGAGCTCATTCCGCATTGGAAGTGTATCACCCGCAGTTTTTAAAAATTTTCATTACTTTCCTAAAGTTTATAAAACAGTCAGAGTGAACAAGCCTGAGGAGAAACAGTGACGGAGACACACAGATAAAAGTGGTAGCAGGGAGTCAGCAAGAGTCAGAGAAAGCAAGCCACAGGGGATCAATGGGAGTCAGAGAACGAGCTTGAAGGAGTCAATGGGAGTCAGAGAGAGCAAGCCTGAGGGAGTCAGCGAGAGTCAGAGAGAGCGAGCCTGTCGAAACAGTGCTGGAGACCCACAGATAAAAGCGGCGATGGGGAGTCTGCAGGAGTCATCGAGAGAGAGCCTGAGGGAAAATAGTGCCAGAGATCCACAGGTAAAAGTGGCAGTGGAGAGTCAGTAAGAGTCAGAGAGAGCACTGGGAGAACAAATGAACAAAATAAATCAAGGAGTGATGTCACCGGACAGCACGTAGGTGAGGTTCAGGATAGAGCAGCAGAGCAGAATGAGCATGAGCATCAGGGAGCAAGGTTAAAAAAAAACAAAGTATCGCCAGCATAAGGGAGTGTGCTGACTGGTCAGTTTCTTTTATTTCTAAGTCTTTAGTTTATTTATGTTAAGTTTAGTTAGTCTAATAAATAGAGGCATGGCAGGAATCCTCAGTCCCATAGAATGTATATCCTGTAACATGCGGGAACTCCAGGGCATTTCTTGTGTCCTAGAGAACCAAATGTGCATGAAATGTCAGTTGGAGGAGCTTGAGCTCTGGGTTTTGGAGCTTAAGTGGCACTGGGGTCACTTCGGTGCAACCGTGAGGCGGAGGGCTATGTGGAGAGCAAGTTTCTGGATGTGATCACCCTGCAGCTTAAGGTAATGCAGGTATAGATGGAATGAGTGCCAGGCTGTCAAGGAAGACCAAGTAAGTGGTGTAGGAGTCCTCTGCATGCATCTTGCTCTCCAATCAGTGTTCAGTTCTGAATACTCATGGGAGTGATGGTTCCTCTGGGGAGTGCCACCAGAGCCAAGTCCACAGCACCATGGCTGGCTCAGCTGTACAGGGAGGCAGGAGAAAGATTGATTCTATAGTTAGAGGAACAGACAAGCATTTTTGAGGCCTCAGAGGTGAATCCAGGATGGTGTGTTGCCTCCCTGATGCCAGAGTCCAGGATGTCACTGAGTAGCTGCAGAGCACGCTGAAGGGGCAAGGTAAACAGCTAGCAGTCATGGTCCATATCAGTACCAAAAGCATTGTTAGAAAGAGGTATGAGGTCCTGCAGGCAGATTTTACGGAGTTAGGAAAGAAAGTAGTAAGCAGGGTCTTAAAGGTAGTAATCTCTGGATTACTCCCTGTACCACACGGTTGTGAGTATAGAAATAGGAGGATAGTGAAGATGAATGCGTGGCTGAAGAGATGGTGCAGGATAAAGGGCTTTAGATTCTTGGAACATGGGATTGTTTGTGGCAAAGATGGTACTGGTACAGGGCGAACAGATTGCACCTGAACAGAGCTGGGACCAATGTCCTTGCGGGGTGGTTTGCTAGTGCTATTGGGGAGGGTTTAAACTAACTTGGCAGGGGGATAGGAATGAGGAGGTAATATTCGAGAGGAAAAACAAGGTGCACAAAAAGTTGAGAGAGACAGATAGCACTAAAGTAAGATACTAGGTGGGGTCAAAGTAAGAGGGAATGTGATGAGGCCTAAATTGGGTTTACTGTCCATGTAGGTGAACACACAGAGTCGGGTAAATAAGGTTAGTGAGCTGCAAGCGGAGATAACCACCTGGAGATATAATGTCACAGTGATAACAGAGAACAGGCTCATAAAAGGGAAAGACTGAGTACTAAATATTCCTGGATATAAGGGGCTGAATTTTATCAGCACTATGGCAAAAGGTTGGGAAGCAGGAGGGCTGGTAATATGGCATGGGAAGGCATTGTGAGGGGAGCCCGATTTCTTCTCCCCACATGGCATATTACCTGTGATAGGAGCCTCAGCAATCTGACCGCCCACTGGGCAGCCAATTGAGTGGCTTAAATGCTCAGAAACACTGTCGGCCTCCCAGCGACTTCCTCGGGGTGGGGGGGGAGGGGGCAGGCCCTTCTTACTGGCCTCTCCATAGCCCCCAGAGGGGCCCTCCAGCAGCAGTGGCCACTCCCATGACTAAGGCACCACTGCTAGAGTATGATAATACAGTACTGAAGAGAAAAGAAGTCCTAGAGGGGTCAAGGACAGAATCTGTCTGGTTAGAGCTAAGAAATAATAGAGGTGCCATTACACTACTAGGTGTATTCTTTGGGCCATAAACTAGTGGGAAAGATATAAAGGAACAAATTTGCAAGAAAATTAGAATGGTGCAATTACTATAGAGTAGTTATAATAAGGGACTTTATCCTAATATAGACTGGGATAGCAGCAGTGTAAAGAGCAGAGAGGGGGGAGATTTTCTAAAGTACATTCAGGTGAATTTTCTACATCAGTATGTTTCTGGCCCAATGAGGAAGGAGGCCTTGCTGGATCTGTTTCTGGGGAATGAGGTGGGACAAGTGGATCAAGTATTAGTAGGGGAACATTTAGGGGACAGTGATCATATTAGCATTAGGTTTAGGTTAGCTATGGAAAACGACAAGCGGGAATCCAGAATAAAAATTGGGGGAAGGTCAAATTCAACACAGTGAGAACAGTTCTGGCCCAGGAAATTGGAATCAAAGATTGGCAGACAAAACTGTAATTCAAATGATCTAGCTACCTGTAAAGAGGTACAGTCAAGGTACATTCCCACGAGAGGGAATGATAGGACAAACTGAGCCAGAGCACACCGGATGATGAAAGAGATGAACAGTAAGGTGAAGCAAAAAAAGGGCGTGTATGACACATGTCAGATTGATAATACAATGGAGAACCAGGTTAAATAAGACAATTTAGAGAGGAAGTGTAAAAAGAAATAAGAGAAGCAAAGACAGACTATGAACAAAGACTGGCAGCCAACATAAAATGGAATCCAAAAGTCTTCTATGGGCACATACATCATAAAGGAGTGGAAAAAGGAGGAATAGAGACGATTACAGACCAAAAGGAGATTTACGTGTGGAAACAGAGAGCATGCTGAGGTACTAAATGAGTTCTTTGCATCTGTCTTTACCAAGGAAGAAGATGCTGCCAAGGTCATAGTGAAAGAGGAGGTAGTTGAAACACTAGATGAGCTAAAAATTGATGAAGAGAAGGTACTAGAAAGGCTGGCTGTACTTAAAGTTGGAAAGCAACCAGGACCGAATCAGATACTGAGGGAAGTAAGAGTGAAAATTGTAGAGTTACTGGCCATAGTCTTCTAATCCTCCTTAGGTACAGGGGTAGTGCCAGAGGACTGGAGAATTGCAAATGTTACACTCTTGTTCAAAAAGGGATGTAAGGATAAACCCAGCAATTACAGGCCAGTCAGTTTAACCTTGGTGGCGGGAATGCTTTTAGAAACGATAATCCAGGACAAAATTAACACTACTTGGACAAATATGGATTAATTAAGGGAATCCAGCATAGATTTTTAAAAAAAAGTATAAATCATGTTTAACTAAGTTGACTGAGTTTTTTGATGAATTAACAGAGAGGGTTGATGAGGATAATTCCGTTAATGTGAGTACATGGACTTCCAAAAGGTGTTTGATAAAGTGCCACATAACAGGCTTGTCAGCCAAGTTGAAGCCCAGGGAATTAAAGGGACAGTGGCTGAGTGACAGAAAACAGAGAGTAATGGTTGTTTCTCATACTGGAGGAAGTTGTACAGTAGGGTTCCCCAGGGGTCGGTATTAGGACCACTGCTTTTCTTGATCTATATTAATCACCTAGACTTGAGTGTACAGGGCACAATTTCAAAATTGGAGGTATTGTGAACTATGAAGGAGATATTGATAGACTTCAAGAAGACATAGGCTGGTGGAATGGATAGATACATGGCAGATGAAATTTAATGCAGAGAAGTATGAAGTGATAATGTTTTGGTAGGGAAGAATGAGGAAAGGCAATATAAAATAAAGGATTCAATTCTTAAATGGGTGCAGGAGCAGAATGATCTGGGTGTATATGTGCACAAATCGTTGAAAGTGGCCGGGCAGGTTGAGAAAGGGGTTAATAAGGTGTACAGGCTCCTAGGCTTTGTAAATAGAGGCTAAGAGTACAACAGCAAGGAAGTTATGGTGAACCTTTATAAAACACTGGTTTGGCCTCAACTGGAGTGGGAATTGCCCAGGTTTGGGAACTATACTTTAGGAAGGCATTAGAGATGGTGCAGAAAAAATTTATGAGAATAGTTCCTATTGGTGGAATGGTCGAGAACCGACCGTGATCGTATCTTCAGGTTTAGGTTAGCTGTGGAAAGGGACAAACAAGAATAAAAATTGGGGGGGGGGGGGGGGGAGGCCAAATTCAACAGGTGAGAACAGTTCTGGCCCAGGAAATTGGAATCCAATTTAAGTTGATTGGCAATTGAACCAGAAACGACATGAGGAAAAACATTTTTTTTACGCAGGGAGTGGTTAGGATCTGGAATGCACTGCCTAAATGGTGGTGGAGGCAGATTCAATCATGGCTTTCAAAAGGGAATTGGATAATTATCTGAAGAGAAAAATTTGAAGGGCTACGGGGGAAAGATGGGGCTCCAGGGCTAGCTGAGTTTGTCTTGCAGAGAGCCAGCACGGACGTGACAGGTTGAATGGCCTTCTACTGTGCTGTAACCAGTCTATGATTCTATGAGGGTGGTCGGCTGGAGTACTAGGCCTAGCTTTCTTTCTACTCACATGTGCTGTCACTCTCAGTAAATCTTCCAAGTGAATTTCTCCAGCAGCACTTAGTGCTGCTCGCATTTAGAAACAACAGGTATTAATTAAAAAGATTTTAAAGCTAGTCATCTTTATTTGTAACTAATTTTAACTTAATTAATGTTAATGGCATCGCTGCTTTCAATTTGTTTTGTTGTAACTATGAAAATGCTCCTGTAATAATTATTTTGATCTTGGTGTTAGCAATTCAAAATTGGAACATTCCAGTGACTTGGGCTGAAGCTAATGTTTACTTAGGCCCTAGGCATTAAATTTACAAAGGTGCATCATTTATAGCCATCCATTGTCTTGACTGCTTAACAGTGAACATCAGTATTTCAAATTTAACATTGCTAATTATAATATTACAAGCTTGCAGAAGGCCAGGCTTTTTATGATGTCTGAAAAAGTTCTATGCAGATTACCAAACTGGCACCCAGGGTCACCAGTACAAAACCATTCACAGTGCTGTGCCACTGCTGGAGGCAAGGCTGTTACTGTCAAAAGAGCTGCACTGTAAATGTAGCATTAAGTAGTACAGTAATAATGAAGGTCAAGAGAAGCCTTAATCTGTAATCTATTCTGTTATACAGGAGGGACCATTGGATCTTGCAGTCGAGGGGGGCATCAGCTCTCCACTTGGGAAGATTGTTGTATCTGCAATCTATGATGGAGGTGCTGCAGACAAGCATGGTGAGGTTATTTCTCTTGTGTTCTGGTTCTCTCCTCTATACAGAAAATTTGAAAAACCTTTGACTTCCACTTCCCAGATCACTTTACTATTCTAGTACCTCACAAGTAGGGCTGTGCCCATGAAGAAATTTCTTCCCCAATTATTTCATGATTTCAAAAATCATTAACCCTTTTTGTAAAGGCAATGTTGGAAATCAATAGGTAAGACATGAAGTACCTCTACCCAACCCAAGATAATTTCTCTAACAAACACCTATTATTTTCTATCATTCAGCCAATTTCTTATCCATACCCAAGATTTACCCTGAATTTCCTTAGTACTGAGTTAATTAATAGCCTTCCATGCTGGACTTTGTCAGATATTTCCTTGAAATCCAGATATAACATATCACAAGGCTTACCACATTCTACTGAGGATGTTATTTCCTCAAATAATAGAAGGAGATTGGTCAGGAAGGATCATCCCATTCTAAAGGCAATGGAATATACAATGGATGGTAGGACCCTAGGGAATACAGAGGGTCAGAAGGACCTTGGGGTGCTTGTCCATAGATCACTGAAGGCAGCAGCACAGGCAGATAAGGTGGTTAGGAAGGCATACGGGATACTTCACTTTATTAGCTGAGGCATAGAATATAAGAGCAGGGAGGTTATGATGGAGCTATATAAAACTCTAGTTAGGCCACAGCTGGAGTACTGTGTACAGTTCTAGTCACCACACTATAGGAAGGATGTGATTGCACTGGAGAGGGTGCAGAGGAGATTCACCAGGATGTTGCCTGAGCTGGAGCATTTCAGTTATGAAGACAGACTGGATAGGCTGGGGTTGTTTTCCTTGGAGCGGAGAAGGCTGAGGGGGACCTGATTGAGGTATACAAAATTATGAGGGGCATTGATAGGGTAGATAGGAAGAAACTTTTTCCCTTAGTGGAGAGGTCAATAACTAGGGGGCATAGATTTAATGTAAAGGACAGAAGGTTTAGAGGGGAGTTGAGGAGGAATTTTTTCACCCAGAGGGTGGTTGGAATCTGGAATACACTGCCTGAAGGGGTGGTAGAGGCAGGAACACTCACGACATTCAAGAAGTATTTAGTTGAGCACTTGAAATGCCATAACATACAAGTCTACGGGCCAAGTGCGGGGAAATGGGATTAGTTAGGACGGGTACTTGTTGGTCGGCGCAAACGCGTTGGGCCGAAGGGCCTGTTTCTGTGATGTAAAACTCTATGACACTATGACTAAATCCTTATTGATCTCCATTTCCTAAATTACTATTGTACAGATACTCTTAAAGCTTATACTGATAAGACTGATGCTTTGTTGTTGCCTATTTCTGACTTGTCATCATTTTTAAATATGGGCACAATTCTGCCTTTTTCCAAACTACTGCTGTTCCACCCTCCCCCCACCCCCCCCCCCCCCTCCCAACCTCTAGTTCAGTGATTCCCTCTTAATGATTGTCAATGACTCACAATCTCCTCCTGTCTCTTATTATACTATCCCTGGAAATTTATTGTTTTTGAGCACTTTTCGCCCATCTAGAATTTCCATACTATTTAAATCAAACAATACAAATTTGATTACTTGCTATTGTTGCTCATGATCATTCATGACTTGTAAATTTAAATAAAATCTATGTTGGGACTGCGTAGGCCTGAATATACATTTGGATGGCACCCATCTAATGTACCAAGTAATGGGTATGAATTGGATAAGATTTTGAAATAGTTTGATTTCAACTCTTTCTGTTTTGTCAAACTAAGACCGTTATCCAAAAATGCAAAGCAAACAGATGTATAGTTTCAAATTGTGGCAAGAATTATATTTTCAGAGATAATTCTTTGTGATGGTAAAGTAATGCCTGTCTCAAAAATCCTTGGTGATGCACTGAAAGCAATTCAAATATGAACAACTTCTTTCTGAGACTTGAACATTTTATTTTCAAAGTTGCAAAAACTCATTCCTTTCCAAATCCCTGCATAGATGAACTTAAGTCTTTTGGGACTTGGAAGATTGGGAGAGAAGTCCTAACTGAGCCAGTGGAGGTTCAAGTTTTAATAACTTTATTAGAAACACCTCTTTGTCCCAATTTAGATAAGCTCTAGTTTCTATTTCAGTTTGAGTCTCATCCTAATGCCAGCACAGAATTCTTGCTGCACTGGTTGTATTGTCATGGAACTATTTATTTTCTCCTCTGATTAAAACAGAGTGCCTCCAAGACTCTGTTTAAAAACAGTGTGCCTTTAAAAACTAAGAGGCACAGTGTGCCACAGCTGCACCTGCTACATAGGCAACAGCAGGATAGTGAGAGAGGTCACATGGTATAATTTTTCAATTTAAATGTGTGTAAAAATCAGCTAAAACCAGTTTTGAGAGATACCGGTGAAGCGTGCTTGCCTTGAAAGAAGAGAATTCTCTCAGCAGAAATTCTACAATGAGCTACAGGCTGTGTTAATTGCCTAAGGAGAAAAAATCCTTTCTGAAGAGAATATTTGTATTGCTGGAGGTAGCAAAATTCCTTTTTCTTTACTTCCAATCAAAGAGTCTTTGCTTCAAGATTGAATCTTTCTTGACTGTTTTTTCTGGAATTCGCAGTAAAACTTCAACTGAAATCTACCAATTTTAAAATCTAAACATAGACCTGTCATTATACCCCATGTTGATAGAACTGTTTGACGCCTGCTGCAGCTGAAGTGCTTTGAATGCCTATCAAGAGAAGATTGTTTCATCAAATCCGTGTGAAGACTTTGAGTGGCATCTGATTATTTTTACACTAGGATACCTCACCCATCAGGAACATAACCTACAGAGACTCATGACCCAGTTATTTATTTATTCTTAAGAAACAGCTAATTTTTGAAACATTTTTTTTTAAACGGTTAACCGTTGATTTTTGTATATGTGTGAATGGGGGAGTTAGGTTAAAATAAGTTATAAGGTCTTTAGACATAGGATTATCTTAATAGTGTTTAAGATTTAGTTTTCATAAATAGTTAATTTGTTGTTTTCTAAAGATACCTGGTTTGGTCTGTTTTATTCTGGGGTTACTAGAGTGTTTAATTTGGCTGTTTTCCGGTTGGGTGGAAAAACTTTGATAATATGCTGCAGCCTGTGGAGTGATGGGACTGAATTGGCAGTGCATTGCTCCCACCTCGGTCATAACAGTACTGAGAATATGTCATTCGGTAGCAAATAGGTTAATGACAATTTTATGTCAGTTGCAAGTAAAGTGACTGTGACATTATTCTGTCCCAGGAATTCAAAATTTTGGAATTAGATACACATGTCAAAACCATTCACTGAGCCCATATGATTATGCAATAATGCAAGCACTGATACATAAAAATGAGAAAAAAGCAAGACATCTTCACATACATAAAAAACAAGGCCTCCAAAAGTGTGCCCTCATATATGCAAAAAAACAAAACTCTCATTCATGGAAAAGTGAGACCCAAATACAGAAGAAAGACTCAAATACAATTGAGACCCTGTTACACAAAATGATGGGACTTGCCTGTTCGCTAAAGTCAGAAAAACACAAAATCTTCAGTTCTTTAAAATTCTTCGATCTGAAGGATGGGTCAGTGCTTCTCCCTGATTGGTCAAAATCCATTGATTAGGAAGCAGTCTTTTCCAGCCATCCAGGCCTGGGAAGTTTGAACAACAGAAGACAGCATAGCACACATTTGCAATGAAGAAAACAACCTGCAGGAACTTTGTGGGCTAGATCAGGAGTTCTCAACTGTGGGTCGATGTGAAGATTTCAGTGGGTCTACCAGTGACTCCCTGTCTCCACCATGCAGACAATTTAAAATAAATATAATGTGATTGCCAAAGGTTACAGTATCCAAGGCAAAGTGTTTAACCTTCTAGCTGCAAGTCACCGATCAACATCGTCATAGTATCAGTTTAGTCCCAAGCCGGGCCCTACACAGAATGCAAGGAACTGGAAACTGTCAGTTGTCCCCAGAGGCCATGGTCAACCATGTTGTTAAGGAGACCCCATCCAGTTTCAGCAGGAGATGCAAGAGCTGATATGGCTAACAGCCCCATTGGTCTCATCAACACTCTACCAGCTCAGTGATAGTCTACTAATCTCACAGTGACAGAATACTGTTACGACCGAGGCAGGAGGAGTGCACTTTTAATTCAGTCCCACTTCTCCACAGGTCACAACATATTCTAAATTTTCCCACTTACTGACACAGTCAATCAGATACAGTATTTTCCCCAGAATAGATCACACTATCCAGGTTTCTTTACTGAACAACAAAATTAACATTTTATTAGAAAGCAAGTCTTAACTAGTAATGAAGTAAAACAATACCACATAAATCAAATTTTTAAAAATCCAACATTAAATTTTAAGAAGTCCCCTTTTCTACCTTACCTCTTCATGCTTACAAACACACAGACATATACCGGTTAACCAAAAAGGTAAAGCAAAAAGATTTTTAGATCAGAGTTCTATTACAGACAGAAAAAAACTGCCAGGTAGATTACTTGCCCACCCCAAAAAAATAAATAGCAGGTGAGACACACTGCACCAAACTGGCACACAGTCCAACCTCTGAGCACATACAGGTAGGATCTTTAGAATCTTCCAGAATTAGCTCTCTTCAGGCGGCATTGAAATGTAATTTAGCAGGCTTTCTTGAAATACAGGAAACAAGATGAATTGACACGCTGAGCTTCACAGAGTCTTTTAGGGAATTGTGAGGAAATGAGCTGGGTTGTAGTCTTCTGTTGCTTCTTGAAATTCTCTCCTTCGGAGCTTTTTTGACACTTTAGCAGCACTAGACTTTTTAGAAACATTTAGCAAAAATCTGGTCTCTTCCTCCAGAAGGTAAAACACACATGCACTGACTGACTACCAGAAAGCTTGACAGTTTTCTGCCCACCCAGATGTTTCCTGTTACTACTGGGCTTGTCCAATCAAAAGAATGTTTGTCAATTTTCTGTCCTATTGCCAGGGCTTCTACTCTAAGCCTAGCCAGAGCCATGTGACAAACAGCAATACTGTTGCCAATCCGGCTCCCTCACTATCCTCTTGATTAAAAAACATTTATTTAGCTTAACCATAAATTCCTTATTAACAAATTATTTTTAACAAAACAGTCACTTTCATAACACTCCTAACCTCACAGTAACAGTCTATGAACCTCAATGACAGTCAACAAAGCTCAGTGACAGTCAACTAACCACACTATGACAGTCTACTGACCTCTGACAGTCTAGCAACCTCATTGATTGTCTACCAACTACACAGTGACCATCTACCAACCTCAGTAACAAGCTACTAACCATACAGTGACAGTCTATGAATCTCAGTGTGAGTCTACGGACCTCATTGACAGTCTACCACAGTGACAATTTGCCAACCTCTGAATGACAGTTTACCAAACACACAGCAACAGTCCACCAATGCTAGTGACAGTCTACTAACTTAAGCTTAACTGAGTTAGGATGAATATTGAGCATGACATGTGCTTGTTGAAAATACCTACATGTTTAGACAGAATTGTTGTTCAGCATCAGGAAAAATTTCATATTAAGTAAAACAAACATAATAAATATATATAGTTAATTGTATAACACTTTTTATACAGTAAAAATATTTGTGTTGTGCCACAGGGGGTCCTTGGAATTTTTATAACACAGGAGGGAGGTCCTCAGAAGCAAAATGCTTGAGACTCCTTGGGCTGGATCTCTCAAACCCGAGGGCTACATCTGGGACACCTCTGATCTATCTCATTTATCCTTCAATTAGGATCTGAATATTCTAGCACTCAACTCATTTTGAGAACTGTCTGAACTAGATTTTATCAGTATGCTTCTTTGCAGAACACTTGGCAAGGCAGTGCCTTACTTACTTGAGGGTCATTGTACAGTTAGAGGTTATTTACATTCTTCCATAAATGTGTATGCTATACTGAAACCTTTGAGAACATAATTTAAAGTATCAGAAGCATTTTGCAGTTCTGTTAGTTTAGCAATGCCCAAAATAAGATTAAGGGGGGAAAATTCATTTAGGCCTGTTTTCAGTCACTGGAGTTGTGATTCACAATCTGCCCACACCTGTTCCTTTTGAGGCAGGCAACATGCAAGCTGGAGACCCTAATAGCCTGTGAGACTAACACGTGTTCCAACTAGCCTCCAGCTCTTAAAGACAGTCTGTTCCTCTTAAAGGGAAAATGCCTTAAATTAAAGAAGGCTGCTGCTAACTGTCACTCTGTAAATGGAGAGAATGTAAATGGAGCACCATGGCAGAGTGGAGCTTTTTAGTTCACAGTCATGGAGATCCACAGGAGGACAGATGCCCTCAAGGACTTGGTGGGCCAGGGAGATCAACTCTCGGAGTCTGGCTCCGAGGAACTGGCAGCAGTGCCACAAGAAGTTTAATGACCTCACACAGTTGGTCAAGGTCAGTGAATGCATCTCACATGACATTGCAAAACCATCACATCACTGTTCGATGCACCACACTCCCCATTACTCATGCAGCAGCAGTCCCTGGCACTCAGTATTCACAACTAACATTCAGATACTCCACCTCACTCTCACACACCTTCCAATGATGCCAATCTCGCTGCCTCTGCATACCTCCAGCTACTCAACTATGGCAGGTACATCACCCAAACACAATGTAACACAATCACTGACATTCTTCCCTCTCTCTTGCAAGACAAGGTGGCACAATATACAAGGGAGCATTAGAGAACCGGAGGGCCCAAGCTTGCCTTCATCCCCTGAGCCTAATGAAGGAGATGGTGCTCTGCATCAGGGGGCCGGCCGCGACAGAGCTCATAGCATCTAGCATGGCCAAGAGTATTCAGGAGAATTGTATATTACTGCCTTGTGCTACTTCTCAAGTTGCACCTCACCCTCATTACAATGTGGCATGAAGTAAAACCTGCAGATGGTGTGACCATGGCCTTCTTGCTTTACTCCCCACCCTCCCCCTCTCTCATCCAGCCCTCCCCTTCTGATTTTATGCTTTTAGATGTCCAAGAACTGCCACCTGGTCAGCCACAGCAGCCCCAGGAGGAAGAGAACTGCACCAGGAATCTGAGGAAGAAGCACTATTATTTGATCTGATATTGCAGCCACCAGTTCAGATACTCACCTTGCGTGAACTTCAGAGTTAGTATAGAGCTGGGATCTGCACATGGTGAGTCACCAGACATGAGTGTCAGACCTGGGGGCAAGGATAACCCATCTGCCAGCTCCCTGTAGGGTGAGGTCACAGACGGTTTCTGCCGCAGAGTATTCAGATGAGGACTTTGATGGGGCGGCAAACAGAAGAATGCTGATGAAGATGCACACGGAGATGCGTGGTGCGTTGACAAGCCTGCCAGACAGTCTGTTGTCACTGTCAAGTAGCATAGAGGAGTCCAACTCAAACATGACAAAGGGCATTGCATAGAGCTTGGAGCCATCCTTTCTAGTGTAGAAGTGGTGGCCAACTCCATGGCAGCACTAGCAGACCCACACGTTGCAGCATTTGGTGGTCACTGTCTCAGCTTCCATATCAGTAGAGGCGAAGCCACATAATGTCTTATGCTGCTGTGGAAGCTCAGACTGAGGTAATGGGATTTATGCTTACTGCTTTGTAGGTTCAGTCTGCTACCATCTTGGCTGCAGGTTTCAGTGCTCAAAGGGGCAGAATCTTGCAACAGTCCAGTAATCTGTCCTTCACCAGATTACTAGGATTGCTGAAGTGCTGCCTGGAAGGAGTGGTAGTGGTGCCATGGAGGACAAACCTGCTGTGTTTTCTCAGGATAACAGCATTCACCCTCTCATCACTGCCATCTTGCCAGTGCCCTTGCTGGGCCTTTCTGTCAGCAAGCCCATACTGCTGCCACCCATGCTGAAGTGGTGTAGCCCTCATGGCCCAAAGCTGCTCGAAGGCATCCTGCAAGGCCATCTTGTGAAAGTCAGCAGCCTTCCACCAGCCATGCTGCAGCCATTGGGATAGCACTGCTTAGGGGCAAAGGCACACACAAGACAGGCACTAAGAGAATGTGTGAGAGTGAGTAGTTCATTTCTGTTTGTATAATTGGATATGTTGTATAAAGTTATTAATGAAAAGATTTTTGTGGGTAGCCTTTATTGTAGGATAGTGGCCTTGGAGACACTATGATGGGGCATCCCAGATGATATAACAGTGGGGAGTTATGGATCCATGTTCATCAAAGGAAGTAGTTTCATGCAACCTGGAGTCTGAGCAGGTGCTCTCAATCACCTCATTTGGAGTGAAGGGGTTCAGGGTGCATTCTCTCTGCTTCCTCCCCTTCCTCTTCCACCTTGTCCTTTTTCTCCTCCCAAATGGGCCTCTGAATTCCTGGTGGCAGTATCTGCGGGCTCATAATATGACATTATGGAGGGGGAAGCAGGCCACCAAAAACATAGACAACTACTCTGACGTATACTGAAGGGCTTACCTTCAGCGGACTAAGTTTTAGAAGCATTGCTTCAACACGTCGATGATTTTATTTTATTCATTCGGGGGATGTGGGCGTAGCTGGCTAGGCCAGCATTTATTGCCCAATCAGATGCTCCTAGTAACTTCATGGCTCTCATTATATGTGCATTGTTCTTGCATGTTCAGGTGACAGAAGGGACTCATAAGCCATGTGTACAGGTGATAGCCTTTGTCCCCAAGAAGCCAGACTCTCTTTCTCTGAGGTATCAAGACGATGGGATCAGAGATTGCCTCAGATTGCAGACAGCATGAATGCTGCCAGGATAGTGGCATTCACCAACATGATGTACTGTTTATGGTAACACACCAAACTGCATGTTGATAGAATAACAGTCCTTGCAGTTCCTATACCTCTCCCCATTGACCTAGGAGGCCCACAGAGCTATATACGCTCAGTTTATGGCACCCTGCACCATCGGGAATCCCGCGATTCTGGCTAAGCCATGTGCCCTCTCATCTTCCTTGTCCCTGATGAATGAGAAGGTGATAAGCTCTGCTTTTCTAGAATAGATGGCCTCCGTGACCTCCCAGATGCTCCAATGACCCAACTGCTGGGATATATTCGATATCTCACCCACTCCTGCCTGGAAAGACCCAGACACAGAAAAGTTCAATGCCACTGTGACGTTAACGGCCACTGGCAGGGCCGTCTTTACCCTAGTGCGAGGCACCAGGTTGGGTTGTAGGAGGTGACACAGTTCAGTAACCACCTCATTATGAGTCAGAGAGTCATAGAGTTATACAGTGCAGAAGCAGGCCCTTCTGCCCATTGTGCCCATGACGGCCATCAAGCCTATCTATTCTTATCCCATTTTCTAGCACTTGGCCCGTAGTCTTGTATGCTATGGCGAAGTGCTCATCTCGATACTTCTTAAATGTTGTGAGGGTTCCTGCCTCTACCACCCCTTCAGGCAGTGTGTTCCAGACTACAACCACCCTCTGGGTGAAAGTCTTTCCTCAAATCTCCTCTAAACCTCCTGCCCCTTACCTTAAATCTATCCCCCCTGGTTATTGACACCTCCACTAAGGGAACAATTTTCTTCCTATCTACCCTATCTATGCCCCTCATAATTTTGTATACCTCAATCAGGTCCCCCCTCAGCCTTCTCAGCTCTAAGGAAAACAACCCGAGCCTCTCCAGTCTCTCTTCATAGCTGAAATGCTCCAACCCAGGCAACATCCTGGTGAATCTCCTCTGCACCCTCTCCAGTGCAATCACATCCTTCCTATAGTGTGGCGACCAGAACTGTACACAGTACTCCAGCTGTGGCCTAACTAACATTTTATACAACTCCATCATAACCTCCTTGCTCTTATATTCTATGCCTCGGCTAATAAAGGCAAGTATCCCATATGTCTTCCTAACCACCTTATCTACCTGTGCTGCTGCCTTCAGTGATCTATGGACAAGTACACCAAGGTCCCTCTGACTTTCTGTACTTTCTACGGTCCTACCATCCATTGTATATTCCCTTTCCTTGTTATTCCTCCCAAAATGCATCACCTCACACTTCTCAGGATTAAATTCCATTTGCTCTGCCCATCTTACTAGCCCATCGATATCATCCTGTACTCTAAGGCTTTCCTCCTCACTATTTACGACACCACCAATTTTTATGTCATCTGCGAACTAATTGATCATACCTCCTATATTCACATCTAAATCATTAATGTACACTACAAACAGCAAGGGTCCCAACACCGATCCCTGCAGTACACCACACTGGTCACAGGTTTCCAATCGCAAAAACAACCCTCGACCATCACCCTCTGCCTCCTGTCACTAAGCCAATTTTGGATTCAATTTGCCAAATTGCCCTGGATCCCATGGGCCATTACCTTCTTGATCAATCTGCCATGTGGGACCTTATCAAAAGCCTTACTGAAGTCCATGTAGACTACATCAACTGCTTTACCCTCATTTAGACACATAGTCACCTCCTCGAAAAATGCAATCAAGTTTGTTAGACATGATCTCCCCCTGACAAAGCCATGCTGACTATCCTTGATTAATCCCTGCCTTTCCAAGTGGAGATTAATCCTGTCTCTCAGAATTTTTTCCAATCGTTTCCCTACCACTGATGTTAGACTCACTGGCCTGTAATTACCTGGTTTATCCCTGCTACCCTTCTTGAATAAATGGTACCACATTTGCTGTCCTCCAGTCCTCGGGCACCTCTCCTGTGGCCACAGAGGATTTGAACATTTGTGTCAGAGATCCTGCAATCTCCTCCCTTGCCTCACATAACAGCCTGGGATACATCTCATGTGGGCCTGGGGATTTATCCACTTTTAAGCCCACTAAAACCACTAATACCTCCTCCTTTCAATGCTAATTTGTTCAAGTAATCACAATCCCCCTCCCTGATCCCTACACCTAGATCAACCTTCTCCATAGTGAACACAGATGTAAAGTAATCATTTAAAACCTCACCTATGTCTTCTGGCTCCACATGCACATTGCCACTTTGGTCCCTAATGGGCCCTACTCTTTCCCTGGTTATCCTCTTGCCCTTAATATATTTATAAAATGCCTTGGGATTTTCCTTTATCTTGCCAGCCAGTGTTTGTACATGTCCCCCTTCACTCTCCTCATTACTTTTTTAAGTACCCCCCTACACGTTCTACACTCCTCTAAGGTCTCCACTGTTTTCACTCCTGTGAATCTGCCATAAGCCTCCAATTTTTTCCTTATCCAATCCTCAATATCCCTTGACATTCAGCGTTCCCTGGACTTGTTGGTCCTACCCTTCACCTTTACGGGAACACGTTGGCACTGAACTCTCACTCTTTCCTTTTTGAGTGACTCCTACTGGTCTGATGTAGACTTTCCCACAAGTAGTTGCTCCCAGTCCACTTTGGCCAGATCCTGTTTTATCATATTGAAATCGGCCTTCCCCCAATTCAGTACCTTTATTTCAGTCCATCTTTGTCCTTTTCCATAACTACCTTAAATCTTACAGAGTTATGGTCACTGTCCCTGAAATGCTCCCCCACTGACACTTGTACCACTTGTCCGGCTTCATTCCCTAGGATTAGGTCCAGTACCACCCCTTCTCTTGTAGGACTTTCTACATGCTGGCTCAAAAAGCTCTCCTGGATGCACTTTAAGAATTCTGTCCCCTTTAAGCCTTTTGCACTAAGACTATCCCAGTTAATATTGGGGAAGTTGAAACCCCCTACTATTATTGCCCTATTATTTTTACACCTCTCTGAGATTTGCCTACATATCTGCTCCTCTATCTCTCCCTGACTGGAGGCCTGTAGTACACTCCCAGCAAAGTGATTGCCCCCTTTTTTGTTTTTAAGTTCTGCCCATATGGCCTCATTTGATGAACCTTCTAAGATATCATCCCTCCTTACTGCAGTAATTGACTCCTTGATCAATAGTGCAATGCCATCTCCTCTTTTACACTGCCCCCCCCCCCCCCCCCCCAGCAAGGTGACCCCTGAAGGTTCTACACCCTGGAATATTGAGCTGCCAGTCCTGCCCTTCACTCAACCATGTCTCTGTGACAGCAATAATATCATATTCCCATGTGTTAATCAACACCCTCAATTCATCTGCCTTACTTGGAAGACTCCTTGCGTTAAAATAGATGCAATCCAGCCTTGCATTATTTGCTTGGATTTGAGTCGCCTCAGGCATTGCTCCTGGGTCAGGTGGAGGTACGAAAAGTGCTCCCGGAAAAAACCCCAGCTGAGTCGGGACTTCTATGGAGAACCTTCCTCCTCTTCCTTCATCTTCACAGAGCTTCCCCTCTTGTTGCAGCCTTTGTTCCATTTGCTGCTCATGTTGCAGACCAATTGGTACTGCAACCACAACTCCCAAACCTTGTGCAGAGTTGAATCATCAAATCATCTTACCTCACTGCACCAGCTCTCCAAGCACAATCCACAGTATTTACATCTGCTTAGGCAAAGTTAATGGAAGTCAAAAACACCTCACCTGCAAGCTGGTGGCTGGTGCTTTAAATAACACTGGTGGGACTGTCCCTCATGCTGCTGAACCCTGTTCAGCGGTGAGCAATTAGCACAGGCGTTCAGCGCACATGCACAAACCAAGTTCACAAAACGAGTATTAAAACAGCTGTTGATAGCATGATAGAACCTCTTCTCAAGCTTCCGACACGTGCATGGCACGCCTGCACTAGCGCCATTCAAAGCATAGGGCACAAGGCGGGCCATGCCCCAAGTAGTGGAAGTGCAACCACTGTCATTTTAGGTCTTCAGGACTTCCTTAGTGCAGTCGCCAGCAGCACTATGGAGCCCAATTCTGAGGCCTAAGATCTTTCTATCGTTATGAAGCATGAACCTGCCAGTCAATAGATGTACTGGAACTAAAAGTTACTTCCATTTTAATCACAAAATTTTAATTTGTGACGCAGTATTGATGTTACCTGCCCAGTTGAATGAACTGTCCCACCATGACTGGCAGAATCATTTTAAATAGAAGTGGTTCTGCATTAGGCATGGTTTCTGATGTAGTAGTGGGGAATTCCTTGTCTTGGCCTTAAATTAAAAGCTGGAATTTCTACACTAGAAAAGGAAAAGTGCAGAACCAGTGGGGGAAAAAAGAAATGCTGGTTCAGAGTTAAAGCAAAGTAGAAGTTCAAATTTGTACTGTTTCATCATTTCTAATAATTTTTTAAATGAAAATGTTTTGATGAACTTTTGTGGCTATTATGTGAAGGATATTCATGTTGGAGTAACGAGCATTGACTCAGATCCCCTTCTCAGGACGCAAAGAGCGCCATCTCTTATTATTTATCAGGTTCGCATGAGGAGCTGGATTGATGTTATGAGGGAAAAACAACAGGCAAACAGTACAAAAGCTGCAGACTGCAAAACGTACCCAGTATACCATCTGAGTTTTTTTTGCATTTCCACAGCATTAAATATGTTCTGGTAACGAGACCTTCTCAAATTTAGCCATTACCTATACTACTATGAAGAAGTGAGAGAAAAGGTTTGAGAGTGTGAGTGAGAGAGAGAGAGAGACAGAAAAGGCACAACTATTCTTAATTATATAGTGCCTATCACACAGAAAATGTTCAACATTTCTTTACAGAGGGGGAGAAAAATTGCTACAGGGGGCAGAATTTTAAATGCGTTGTGCGGGCCTGGTTAAAGCCCCAAAAAGTGACGGTGTGTGGGGAATCTGTCATGTTACTGCTTTCCTCTCCATTTAACAAGGGCACATTTGGAAGTGAGCTGGAAAACCCCTTGAAGGCATTGGGTCAGACATTTAAATATGTTCAGTAGCAATTAAGTGGCAATTCTGCCTTTTAACAGCCAGTGCATGGATTTCCTGAGCTCTGTGGATCTCTCCACAGAGTGCACAAGGTGAGAATAGCAGGATGTCATTGAGCATTGAAACTGACATATTAGAAAGTGTTTAAATAGTATTACGGACTAGTATTAAGTGGTGTGGGTGGCTTCCACTTTTCACCTCTCAACTGACTGCAGATAGTGTTTTGTTAAAAACGGTATGTTTGTCCCTGAGTAGTTTTAGGGTCAAATAAATAGACCAGCAACAGGTTTTCGTGTAGGTTTTTAAAAAAGAAAGATAATTATTTTTAAACATTTCCCAAAATGGTTGCAACCTCACCCATACACGCATTCACACACATGCATGCATACACAAGAATAGATAGAAAAGGGTAGGATGCATTTAAGGTCCAAGTTACTGTTCAAGAGTTTGTTGCTTCAGATTTTCTTTCAGGAGGAAATTTTATCATAGTATTGCAGGCCTGAATGTTCCTTGTCTTGGAGTTGCTGAAGTGTTGTAGTCTTCTGTGGTTAAAGCTCAGCCCAAAGTTAGTGGTGTGAATCTGGTTTACTTTCATAGATGGAGATTCTCAAAGTCAGGGGCGGCCCAGTGGTTAGCACCGCAGCCTCACAGCTCCAGCGACCCAGGTTCGGTTCTGGGTACTGCCTGTGCGGAGTTTGCAAGTTCTCCCTGTGACTGCGTGGGTTTCCACCGGGTGCTCCTATTCCTCCCACAGCCAAAGACTTGCAGGTTGAATGGTAAATTGGCCATTGTAAATTGCCCCTAGTGTAGGTAGGTGGTGGGAATGTAGGAGGAAATTTGGGATTAAAATAGGATTAGTATAAATGGGTGGTTGTTGGTCGACACAGAAACGGTGGGCCGAAGGGCCTGTTTCAGTGCTGTATCACTCTATGACCATGCAATTTCTCTGTTGCAGTGGGTGTTCAAGCTGTTGTTCAACAGGGTTCATATGCTTAGTTGGACCATATCTCTCAGCCACTGGCAGGAACTGGCTTTCTGTGGTCTTTGGTTGATCTCCCCTCTCTCTCCAGAGGGCGACATTTTAATGTAAAAATCCATCACTTTTGAGTTTCTGTCAGGTGACAAAGGGCCCTCTTCCCTGCTGTGAACACCCAATGGTCCAGGAAACCATTGCTATCTGTTGGCATCTGGATGGGGTCCATTCTGTTACAATGGTGCTACTTCAGAACTATTCATTTTGGTTTGGGCTGTGGAATCTGTCTGTCTACAGAACCTTTGTTAGTTCATTCCTGCAGATAGGAGTCATCAATATGTAATGGGCACCTTTCAGTTTCAGTAGGTTCTCCCCAGAGGTAATTCAGGCGAGGTTAATGAGTTTCATCCTCAACAGATGGATGTGCTTATTGACAGTGCAGGAGGGATCACCTGACCTCTACTCCATTTTGTCTGTGGTACAAATGTAACCATTTTCTTGTGGTTCAGTTCAACAGTTGACTTTTATTTCATAATTTCTCCAGTTCGTTGTTTACCTCATCACGGCTCCCTCTGAGGATGACAGTAGTGAAACTGAACAGTTGCCGCCTTGCCTATGCCTATGAAAGGCAAGTCTTGAGGGAGTAATTTCCCTGATTTGCAGGACAGTAACAGCTTTGTGGAAGTTTTTTTAAAATTCATTCATGGGATGTGGGTGTCGCTGGCCAGGCCAGCATTTATTGCCCATCCCTAATTGCCCTAGAGAAGGTGGTGGTGAGCTGCCTTCTTGAACCACTGCAGTCCATGTGGGGTAGGTACACCCACAGTGCTGTTAGGAAGGGAGTTCCAGGATTTTGACCCAGCGACAGTGAAGGAACGGTGATATAGTTCCAAGTCAGCATGGTCTGTGACTTGGAGGGGAACTTGCAGGTGGTGGTGTTCCCATGCATTTGCTGCCCTTGTCCTTCTAGTTGGTAGCGGTCACGGGTTTGGAAGGTGCTGTCTAAGGAGCCTTGGTGCAGTGCATCTTGTAGATGGTGCACATTGCTGCCACTGTGCATCGGTGGTGGAGGGAGTGAATGTTTGTAGATGGGGCGCCAATCATGCGGGCTGCTTTGTCCTGGATGGTGTCGAGCTTCTTGAGTGTTTTTGAAGCTGCACCCATCCAGGCAAGCAGAGAGTATTCCATCACACTCCTGACTTGTGCCTTGTAGATGATGGACAGGCTTTGGGGAGTCAGGAGGTGAGTTACTCGCCTCAGGATTCCTAGCCTCTGACCTGCTCTTGTAGCCACGGTATTTATATGGCTACTCCAGTTCAGTTTCTGGTCTATGGTAGCCCCGAGGATGTTGATAGTGGGGGATTCAGCGGTGGTAATGCCATTGAATGTCAAGGGGAGGTGGTTAGATTATCTCTTGTTGGAGATGGTCATTGCCTGGCACTTGTGTGGCGCAAAGGTTACTTGCCACTTATCAGCCCAATCCTGGATATTGTCCAAGCTTGCTGCATTTCTACACGGACTGCTTCAGTATCTGAGGAGTCATGAATGGTGCTGAACATTGTGCAATCATCAGCGAACATCCCCACTTCTGACCTTATGATTGAAGGAAGGTCATTGATGAAGCAGCTGAAGATGGTTGGGCCCAGGACACTACCCTGAGGAATTCCTGCAGTGCTGTCCTGGAGCTCAGATGATTGACCTCCAACAACCACAACCACCTTCCTTTGCGCTAGGTATGACTCCAGCCAGCAGAGGGTTTTCCCTCTGATTCCCATTGACCTCAGTTTTGCTAGGGCTCCTTGATGCCATACTCTGTCAAATGCTGCCTTAATGTCAAGGGCAGTCACTCTCACCTTACCGCTTGAGTTTAGCTCTTTTGTCCATGTTTGAACCAAGGCTGTAATGAGGTCAGGAGCTGAGTGGCCCTGGTGGAACCCAAACTGAGTGTCACTGAGCAGGTTATTGCTAAGCAAGTGCCGCTTGATGGCACTGTTGATGACACCTTCCATCACTTTACTGATGATTGAGAGTCGGCTGATGGGGTGGTAATTGGCAATGTTGTACTTGTCCTGCTTTTTGTGTACAGGACATACCTGGGCAATTTTCCACATTGCAGGGTAGATGCCAGTGTTGTAGCTGTACTGGAACAGCTTGGCTAGGGGGCACGGCAAGTTCTGGAGCACAGGTCTTTAGTACTATTGCCGGAATATTGTCAGGGCCCATAGCCTTTGCAGTATCCAGTGCCTTCAGTCGTTTGTTGATATCACGCGGAGTGAGTCGAATTGGCTGAAGTCTGGCATCTGTGATGCTGGGGACTTCATTTAACTTATCTCGCACTTAACGTACCTTGGTCGAAACGTATCTGCTCTCAGCCTTCACTGCAAAATGGGAGCAGTTTATGCGGCCATGATATCAACTTCCAAAGAGGAACAGGAGGACCAGCTATAGCAAGAGCAGCAACAACCGCTGCCTTCTCCGCAGCCACCTGATGCACCATAGGACAGAAGAGAAGGACAGAGAGATGCAGCTCGAAGAAGAAAATACCCCCCAAACAGGGAGTACAGACAGAGTCTGTTGTCTTTCTCAACATGATGGAACAGTGCCTCATGAGGCTCAGGTTCTCACAGCCCATTGCTGACACTTGTAGCCTCAAGTAACAAGACCTTCTTCCAAGAGGGCCAAGTGAGCATCTACTGCCATTGGCCATCAATGTCACCACAGCCCTGAATTTCTTCACCTCTGGCTCCTTTCAGGTATCTGCTGGCGTCATCTGCAGGATCTGAAAACCTGCAGCCTACAAGTCCATATCCCAATTTACAGATGCCATGTTTGCCAAGGCTGCCCAATATGTGCAATCTGACACTGATAATGCCAGTCAGATACAGAGCTGTTGAAGTGGCTGGATTTCCACAGGTTCAGGGAATCATATACAGCACACATGTGTCAATCAAGGCACTATTAGATAATCCTGGAGTGTTCATCAAATGGAAAGGATTCCACTCCCTCAATGTGCAGATTATTTGTGACCACTGTTACAATCACGTGCGAGGGGTCAAATGGCTCCCCTCTTGTCCCTCTCACTGTTCGACTGCAACAGCGTTTATTTCTTTTAAACAGTGTATATGCTTACCAATTCAGTGAGTGTTTAACCCTTTTAGGTGCTATGATCATAAAAGAACCAATTGGAGAGGTTTTATTGAGTTTAAACAAGGAAGAGGTTACTTTATTGTACTTAAAATCAAAACCCGATCCAAGTAAAATAATAAACTACACTCCAACTTTCACGCACGCACACACAAGAATCACACACATACACACACAAATAGGTTCCAGAGTGAAGAAGAATAGATTGGTTGGATTAGAGTCCATAACAAGTAAAAGAATATACAGTCTAAGAAGTCTGGTAATTCAGTGGTCTTCTGGATGAACTCATGGTCTGAAGTTTGTGGCTGGTAGAGTTGGCCACCTGGTTCAGGGTTTTCTTAGAGACAGTGATGTAGATGGCTTTCTCCTCAGGGTCTCTGTCTGCAGCAATGATGGAGTTGGATGTTTTGCAGCCCGCAGGCAGGGTTCGAACATGGACAAAAGAGCTGAACTGAAGAGGTGAGGTGAGAGTGACTGCCCTTGACATCAAGGCAGCATTTGACCGGGTATGGCATCAAGGAGCCCTAGCAAAACTGGAGTCATTGGGAATCGGGAGGAAACTCTCCGCTGGCTGGAGTCATACCTAGTACTAAGGAAGATGGTTGTGGTTGTTGGAGGTTAATTATCTCAGCTCCAGAACATCACTGCAGGAGTTCCTCAAGGTAGCAAGTCCGGAGGCTCAGCATCTGTGTCTCGAGGAGCAGTGCTTGGAGTGCACAGTGCCCTCTGATGGGGACACTCCACTACTGTCCCTGTCTCAAGCGTTTGATTCTGCTCATATGTGATGTGTGCCTCACCATGTGCCAGCCTAGGTATCTCTTCTCCAGTCCCCACTAAGGTACATATATCTGCACTAGTGGAGGGTGTGCATGAGTCATGTGATGGTGCATCCGAAGAACGCTTACCATCCTCTAAGGTCTCCTCGGCCTGGTTCCTCAGCAGCTCCTGCATCACCAATGTGGGACATCAAAGACATGAATTAGTGCTGACATTGAGAGGGTACCTACTCAGTGGAGTTCATATCATCACAACTCCATTATAGGGGACATCAATTAAACATGAGCGACAGTTAAGTGACAAGTGACAGTATATTATCTAATGCTGTCACTAGGATTTTGTGCCCATGGTGGGGCACCCAGCAGCGGGCCCAAATGGCAGGGGGAATCCCGCATGGGCCAGCTGGAGCCTACCCGGAGAGATTCTACGGCACTGGGCCAATTAACAACCTGACACCGGGATCCCTGTCCTTTTAAAGATGGGGATCCCTCATCCAGGAGCAGCTGGGCAATCAAAGGGCCGGCACCTCAGCTGTATCAGCAGTGCCACTGGGAGCAGTGGCCACTGCCAGTACTGCAGAGGCCTTGGACCCAGGCCCAGCGCTGGAGTTTGGTTCCAAGCCAAGTGAGGTGGGGTCCCCAGGGCCTGGAAGGAAGGGTGGAAGTTTAGTGCAGGCGGGACGGTGGTTCAGGGAGGTGTAGGTTTTCCCAGCCGGACCATCCATGGGCCAGATTGCTCACAGAGGACGGCCCCACCCCCATCCCCCCAAGCTCACAAGTAGGTCACCTCATTTTATTGGGTGACCTCCCTGCATGGCAGAGGACACCCACCCCCACCTCCACCCCCAACGCCGCTGATTAAATCCCAGTGGCAGCAGAAAGAGGCCCTAATGTGATTGTTTATACGTCACTTAAGGGCCTCAATTGCCCTCTGGATGGGAAGGTTGTTTTCTGCTTATCCTGCCCCCGACTAAATTTTGTGACAGGGAGGTGACGTGCCCTCTGTTCCCCCACCTCCTGTCACAATTCTTTGCCCCCACCCCCACCCCACCAACCCCGGCCTCCGAACTGTTCAGGGAGGCCCATAAAATTCAGACCTAGGCCTCCAAGCCACCCCCATCTCTCCATTACCGAGGCTCCCTACTTGTGCCACCCTGTTGATCTCCGGGGCACCTCCCTCCATTGTGGTCAGGGTGGCCGGTCCTCTGCCTCTCCCTTGACATTTTGGGTTCTCTTCTCCTACAACGAGAGAAGGCAGAGTTATGAGTGTGAGAAGTGCAATGAGTGTTAAGGATGGAATGAGAACATTTGAGCATGACTGTGAGGAATGGGTGCAAGAGGGCAGCCTTCCCGCATATAGCTTCCATCATTAAGCAGTTTCCTCCTTTCCACTACAAGATTTATTGCTGCCATTGTGATCCATGTGGGGTCCCTTTAAATGGAAATCCTTCAATGACAGATCCAGTGGGTGATTTTGCCCACACTCCCTGATTGGTTGGGGAACCTGTAAACAGGATGCTAATGCTATGGCTCAGTTAAAGAGCCATAGTTCAGTTAAAGAGCTACGGCAAAGCCTACTGGGGACTTTGCCAGGCTCCCAACCTGCTCGTGGTCCTGCCATTTTGGCAGGGATTAAATTGAGAACATTCTGAAGGATGACTCCAGTCTGTGGAGCTGTACTCCATCAAATAATCAATGATGAAGGCAGGGAAGCATATCCCAACGTGTATAATGAGATATTTCATTAAGAGGGATGCATAGGTGAGAAGTTGGACTCTTGAATTAGAGACAATCTTTCAGTCTTCCGAGTCTCTCATGGTATTATCAGGTTCTAATTCTTTTTGATGACAGAGGAACAGCTGGGAGAGATAGTGTTACAAGTAATGTAACCAGGCCTGTATAAAGTGTCAGCACGATACTCAGTGTATTAATTTGCATATTTAGTGAACAGTAATAGTAGCTATTATATTTATACATAATTAATTGCTTTGTAAAAAGATATAATGCACAGATTATATGTTCAAGAAGTCTGCATTGCCTTAAATAATATATTTTCCAAGAGCTCATGTTTGTGAATGTGATGATACTCTCACTAGAACCATGTTTAATGGTGCGGTTGTCACAATTTGCTGATAAGCTGATGAGGTGAAAAGTGAAGCAAATTCCGATGCACTCCATATGTCCGCCAAAGGACACGGAGCCTATAGCATGGAATGCTCCTATTCAAGAAGTCTCCATTCGTAGAATTTATGTCAGAATGTAGAGAAAGGGCTGGACCTTTAAAAATAACCTCCTTTAAATTATGTAGTTTTAAATTATGAAATCTTAAAATCATTTTTTAAAGGTTGAAATAGAATTCCATAAAAAAGACTGTTATTTCAATCCAGCTTTTACTAAAGCCAGTTAAAATAGAAGTGTTTAATTTCAGCTTTTCTTGAAATAACTTTTTAAATAGAATTAACAGATTATTATAAATTGCTACAATTTTATTTTAATCTACAAAATTTGAATTTGTGAATGCATATAAGGTTGCGCCATATTCAGGGATATATAATAATAGCTGCACAAGTGATCGCTTTGTGCAGAGGAAAGGTTGAGGTCATTCATTGAGGTCTGGCAATAGTCCAAATAGGAAAGAGACAAGACTATGGTAAGCAGTAGAGAGACTGCTTGAAGGTTAATAATATTTGTGTGGTCACCATGGGAGTAACGGATGTTGATCTCTGTGTCTGATTTTAGTCTCTGAGGATGCTTTTCTGTGAAACAAGACTAATAATAGTCCTAAATTAAAGATTTTCATTTGTAGGCAAGTTATTGTTGGCAGTTTACCACACAATAGGGATATTGGCTTCAAAAATATCTGTAGGTTTAGAACCATCATTGACCATGCATTGTGCAATCCCCCAGTCTTCATCCTAATAAACATCACAGCACAGATATTTTTATTTGAAGACAAAATGTGGGAGGAATTCACATAGCTCTGGGTTTCAGGCACAAAATGAGTGGCGCTATCGCAATACTCATTTGAAGACATCAACCAAGGAGCAATTGAAATATGGATCTCGGAACTCATCTGCCTGAATCCATCGAGCTGCAGATGCCAATGTAATGTCCTGTTGCAGCTTGCCAGTTGGGATTTAGGAGATTTAGCTGGTTCTAATGCCAACCTGGTCCACTGACCCTGGGAAAGGAGGCAAACCAGAGCAGGCAGAGCCCGGGCAGGCTGCAGCCCTTCTTATTTTTCTAAACTGTAAAAAAAAAACTACTATCTTGTGGCTGCCTCCAGCAGTCTCTTTAAGGACTGCTAGTTATGCCGCTGAAGACCTGGAACAACTAGGTAGAGAATGTGCAGCACAAGCTCCACCCAGTTGATGACCAATATTGATTGAGGCCCTATTACCATTTGTATTTGCAGGACTCCTAACACTTGTTTCAGGTAGGGGAGATGGAGCACTAGAGATCATGACCCAAGATTTGTTGCTCGAATTTCATAATAATGTAGTGTGTCCTAAGCAACCTTCGCTCTGTGTTAGAGTGGAGCTAACTCTTTGTTGATTTATTGTTCATGTTGTAAGATTTAGAAACTTATTGATAATTTGTTCTTGAACCAGACAATAAGAATTTGGACAAGGAGACACCGAATGTAGTGATATCAGGATGATTTATTCGGGCTAAAAACAATACTTAACAAATCCAAGGCAGTCGATATCCTAGTCCAGATGGCCTTTACTCTTCACCGGCTCTAGTGCCACAGATGGCTCATGACTCCTCTTCTCTTGTCTCTCCCTATGTCATCTTCAAGTCTGTGCAGCCGCTCTACCATCTTTTGTTCTTTATAGCTGGTGGATCCTCCTGTGCACTGATTGATTGGTTCATACGTTTCACTGTTTCGATTGGTCCTGCCATTTCATTTGTCAGTACTTCTGTTTGTATGTAAATCATGATCAAATGCGCAAAACTATAGTCCATTATAATCTTGAGGTCCATTAGATCATACGTTTCCGGCGAGACTCATTCTGGTACTCTGTTACATTTTGATCATAACTTGTTCTTTTCTTTCCCTTTAACTGCTTGTTATTGGTCTGTATCAGAAAGTAATTCTGGTTGACTCAAACTGTATATGCAGCATTTTTTCCAATATATATATATAAAAATACATAATACAAAAAAGATAAAAAGGCCAGTAAAAATGACGAACCCACATTTCTTACATTTCTTATCAATGTTATATAAATACCATATATTAGTCCTCATTTAATAGGTGGAAAATGGTGCTTTCCTAATTTGCAGAACTGGGAAGGAGTTAGGAGAAATTCCTTGACTCAAAGTTGTTGAAACAAAGGAATGCTTTGACATCATGAATAATTGAGATAAAGTCCATTGTATCTTTTCGGAATATTGGGAACAGAATTAACGCTTTAGTCCCTCGAGACAGTTCCAGCATTCAGTTGTATCATGGCTGATTATATCACAACTCCATTTACCCACTTTTTTTCCATATCCCTTGATACGTTAACTGAACAAAAAAATATTTGCCTCAGTCTTGAAACTTTCAATTGAATCTTTTAAGGGAAAATGGATAAATAAAGCAGAGAAATATACAGAGTTATAGTAGGCCCTTTCCTATCCTGAGTGGTGTGAAACAGGGCTGTGTTCTCGCACCCACACTTTTTGGGATTTTCTTCTCCCTGCTGCTTTCACGTGCGTTCAAATCCTCTGAAGAAGGAATTTTCCTCCACACAAGATCAGGGGGCAGGTTGTTCAACCTTGCCCGTCTAAGAGCGAAGTCCAAAGTACGGAAAGTCCTCATCAGAGAACTCCTCTTTGCTGACGATGCTGCTTTAACATCTCACACTGAAGAGTGCCTGCAGAGTCTCATCGACAGGTTTGCGTCTGCCTGCAATGAATTTGGCCTAACCATCAGCCTCAAGAAAATGAACATCATGGGGCAGGACGTCAGAAATGCTCCATCCATCAATATTGGTGACCACGCTCTGGAAGTGGTTCAAGAGTTCACCGACCTAGGCTCAACTATCACCAGTAACCTGTCTCTAGATGCAGAAATCAACAAGCGCATGGGAAAGGCTTCCACTGCTATGTCCAGACTGGCCAAGTGAGTGTGGGAAAATGGCGCACTGACACGGAATACAAAAGTCGGAGTGTATCAGGCCTGTGTCCTCAATACCTTGCTCTATGGCCGCGAGGCCTGGACAACGTATGTCAGCCAAGAGCGACGTCTCAATTCATTCCATCTTCGCTGCCTTCGGAGAATACTTGGCATCAGGTGGCAGGACTATATCTCCAACACAGAAGTCCTTGAAGCGGCCAACACCCCCAGCTTATACACACTACTGAGTCAGCGGCGATTGAGATGGCTTGGCCATGTGAGCCGCATGGAAGATGGCAGGATCCCCAAAGACACATTGTACAGCGAGCTCGCCACTGGTATCAGACCCACTGGCCGTCCATGTCTCCGCTATAAAGACGTCTGCAAACGCGACATGAAATCGTGTGACATTGATCACAAGTCGTGGGAGTCAGTTGCCAGCATTCGCCAGAGCTGGCGGGCAGCCATAAAGACATGGCTAAATTGTGGCGAGTCGAAGAGACTTAGTAGTTGGCAGGAAAAAAGACAGAGGCGCAAGGGGAGAGCCAACTGTGCAACAGCCCCGACAAACAAATTTCTCTGCAGCACCTGTGGAAGAGCCTGTCACTCCAGAATTGGCCTTTATAGCCACTCCAGGCGCTGCTTCACAAACCACTGACCACCTCCAGGCGCGTATCCAATGTCTCTCGAGATAAGGAGGCCCAAAAGAAAAAGAAAAAGAATAGTAGGGCATTAAGATTAATTTTGAATTGCTCCAGCAAAGAGCTGACATGTGCATGATGAACCAAATGACCTCCCCTGTGTATAAAATGAGAAGAGATTTTCCTTTCTCTATATATCTTATTATCTCTCTCCTGTCTCAGTTTTTTTTTGTCTTCTGACATTAATTCAACTGTTCCACTTCTAAATGGTTGGTAGGAGTCTCGGAACAGCATCTCATCTACCGATTAGGCACATTACAGCCTGCCGGTCTGAACATTGAGTTCAATAATTTCAGAGCATGACAGCCCCCCACTTTACTTTCATTTTTAGTTATTTTTTCTTCCCTTTTTTTTTTTTGGCATTCCTTTTTACATTTTTTACAATCTTTTTTTGTATTTATTTCAGTTCATCTTAGTTTGTTCAGTTTGCTCACCCACTGTTTTTTTCAGGTTGTTTTTCTTCAGGTTTGCACTTGCTGATGTTCAATATTCAGTATATTCACACCTAATCTGTACTAATGCTTTGTCTTTCAACACACCATTAACATATTGTTTGCCTTTGCTCCATGACCTTTTGGTCAGCTATGTGGCCTGGTCCAATCTGCACCTTCTCCTTTGTTATCTCTTGCCCAACCCCCACCTCACTTGTTTATAATCTGTGACTTTTCTAATATTTGTCAGTTCCGAAGAAGGGTCACTGACCCGAAACGTTAACTCTGCTTCTCTTTCCACAGATGCTGCCAGACCTGCTGAGTGAATCCAGCATTTCTTGTTTTTGTTTCAGATTTCCAGCATCCGCAGTATTTTGCTTTTATATTATTATGGTAGGAGTCACCTTTGGAGCTCCTCCTTTCCCTTTGTTATTCCCCTTCCATGCTATCTTTTCTCTTTATTCGTTTCATGGGATGTGGGTGTCACTGGCAAAGCTAGCATTTGATGCCCATCCGAATTGCCCTTGAGAAGGTGGTGGTGAGATGCCTTCTTGAACTGCTGCAGACTATTCAACTTTTGCGGAGCGATTTTGTAAAACCGAGTGGTTTGCTAGGCCACCATTCCAGAGGGCAGTTAAGAGTCAGCTACATTGCTGTGGGCCTGGAGTCATAAGTAGGCCAGACCAGGTAAGGCAGCAGATTTCCTTCTCTAAGGGACATTGGTGAACCTGATGGGTTTTTATAACAATCGATTGTAGTTTCATTGTAACGATTGGGCAGCACAGTGGTGCAGTGGTTAGCACCGCAGCCTCACAGCTCCAGGGACCCGGGTTCGATTCTGAGTACTGCCTGTGCGAAGTTTGCAAGTTTTCCCTGTGTCTGCGTGGGTTTTCGCCGGGTGCTCCAGTTTCCTCCCACATCCAGAGACTTGCAGGGATAGGTAAATTGGCCGTTGTAAAAATTGCCCCTAGTATAGGGAGGTGATGGGGAATATGGGATTACTGCAGGATTAGTATAAATGGGTGGTTGTTGGTCGGCACAGACTCGATGGGCCGAAGGGCCTGTTTCAGTGCTGTATCTCTAAATAAAAAATAAAATTACCGAGATGAGCTTTCAATTCCAGATTTGTTTTTAATTAATTGAATTTAAATTCCACCAGATGCTGTTGCGGGATATGAACCCATGTCACCAGAGTATTAAATAAAAACAAGAAATGCTGGAAATACTCAGCAGGTCTGGCAGCATCTGTGGAGAGAGAAGCAGAGTTAACGTTTCGGGTCAGTGACCCTTCTTCGGAACTCATCCAGCATCCACAGTATTTTCCTTTCACCAGAGTATTAGCCTGGATCTCTGCGCTACTAGTTCAGTGACATTATTACTATGCCACAGTCTCACTGGAAGGGTCTGAGATTGTATTCTTGCCACATGCAGGGTTGTAGTTATGAACTACCATACTATTAATCCATGGAAGAACACATTGGAATATAAATTGGGAATTAGTGCTTGAATAACTTATGGACAAAGAGGTTAATGAAGTTTCTCATTATATGCCATTTAGTGTTATTCTGTAGTTTTTTTTTTGTAAGAAAGGTGAAGTGGTGCAGGGAAAGTAATTTCTTTCTCTTCATTACAAATTTTTTTATTTTTCCTCATCTGAAGAACATAGACTATGGTTACAGGCTAAAAACAATGAATGCCAACAATTACTTATATGGGTGGCACATTAGAACCAGATCTGTTTCATAGCTTCACATACACACACTTTCTAACCGGTGTCAATGGATAGTGAACAGGGACAAGGGCTATTCCTACTTCTTCCGAAAATCAACCCCACAAGCTGAATATTCTGGAATAAGAAGGACAGAAATAAATGTCTTCTCTACTTACGACAATTTGAAGTTATTTGAGAGAGATTTCAAATTAATGTGAATGGCAGAAGTGGGAGGTGAAGAGAGTGAGAGAGAACTATTCTGAAGTACACAAGAAAATGTAAGTGAAAATGAGATGTATAGGTGGACTACCTTGGGCTGGAACTCTTATATTTCCTGTTTTGCTTAAGCTGTATTATTTCCTCTTTCATACAAAATATTTTAGTAGCCGTCACTAACACTCCATATAGCCAAGAGTAAAGTTGAAATATTGCACCCATATCGAAGAAAGAGCTTCCAGCACTCATGGACAAGATTAAGAAAAAGCTAGTGGTTGAATTGGCAATCCTTCTCTTTTTTTTCCAATCCCCAGTTCCTTTCTCCTCTCTCAGGCACAAACTTCTTGCCTATGAAATTCAGTTTCTTAGTGTCCAATTTTTCTGCACTACGACTGGCATTTTGCCTCCAAGATGGCACTTGCAGTGCATGTGCACACTTCTGGTGCTAGCCATGCCAGACAGCATTTTGGTGTGGGTGTTGGCAAACACATGGGGAGTGTTTGCTGGCAGTATGCAGAGTAGGTAGATCCTGACATCCTGATTTGAGGCCAGTGCTGCCAATTTGAAGCTCGACATTCCAGCTAATGCACTCTCTTATTCACACACAGCTGAACATTTTTATTTAAAGGTATCATCAACTACATAAAGGTTACTATGTGATTGCTTTCTATCAGCTTTTGCTGCGATTGTGGAAGTGTTTGGTGGCTTCCAGAGTTGTTTAAAGTTGCTGAAGACTACAGGAAGTGGTGTGGCACATGCTGAAGGACTCTGTCCTGACTTACAGGCTTCTGCAGAAATCACTTGCTCCCAGACGTAAGTGCAGTTGCATGCGTTCCCACAGGAAGAATGAGCAAAAGTGACACAAGCAAGACAAACTGCTGTAAGAGTGGGGAGAAGCAGGAGGATAAGAGCTCTAAACAAGAGGCCATATCCACCCAGTGTGCTCAGAGAGCAATTCTCCTACATTTGTCACTCAGGGGGAATAGTGGGTCAGGATGTCTTCACTGAAATCTGCCACCTGCTGTAGCCACAACTGCAGCCTCAGCACAGGGTGAGGATGGTATTGCCAGTAGTTGTGAAGGTGACTGTGGCATGAACATTTATGCACCTCACTCCTTTCAGGCAATAATTACATCTTCCAGTTTGTCATCCACTGTTGCATAAGGGAGGTCACGGAGGCTCTGTATTCCCAGAGAGCTGAATACATTTCATTCTGTCTTGCCAGAGAGAATCAGGTGAAGCGAGAATGTGGTTTCGCGAGGATTGTAGGTTCTTCATGGCGCAGGGTGCCTTTGAATACACGCAGGTTGCTTTGTGCGTGCCGCATGTCAACTCTGAGATGTACCATAGTTGAAAAGAATTCCTCTCCCTCAACAGCCATTTGGTGTACAACTATACACAATGCATCATGAAGGTTAATGCCTGCTTTCCTGGCAGCAGTCATCATTCTGTGACAGTCCACTGTGCAATCTTGCATTTAAACCACTATGGCAAACCAGAGGGTGGTTACTTAGAAACAGGAGCTATGTCTGAATAACGAGGCGGAACCCACATATACATGAGCAGCATGCATATAATGAAAGACATGCTGCCACACAAAATTTAATAGAGCAGACCATTGGGTGCTTAAACAATGCTTCTGCTACCTGGACCCCCCTGCAGTACTTGACATAACATGTAAAGATTCATGGTGGTCTGCTGGTATATTTCACATCACCATTATAAAGGCATAGCCCTTGCTACCAGCTATACAGCGACCAACTGTAGAGGAAGGGAGGAGGCAACCACTGCAGTCCCTTTCTGGCCAGGCTTTCCAAGATCAAGCATCCAGCTGTGATATCCGTAAATGCAACCCCAATTTTCCATTCTCCAATAGTTCCACTCCTTGCCTTCCCTCTGTGTTCCGGACAGAATCGAGAGAGAATTGAAACCCCAGTTCTTTTCTGTTTGCACTCCATAATCAGGGTGTTTTGACTAGGAAGATGTATGTGTTTCTTAACCCCTGAGTGTATGGCCAATTTGAATAACCAACAACATTTAAATACAGAGGATTATTTTTATTCACATATTCAACGCGAAAGTCTAACACTACGTCACTCACTCATCAGTCACTCTCGCACAACACACACACACACACACAGACAGACACACACTTGAGAAAGAAAGTCATGAAGAGCATAGTACACTTTTACAAATTACAAGCAAAGGAATAGTTTGTAAATCACGTGATTTGGCTTGTCTTGGGGGGAAAAGGCCTGCATTGTGGGCCTGGTGAAGAAGGCATTTTCACTCCTGAAGTGTAGTGGGGTGGATTCGGATAGCCAGAGTTGTATATCGAAGTTGTTGCAGGATTCATTCAAAGAAGTGGATTTTCAGCAGGTCATGAAGTTAGTTGCTTGGAGTCTCATCACTTAGGAGGTTGGTTTTCTATACTGCTGGACTTGAAAAGGAACAGGTTCGTAGACCTTAAGATGTAAAAGCCTCGCGTTTTTTTAAGACACGATGGTACTTCCTGGTCTGCTTGCTGCTTTTTCACGCTGGGGCCGCTTGCCCCAACACATGACTTCTCACAGTTCCTTTTCCAATTGGCTGCGTTTGCTGACAACGCTATCACTAGGTGGAGCTGCAATGGCACATGCGCAAATGCAGCCTGTGCCACTAAAGCGTCACTGACTGTGATGTCAGGCAGCTGCCAGGATTAAAGATGGTGCTGCTCAAATAATCACACGATGGCAAGCTAAACACATGGCAGTACACAGTGGCCGGAGGGGAGGGAGCGGGGAGGAGGAGAGGGAGGGAGTGAGCGGGCCGGGGAGGGGAGGGAGGGAGCGAGCGGACAGGTGAGCTAGCAGTCGTGGGGGGTTAGCGGTGAGCGAGCGGGCTGGGGGCTGTGAGCGAGGGGGCGGGGGTCCGGAGCAGGTGGCGGGGGGAAGGAGTGGAGCACACCCGCCACCAGCGAGGTCTTCAGCCGCGTTCTCCCCGCACCCGCTCTCTACCCGCTCCCCAGATCCCCTCTCCCCCCCACCCCCGCTCTCTCCCCGCTCTCCCCCTGCTTCCCCCACCCCTGCTTACCCCATCCCTGCTTCCTCCACCCCCACTCTCCCCGCTTCTCCCACCCCGCTTCCCCCACTCTCTCCCCGCTTCCCCCACCCTCTGCCCGCGTTATGCAATAACGTCATCTGCGCATGCGCCAACCGGTCCGGGCAATGCGGAACGCAGCGCATGTGCAGAGGGTAGGAACCAATCTGCGCATGTGTGCAGGTTGGCACAGTTTGATGACGTCAGCCACCGGCTGCGTTGTCAATAATCACTTTGAATGCAAAAAGAAAAGCCACCACAACGTAAACATTCCAAACTAATATATTTTACGTCAAACCATGCCATAATGCATACAAATGTCAACTAATCATCCTTGTCCACTTCCCTCGTGCCTATCTTGCATGTGCCTTTGCCTCTCCTGGTGCTCCATGGCAAAGTTACTCCACTGGCTGCAGCATAGCTGCATGATTTTCAATTGGGGAGACTGCAGATGGCTTTGCATGACAACCTCGAGCAACTCTTGACCTAGAAGGCCTGGCTTCAAACTGTGCCATCTCAGTATGGGTGGCAGCAGTCTAGGCTTGCTGCTGACGGGCAACAGCAAAGGCATTGGCAGAGTGGCACTGGTGGGGGCATAAATGCTATCTTCCTGAGAAAAGACAGCAGGTTAATACTCTGCAGAGCCTCTGTCCTTCCCTGGGGTGGTGCTTCAGCAATCCTAGTGATACTTTGGAGACAGATTTCTGGGCTGCTGTGACCCTTACAAGCCACTTTGAACACTGGTATCCTGAGCTGTGATGGCAGTCGTCTGATTCTGCATGACTTCAGTCTGAGCTTCCACTGCAGCACCCAGACGTTGGGTCACTTCTGTTTGTGCTGCAGTAGAAGCTGAGACAGCAGCCATCAGACATTGTGGGCTGGATTTTACAGCCCCACTCCCCGGTGTCGGGGGTCGTGGTGGGGGTGGGGTGCGGAAAATACCTCTGGCAGAGGCTCTACAGGGGTCTCGACGCCGGGAAGGCCTGGCCCGGCCCGATATTGCCAGCAGCGACGAGCCCTCGTGGCGGCCTCCCCACCTCTCGGCGATGGGAGCCAAACCTAAATGTGTTAATTTATTAAAATAAATGAATTAAGTACTTACCCGCTCCCACCGTCTGTTCCGCAGCGATATTGCTGTCGGTGGCTGCACCTTCGGATACCCATTCAGAGATCCGATGGGGAGGGAGGAGCAGGTAAGTATTTCAGTGTGGGGGAAGGGAGGGGAGCGGGATCAAACTAATCTGGTGTAGGGAATGGTGGGAAGGGTGAAAATAAAAGTTTATGAATTTTGTGGGGGGTGGGGAAGGTCAGGTAAGTATCTTGGAGGGTAGAGGGCAAAGAATGAGTTGGATGGTTATTGGGGAGCGGGAAGGGGTGGGAGAGGGGCGAGAAACATTTATTTAATTTTCTAAATAAATTTTAATTCAATATCACTTTAAAAATGTCAATTGTAACATGGGGCTCAAAGCCCTTTATAAATGGCATCGCGCCTGCGCCGGGGCCAGACTGCCCGGCCCCTCCACATCATCGGTGGGGGTGGTCCACCCCAGCCATTTAAATGAGCCGCCGTGCTAAATACTGCGACAGCTCTGCGACATGCAGTCCACGCGGGCGCATTGCCATTTTTGAAGCTCGCCAGCGAGAACGGCAGCGCGCTTATAAAATCCAGCCCAGTATCATGGTTGGATCTGCAAATATACAAATGGAGTTGGTCACCACTTCCACACTGGAAAGGATGGATTCCAAGCTCTGCATGAAGCCTTGTGTCAAGTTGGTACCGGACTCCATGCTCCTTGACATTGACTGCAGGCTTTCTGGCAGGCCAATGCACCAAGAATTTCATTGTGCATACTCATCAGCCTTCTTCTGTAGGCCACTCCATTGAAGTATCATTTGAGTCCTTTGCAGAAAAACTCCTGGTTGCAGGCCATGTGCAATGGGTGTCTCAGTATGTCTCTAAGCTATTCTTTGAAGTATGCGTAGTGTTAGTATCTGAGCATGTGTCTGCAAGTGTAAGAATGAGAGGTTCTGCTGCTTCTTCTTCACTGCCTTCCTGCTCTTCGGCCTGTTGTTCATCCACCACTGCCTGGCCAGCTTGAGTTCTTGTGTATCTGAAAGGAGAAAGGCACAGGGTAGTGTGTGAGGGGAAGGGGTGTGGTGGGAAAGCAGGAAGTGCATGCTTACACCACCTGCATCTTTTAAATAAGAAGAGATTGTGGGATGAGGGGGAAGTGGGATGTGAAAAGTAGGATTAAGTATGAGCATACTGTCATGTTCAGTAGTTTCAGCCACACCACTGGCTACAGCCTCAGTCATGGTCCACTCCAATGAAGGCAACCACTATCTCCTCCAGGCAGAAGGACATGCAGCAGTGCCTGTGCCCCGCCAGCTATGCAATATAAAGTATTGGACGGGGGAAAGTCTATGGGCTTTATTTATATGGACTACGAGAAGGCATTTGATAAAGTTCCTCATAACAAACTATTAGCTAAAGTTGAAGCTCATGAAATTAGAGGCAAATTATTGGCCTGGTTAGGAAATTGGTTGCATGGCAGTTAACAGAGAGTAGGGATAATGGGCAGGTACTGGCATGATGTGACTAGTGGTGCCCCACAAGGATCTGTATTGGAGCTTCAACTATTCACAATATTTTTAATAACTGAGTTGATGGGACAGAAAGCTACATATCCTAATTTATCAATGACACTTTGATAGGTGGTGTAGCTGGAAACAGAGACACTTTACCAAATAAAAGCAAAATACTGCGGATGCTGGAAATCTGAAATAAAAACAAGAAATGCCGTAAATACTCAGAAGGTCTGGCAGCAGCATCTGTGGAGAGAGAAGCAGAGTTAACGTTTCAGGTCAGTGACCCTTCTCCAGTTCTGAAGAAGGGGCACTGACCTGAAACGTTAACTCTGCTTCTCTCTCCACAGATGCTGCCAGACCTGCTGAGTATTTCTGACATTTTATCAAAGCTTTTCATCTTGCACTTAGTAGGACAATTCACAAGAGTACCAATGTAAGGGATGCAACAAATTTATACTATGAGAAGAGAATGCTGATTGGTTGGCCAGTGGACTCTCATTGGCAGAAGCGTTGCCATGAAGAATGCACCAGTTTATGGTGACTGACAGTTAACTGTCAAGCTTTGTTTGAAATTTAAACTAGGCAGCTTGACTCTGATTGGTCAAGGTATTGCCCTGAGGATGAACCAGCGAATGGCTGTCACTTATTTTATTTAACTGAAACAAGCGCAATGTGTGGACAGAACGAACAAGTGGTAAGCCCAATGATTAGGAGCAACTTAGAATCCAGCACAGGATCACCAAGAAACTGATAAAGAAAGAGAAAAGAGAATATGAATGCAAGCTAGCGAGAAACTTAAAGGCAAACTGGAAAAGCTTCTTTAGGTGTGTGAAAAGGAAAAAATTAGCAAAGACAAATATGTGCCCATTACAGGCGGAGACAGGAGAATTTATAATGGAGAATAGAGAAATGGCGGAGAAACTAAACAATTACTTTGTGTCTGTCTTCATGGAGGAAGATACAGAAAATCTCCCAGAAATACAAGGGAATCAAGGGACTTGTGAAAATAAGGAACTGAAAGAAATTAATATTAATAAAGAGGTAGTACTCAAAAAAATTAATTGGATTGAAGGTTGACAATTACCCTGGGACAGATGAGCTACATCCCAGAGTGTTGAGGGAGATGGCTATAGAGATATTGGATGAATTGGTGGTTATCTTTCAAAATTTTATAGATTCTGGAAGGGTTCCTGCAGGGTGGAAAGTAGCAAAAGTAATCCTACTATTTAAGAAAGGAGAGAGAGAGAAAACGGGAAACTAGTAATTCCAAATTTGCTGATGACCCAAAACTAGGTGGGAATGTCGGTTGTGAGGAGGATGCAAGGAGGCTTCAAGGCATCCTGGATAGGCTAAGTGAATGGGCAAGAACGTGGCAGATGGAATATAATGTGAATAAGTGTGAGGTTATCCACTTTGGTAGAAAAAGCAGAGTATTTCTTAAATGGTGAGAGTTTGGGAAGTGTTGATGTACAAAGGGACCTGGGCATCCTTGTTCATGAGTCACTAAAAGCTAGCATGCAGGTGCAACAAGCAATTATGAAGGCACATGGTATGTTGGCCTTGATCGCAAGGGGTTGTGAGTACAGGAGTAAAGAAGTCTTGCTGCAATTGTATAGAGCCTTGGTGAGACTGCACCTGGAGTATTGTATACAGTTTTGATCTCCTCATCTAATGAAGGATATACTTGCCATAGAGGGAGTGAAAAGGAGGCTCACCAGACTAATCCCTGGGATGCCAGGATTGTTTTATAAGGAGTGATTGAGGAAACCGGGCCTGTATTCTCTAGATTTCAAAGAATGAGAGGTGATCTCATTGAAACTTACAAAATTCTTTCAGGGCGTGACAGGGTGGATGTAGATGGGATGTTTTTCCTGGCTGGTGAGTCTAGAACCAGGGGACATAGTCTTAGAATAAGGGGGAGGCCATTTAAGACTGAGATGAGGAGGAATTTCTTCACTCAGAGGATGGTGAATCTTTGGAATTCTCTACCCCAGGCGGCAATGGAAGCTCAATCATTGAATATGTTCAAGACAAGAATCGAAAGATATCTGGATACTAATGACATCAAGGGATGAGGGGATAGTGTGGGAAAGTGGCGATGTGGTAGATGATCAGCTATGATCTAATTGAATGGCGGAGCAGGCTCGACGGATTGAATGGCCTATGCCTGCGTTCCTACATTAAAATAACAGATTGTGTAAATAGAGAGAAACTATTTCCGCAGGTTGGGGAGTCTAGGACTTGGGGACATATTATAAAAATTAGAGCCAGACCTTTCAGAATTCAAATTAGTAAACACTTCTACACACAAAGGACTGGATTTTAACACGCCCTTGACGTTGTGATCCGTGGCAGCCCCCCTGCTGCTGGGCAACGGGACCACAATTTAAATATGCAAATCAATACAATTAATAAATTTAAATACACTTGCCTCCAATCTTGAGGGCCCGCCGTGATTTTCGGTGCAGCCGCCAGCAATCCTGCGCCTTCAGATCCACGTCCGGGGAGACATGGTGACACACTGGTGGGGAGGGGAAAGGGGTGAGGAGGAAAGTTTGTCAGTGTGAGGGGTGGGGGAGATGGGGTCAGTTGCATGTAATGAGTGTAGGGGATGGTGGGAAGGTTGAGCCTTAAACTTTGTGCAGTTTGTGGGGGGAATGGTAAAAGGTAAGTTTTTTGGGGGAGGAAGGGCAAATAGTTATTGTTATTGGGGGTGGGAAAGGGGCATAAGAAATTTATTTAATATTGTGGGATCTTTCTTTAAAAATTTAAACATGCTGACAGGGCTGGCTGCCCTTTAAAAATGGCACCACGCCTACATACAGGCAGTTGACACCATTGCCGGGGACGGACGGACAGCCAACCCCCTCCGTGTGATTGGGGGAGGTGGGCCTTCCCAGCTATTTAAATGAGCCCCTGCACCTAAGATCGCGATGGCTCTTTGGCGGGCCACCATTTTCTGAACTCGCCGTCGAGATCGGTGGCAGGTTCTTAAAATCCAGACCAAAGGGTGATAGAACTTTGTAACATTCTTCTGCAAATAGGCAATTCATGCGAGATACGTTGTTAAATTTAAAACTGTGATGCATAGATTTTTGTTAACCAAAGGTATTAAGGGATATGGGGCAAAGGCATGTATGTGGAGTTAAGTCGCATTTGAGCCAAGACGTCACTGAATGACGGAACAGGCTCGAGAGGCTAAATGGCCTACTCCTGTTCCTATGTTCCCATGCACCACCTTGTCCTCCAAAAGAAAGGGAAGTGTGTCAGTGAGTCTGGTGCAATGTGTTTGAGTGTTGTGGCTGTCATGTTGAATAGCTGGCAGTGTGTGTAAGCTGTGAGGTATGGATGTGAGGCTTGCAACAGTGCTAAGTGTGTGAGGGTGAGGTGATGCTATAAATGTTGGGTATGAATAGTGATTGATAGAGATCGTTGGTAGGTGTGTGGTGCGGTGAACAGTGTGTGAGGCTATTGATGCAGTAGGTGCCTTATGCAGTTTGAAGATGCATTCACTGATCTTGGACACTTGTGTTCTTCCTGTGAACTTCTTGTGGGATGGTATCCAGATCCTCGGGACTAGACTCCTGGCATTGACCACTACAGCTATCTGGTCCCACTGCCTTCACAGAGTTTGTCTGGAGGGCCTCCTGGCCGCTTGTGAATAGGCAACATCTCTTCTCCACCGCCTGCACCAAGGCCTCCAGTACAATGTCACAAAATCTTGGAGCCTCCTCTCTGCCATGTTGTGTCTTTTCCAGGTCAGAGTCAGTTGTAGAATGACTTCCAGCACCTGCTCCAGCCACAGTGTGCCTCCCCTTTGAGATATGCTGGCTGGCTTTAACTCATTCTAGCCTCTCAGGATTTTGCGTTCTTTGCTCAGGCATGCAGTTACTCAGAAACATGCTTAGCACCGGCTGAACACTACTATCATTTAAATTTGCAAGGCAGCACAAAGTTTGAGTGCTCCTTGCATTGGAAGCAACGGGCGTGGCATAATTTCACATCGCAATCCCCGTGCCGTTTACAGGCCCTGTATAATTTCAAGAGCCTTGTCTTTATTTTATCAGCATTGACATTGCTCTTCTGAATGTTTTCTTTCTTGCTCAGACTTCTCATGTCTGTTGAGTCCACTTACAAATAATTCTGTGCCCTCACAAGCCTCAGTTAAAAACAACCAAAGCAGAGGTGTTGTGCAGCTAATGCAGTGCTTTAATAGTGAACTGAAATAGATGATAATGCTTTTTGTCCTTGAATCTAACCTTTGTTAATTTTCCATTTGTCGTCTTAAGGTGGAATAGTGAAGGGAGATCAAATAATGGCTGTCAATGGAAAAATTCTCACTGATGCCACCCTACTTGAAGCTCAGACAACGTTGGCAAAGTCTTGGAATAGTGGTGGTGTAAGTATTATCCCTTATATTAGGTTGTTTAGTGTGTGACCAAAAAACAACCGACATTTGAACAAAGGAGCAAATTGGACTAAATTTAGTAAACTTCGGGCATAAAATTCACTATTTGCAACCCCTCCAGAGAAACCTCATCCACAGATGGAGTCAATTTTCACACGTACACTAATGACTAATGTCTACCTGGCCAGCACCTCTTTCAAACCCTCCACTGCAAGTGCTGTGAAAATGCTTCTCCAGTACTCAGTATTGGATGAGCTGCAGCTGAATATTGGGAAGACTAATGCCATTGTATTCGCCCCCTGCCACAAACTGCTAATTCAGCAATAACTTGAATCCCTTCCACAGCCACTGCTTCAGGCAGAAACAGACTGTTTGCAACTTCAACATCCTATTCAAATATCATGTTGATCTTCTAACCCTATAGCCTTTTCAATCACAAACACTGCCTACTTCTGCCTAGAAAAATCTGTTGCCCTTCTCTTTATCTGAAATCATGTCCTGCTTACCCTTCACCTCAATGCTTTATGACCTGCATTGGCTGTTCTTCCCCAACACCCCTTAGTACACACTTCTTTGACCAAACTTTTTGTCACCCCTCCTACTATCTCCTTTAGCTCAATGTCTTTTTTATTGTTATTACGAATCAGTGAATGTCATAAGCATTTTGTTTAAAAAGAAAACTAGGTGGTCTGTGTGCCTTTAAGACAGAAAAAAACTCTGTGGACAATAACTGCAGAGGTTTAGTGTTTGACGAGTCCAGGCTGAAGGGCAATTTGTATCCAATCAACCTGATGGTTTTACAACGGCCTTATGACTCCTATTGTTGGAGGCTTTCAGTTCCATTTTGGCAGTGAAAGAAGAAGCCAGGGGCTGTGAGCAGCTGAAAGAGTTACTGCTGGAAACTGGCCAGGAAGACAGCCCAGAAATATCTTTTTTTTATTATTCATTCATGGGATGTGGGCATCGCTGGCCAGGCCAGCATTTATTGCCCATCCCTAATTGCCCTTGAGAAGGTGGTGGTGAGCTGCCGTCTTGAACCACTGCAGTCCATGTGGGGTAGGTACACCCACAGTGCTGTTAGGAAGGGAGTTCCAGGATTTTGACCCAGCGACAGTGAAGGAACGGCGATATAGTTCCAAGTCAGGATGGTGTGTGACTTGGAGGGGAACTTGCAGGTGGTGGTGTTCCCAGGCATTTGCTGCCCTTGTCCTTCTAGTTGATCGAGGTCGTGGGTTTGGAAGGTGCTGTCCAAGGAGCACTGGTGCATTGCTGCCACTGTGCGTCGGTGGTGGAGGGAGTGAATGTTTGTAGATGGGGTGCCAATGAAGTGGGCTGCTTTGTCCTGGATGGTGTCGAGCTTCGAGTGTTGTTGGAGCTGCACCCATCCAGGCAAGTGGAGAGTATTCCATCACACGCCTGACTTGTGCCTTGTAGATGGTGGACAGGCTTTGGGGAGTCAGGAGGTGAGTTACTCGCTGCAGGATTCCTAGCCTCTGACCTGCTCTTGTAGCCATGGTATTTATATGGCTACTCTAGTTCAGTTTTTGGTCAATGGTAGCCCTGAGGATGTTGATAGTGGGGGATTCAGCGATGCGAATGCCATTGAATGTCAAGGGGAGATGGTCAGATTCTCTTTCGTTGGAGATGGTCATTGCCTGGCACGTGTGCGGCGCAAAAGTTACTTGCCACTTATCAGCCCAAGCCTGGATATTGTCCAGGTCTTGCTGCATTTCTACGTGGACTGCTTCAGTATCTGAAGAGTTACAAATGGTGCTGAATATTGTGCAATCATCAGCGAACATCCCCACTTCTGACCTTACGATTGAAGGAACGTCATTGAGTGAGCAGCTGAAGATGGTTGGGCCTAGGACACTACCCTCAGGAACTCCTGCAGTGCTGTCCTGGAGTTCAGATGATTGGCCTCCAACAACCACAACCATCTTCCTTTGTGCGAGATATGACTCCAGCCAGCATAGGGTTTTCCCACTGATTCCCATTGACCTTAGTTTTGCTAGGGCTCCTTGATGCCATACTCGGTCAAATGCTGCCTTGATGTCAAGGGCAGCCACTCTCACCTTACCTCTCGAGTTCAGCTCTTTTGTCAATGTTTGAACCAAGGCTGGAATAAGGTCAAGAGCTGAGTGGCCCTGGCGGAACCCAAACTGAATGTCACAGAGCAGGTTATTGCTAAGCAAGTGCCACTTGACAGCACTGTCGATGACACCTTCCATCACTTTACTGATGATTGAGAGTAGGCTGATGGGGCAGTAATTGGCCGGGTTGGTCTTGTCCTACTTTTTGTGTATAGGACAAACCTGGGCAATTTTCCACATTGCAGGGTAGATGCCAGTGTTGTAGCTATACTTGAACAGCTTGGCTAGGTGCGCGGCAAGTTCTGGAGCACAGGTCTTTAGTACTATTGCCGGAATATTGTCAGGGCCCATACCCTTTGCAGTATCCAGTGCCTTCACTCGTTTCTTGATATCATGCGGAGTGAATCGAATTGGCTGAAGACTGGCATTTGTGATGCTGGGGACTTCAGGAGGAGGCCGAGATGGATCATCAACTCGGCACTTCTGGCTGAAGATTGTTGCAAATGCTTCAGCCTTATCTTTCGCACTGATATGCTGGGCTCCCCCATCATTGAGGATGGGGATATTTGTGGAGCCACCTCCTCCAGTTAGTTGTTTAATTGTCCACCACCATTCACTGCTGGATGTTGCAGGACTGCAGAGCTTAGATCTGATCCGTTGGTTATGGGATCGCTTAGCTCTGTCTATCGCATGCTGCTTATGCAGTTTGGTATGCAGAAAGTCCTATGTTGTAGCTTCACCAGGTTGACACCTCATTTTGAGGTATGCCTAGTGCTGCTCCTGGCATGCCCTCCTGCTGTCTTCATTGAACCAGGGTTGGTCTCCTGGCTTGATGGTAATGGTAGAGTGGGGGATATGCCGGGCCATTGTGGTTGAGTACAAATCTGCTGCTGCTGATGGCCCACAGTGCCTCTTGGATGCCCAGTTTTGCATTGCTAGATCTGTTCGAAATCTATCCCATTTAGCACGTTGGTAGTGCCACACAACACGATGGAGGGTATCCTCAATGTAAGGCGGGACTTCGTCTCCACAATGACTGTGCAGTGGTCACTCCTACTGATACTGTCATGGACAGATGCATTTGCGGCAGGCAGATTGGTGAGGATGAGGTCAAGTATGTTTTCCCCTCTTGTTTGTTCCCGCATACCCAGTCTAGCAGATATGGCCTTTAGGACTCGGCCAGTTCGGTCAGTAGTGGTGCTACCGAGCCACTCTTGGTGATGGAGATTGAAGCCCCCCACCCAGAGTACATTCTGTGCCCTCACCAGCCTCAGTGTTTCCTCCAAGTGCTGTTCAACATGGAGGAGTACTGACTCATCAGCTGAGGGAGGGCGGTAGGTAGGAATCAGCAGGAGGTTTCCTTGCCTATGTTTGACCTGATGCCATGAGACCTCATGGGGTCCAGAGTCGATGTTGAGAACTCCCAGGGCAACTCCCTCCCTACTGTATACCACTATGCCGCCACCTCTGCTGGGTCTGTCCTGCCGGTGGGACAGGACATACCTGGAGATGGTGATGGCAGTGTCTGGAACATTGTCTGTCAGGTATGATTCCGTGAGTATGAGTATGACTATGTCCGGCTGTTGCTTGACTAGTCTGTGGGACAGCTCTCCCAACTTTGGCACAAGCCCCCAGATGTTGGTAAGGAGGACTTTGCAGGGTCGACAGGGCTGGGTTTGCCGTTGTCGTTTCTGGTGCCTTGGTCGATGCCAGGTGGTCCGTCCAGTTTCATTCCTTTTTATTGACTTCGTAGCGGTTAGATGCAACTGAGTGGCTTGCTAGGCCATTTCAGAGGGCATGTAAGAGTTAACCACATTGCTGTGGGTCTGGAGTCACATGTAGGCCAGACCAGGTAAGGACAGCAGATTTCCTTCCCTAAAGGACATTAGTGAACCAGATGGGTTTTTACAACAAGCGACAATGGTTTCATGGCCATCATTAGATGAGCTTTTTAATTCCAGATTTATTAATTGAATTCAAATTCCACCCTCTGCTGTGGTGGGATTTGAACGCATGTCCCCAGAGCAATACCCTGGGTTACTAGTCCAGTGACAATACTGCTACGCCACCGCCTCCTCTTGAAAAAGAATTCCTGCATCAAAGAGGAAGAGACCCAGAGAAAAGAGGGATTGCTACACTCTGTGGAGAAACACTGTTTTGGAGAAAGAAAGCCTGTGTTTCAGGTGGGGCAGTTTGCTGTTGCCTTCATTCAAGAATTTAGTGTCTGAAGAGTGAGTTCTGTCATTGCAATGTTCTGTTGAGAAGGCTCCTTTCCTGAGAGTAAGGCCTGCTGACGTTTGTGTTTTTAGAAGTTCCTGAACTCTCAAGGAAATTTCTACTGTTAGATTGCTGCTTTAAAATTTAAATGGACCTGGTGCTGTGACCGGTAGCTGAAAGATCTGTGTGACGCCTGCTGTAGACAAACTACCTTGAACGCCTACCCATCATAGACTGTTCATTAATTTTACCTGGAGAGACATTGAGTGGCATATGAGTATTCAACTCTGGGACACCTCACCAATCCAGGGAAAAAACTACAACCCAGTTATTTATTTATTCCTAAGAAATTCTTGTAAAGTCAATATTTCTGTTTTCCCCAGTTAACTATTGGTACTTGAATGTATGTGTGTGCGTGAGGGTTAGGAAGTTTAAGGAGTTATAAAATCTTTTCATACATATAGATTCATCTCATTATCGTATAAAACTTGGTTTATTAATAAATAGTAAATTTTGTTGTTGTTTAAATAAACCTGGTTTGGCATGCTTTATTGGGATAAATAAAGTGATTAATTTGGCTGATTTTCCAGTAGGTGGGAAACTTTACTAATATGCTGTGATCTGTAGAGTAGTGGGACAGAATTAACAGTGCATTACTCCCCCCTTGGTTGTAACATGAAGCATTTTGTGATGTTTTTCTATACTAAGATGGCATAGACGTGCAAATTATTATTGCCCTGGATTTTGAAGTGGAAATAAAGGTTAAGCGATCAGCACTTATCGTTATTAAGGAGCAAATCGAACAACAACTTCTAGCCTCAACACATGTATAGTTAAGCACAAAAATCAGGAAGTCTCTGTCCGATTTAACCTGCTTCTCAAGTTTCACTGCACTGTTAACTTGCTGAGGTATTTGGCATTCAAACACATGAAGGGCGAGAAGTTACTGTCCTTATTCAGTAGATATCCACTGAACATGACAGAAAGTTAGGCCTTGTCCATTCATGTGCAAGTCACTCTGAAAGTTTACTCTTACAAGTGTGGAATCTCATTCCTTCAGATTTTAATTATTGTAGATTTTAAAACTTTTTTTTACTTTTTGTCTTTTTTTACTCTCTCAATCCTATCTTTCTTTTCCTTTATTTCACTTCTGTACATGATTTTACATTGAATTAAATATACCAACTTGCATTTCTTGATTTAGACTCTGTAATCATCCTCAATAAAGATTCTTCAATCTGATTGGTTTAAGAAACACACTGTTACTTGCCCTGTTCACACAGGTCCAAAATCCCTTGTAGAACACTCTGTGCTGTATCAGATTCCCAATGACTGTGTTACCGGTCAAAAGCCCATGAGAGCATTTGGACAACATATGCATAATAAAACATTGAGTGCCATTCATTCACTGCTGACCTCAAAATCCAGGCCAATATGTTGCTTGCAGGACCATGGCAGTAGTTAGTAGTTTTTCCTTAGCTCTGCCCATAGTTAGTTTGATAATTTGCTATTATATATTGACAGGAGCATTATACCATGCAACATACTCTGTACTTCGGAATTTCTTTTGTTCTCACTCTCTAATTCCTTCTTGTGCTTCTACCTCAGCTTCTCTTTACCACTCTTTTCTTCTCTATTGCCATCACACAACTTTCTCACTGTGGTGTCTGCATCATTCTGATGTTTTTCTTTCATTGTTTCCACCTCATTTATTCTGTCTGTGCCCTCCATCAACACCACCGCACCAACCACCCCCCCCCGACCCCCACCCCAGTCCAACCCATCTCCTCTCTGTTCTGCATGTTTCCAACTTTGTGTGAATGTCACACGTGTTCCTGCACTGACCGACTGAATATCCAGCTCTCGTCTTTTTGAAGGCTTAATAGTGTTTACAGAAAGATGAGAGGCAACATGAAATGACTTGGTCATATCTACAATTGTGCTTGTCCACCTTATTGATTGAGAAATATACTGGTCCAAGGGTTTTTTGTTATATTTTTCCTGTGATTGTAAAGAAAATATTGATTTCAGTTTTTCTTTATTTGTATATTAACCGGAACACAGTGTGATGGAAAAAGTCACAGATGGTGAAGGAATAAAATTGTTTCTCTGACTAATGTGTTTTATTGAATTCCAGCTTTCAGGATCTCCATTGCCAGTGAGCAGCTGGTTATATAAATCTCCAGGTGATGAGGTGTATACAATGAATAATAATTTTATCTGGAAAATAAAATAAAATAACTTGTATTTAAATAGTGCTTTCAGCATAGAAAAACCTCAAAGTACTACACAGTCATGTAAAAAAAAAATGCATGTCCAATCGAAAGGATAAATTCAGATGGATGGTCAAATATTTGATCAAAGAGGTGATTTTAAAGTAGGGTCTTAAAGGGGGAGAGAGGAACATGGAAAAGCAGAGGGCTAAAAATACGTTTGCCTCTGTTTTGGAACAGGGGTCGCAATTTACGATCTGCTCGCACCTGGTCTCATTGAGGCAGGCAGCACGCGAACTTTGTGCTGCCTCCTCCTTTCCATGCTTGTAGTATTCAGACGAGCAGGACCCATGCTGCTGGCTAGCTGAACACTCAACAGGGGGCCAAGAGGTGTGCACGGCTAACATGTGTTCCAGCTAGCCTCCAACTCTTAAAGGCAGTCTGCCCCTCTTAAAAAGGTGCTGCACTGACTGAAATACTGTAATTGTCTTCAATCAGAAACAAAGGAAATTGAGCACTATGTCATAAGTTTTTTTTTAACTAAGAGGTCTGTGAGACTGAGGGGAAAAAAGGACTTTCTGAACTAAATGCTCACACTTGGTGTTTGAAGTGCAGGCTGTAAAACTAGTATCCAAGCAGCCAGAAAGTTTTACAACTGTCTTGTGACTTGGTTGTTGTTGAAAAGCTTTTAGTCAGTTCTGCAGAGTGAAACGGACCAGACAGGGCAGTGAGCTGGCTGAAAGCTGTGATTTGCTGACAGACCAGAGGAAAATAAGCATTGCATTTCATGGAAGAAGTGCTACATTTAAGGTGTGGTTTTGACCTGCCTGAAGAGAGTGAAAAGGCCCAGAGGAAGAGGAGTTGCTACACTCTGGAGGAACATTGCTTTGGAGAAGCCTTGTGTTTGGGGTGTGGCAGGTTGCTGTTGCCTCCAGTCTCAAGAATCCCTGCCTCAAAAGTGAGTCCTGTTACTTTTTGTATTTTTGAAAGATCTTGAAATCTCACGAAAGTTTCTACTGTTAGACTGCTAATTTAAAAAGTTAACTAAACCTGTTGCCACACCTTAAACTGCAAGATCTGTGTGATGCCTGCTGCAGACAAATTTCTTTGAATGCCTACCATTGCAGACCATGAATTCCACATCCTGGTCCATTATTTGGTCACAACAGGGAAGAGGGCCATGTGTCAACTAACAAAGATTCTAATTTGATGGATTTTGACCTTAAAAGGCAACCCTCTGGAGAGGGGGAGAGATCACAGCAACCTCACAGAGGAAATCCAGCCAAGGGCTGTGGAAAGATCCAGCCTAACAAGATGAAGAAGCCCTGCTGCTGATTCTACACGTCAACTTGGTGCAGCAGAGAACTGAAAGTGTCCGCCACCTTCAGTCTGAAATCTTAACCACCAGAAATCTACGACACCTCAACAAATTTAAGACTACAAATAACCCAGGCCTGCATCTTTAAATGGGCTGTTCTTCTTAGAAGATTCAACAGGTTTACTATAAACCATGAACACCTTCCACACCTTGAACTCTTATCCTTTGCCTTCTATTTATCGTCTTTTGAGAGTGCATATGAAAGTGTATACATGCATGAGCAGTGTTGCGAAATTTCAGGGAATGAATATTGTTCAATAAATAGTTGATCTTCTGTTTTAAATGTACCAGAAAACCTGTCACTGTCTGTTCATTTGGCAATAAACACTCAGGCCAACTAATCACTTTAAACAAAACACGATTACAGTCAGTTGGGAGGTGAACAGCGAGAACCAACACACCCCTTACTACCTGTCCGTAACAATCTTTTCAACTCCCACCTCACCCTCATCCTATCTGATGTGAAGTGCAAGCTGCAGATGGTATGACCATGGACCTCTCACTTTCTCCCCTACCCCCGCTTCCCTCACCCCAACCATCCCCTTCTGATTTTCTGCTTTCAGATACCCAAGAACGGCTGCCTGGTCAACCACTGCAGCCTCAGGACGAAGGGCAAGAGAAACACCACACCACTGATGAAGATGCTCCATCAGTTGATCTCACTCACAGCCACCAGCTCAGATACTGGCACTTTGCAAACTGTAGAGCCTGATATAAAGTTGAGATCAGCATATGGTGAGTCACCAGGCATGAGTGGGCTGCAGCTAGACCAGGAGAAAGGATAACTCGTGTGCCAGCTCACCAAAGGGCGAAGTCAAAAATGAGTTCTGTTACACAGTACTCAGTTGAGGACTTTGGGGCAGCATACAAGATGGCTTGGTGCATTGGCAGGCCTGCCTGAGGAGTCTGGCTCCAACATGGCAGAAAGCATCACACAGAGCTTGGAGCCCATCCTTTCCACCGTGGAAGTGGTGGCCAGATCCATGGCAGTGCTTGTGGACCTAGCCTTGATGCAGCGTCTGGTGGCCGCTGTCTAAGCTTCCACTGCAGCATTGGTGGAAGCCACCCAGTGTCTGAGTGCTGCAGTGCAAACTCTGACTGCTGCCGTCATGGATGCAGATCTTGGTGCTCACACGGATATGCAGGCTCTCGGGGCAATCCAGCAATCTGTCCTCCAACACATTACTAGGACTGCTGAGGTGCCACCTAGGGGTGTGGCAGTGGCACCATGGCGCATGAACCTGCTGTCCTCCCTCAGAATTACAGCATTTGTGTTCCCATTGTTACCACTCCGCCAGTGCCCTGGCTATTTCCTCTCAGCCAGCCAGCCCAGACTACTGCTGCTACTGGGGCAGCACTGCCTAGGAACACTAGGACAGATAAAAGCACCCATAAACCTGGCACTAAGGCAATGCACAAGGGTGAATAGTTTGTTTCTGTTTGTATAAGTGGATGTGTTTGTGGATAATGATTTTTTGGTAAGGTCATTGGTGGCATTTATTGCAGGATCGTGACCAATGGGATGCTGTGTTGGGGCATCCATATTGAATGGCAAGGTGGGGAATGGTGGAACCATGGTGGTGAAAGGATGTTCTCCTATGGGAAGCAGAGTCTGAGCAGTTACTCGCAGACAGCATGTCTGGAGCGAAGGGGCCCTGGGTGCGTCCTCCTCTCCTCCCTCCTCCTCCTCCTTCTCCTCCTCTTCCTCCCGAGCTGGCAACAGCTGCGTCATGATGATGATGTTGTGGAACATACCGCAGACCACCACGAACTTGGAAACATGGCTTAATGTGTACTGGAGAGCTCCCTCCATAGTGGTCAAAATAGTGGAAGCATTGCTTTCGCACATCGATGATCTCCCATTATATTCATGGTGGCTCTATGGCTTTCATTATACCCCCGTTGTCCTCACATGATCGTGTGGCAGAGCAGGGTCTTCAGCCAAGTGTAGAGCAGGTATCCCTTGTCTCCGAGCAGCCACCCTCTGGTTCTATTTAGAGCCCTGAAGTTGGCAGGAATGACAGACTGCTTCAGAATGAAGGCTTCCTGGCTACTGCCAGGCCAAGAGGCATTCACTGACATTGTGGTTTGTGCATGGTCACACATATTGCTGGAATGATCGCCCTTGTGGTTCCTGTACCTCTCCCAATTGACACGGGGGGCCTGCAGAGCCATGAGGATGCAATCGATGGCTCCCTGCACCATCATGAATCCTGCTCTCCGAAGAAAGCCATGTGCCCTCTCAACCTGCTTCTCCCTACTTAGAGAGATCACAATGTAATCGTCTCTCTTTGCATATACAGTTTCTGTCACTTCTTGATGCAGCGACGGATGGCATACTGGGAGATGTATATGTTACCCGTCCCCACCTGGAATGTTCCGCTCACGTAGAAATTTAATGCAACTGGGTCCTTTGTGGCTATTGGCAGTGCCACCCTTGCCTTAGTGCGAAGCTCCAGGTCCTGTGACCATCTCCTTGTTGAATCTGAGACGCCTTAGGTATTGCTCCTAGCTGAGGAGGAGGTATGAGAGCTATTCCCTGAAAACAGGTGGTGGGTAGGGTGTTCTGTAGAGAGAACTTCCCCTCCTCCCTCTTCACACATCTTCCCCTCTCTGCAGCTTCTTCTCCTGTTCTCAGTCATGTTGCAGACCCAGAGGAACTGCAACTACAGCCCCATTTGGGTGGCCAAATCCTCTGCCGTCCTTGAATGGATGCACCAGCGCACCAGCAAACCTCCAAAAACAAACCACTGTATTTCCACAAACTTCTTCATGGAAGTAATTCAAAAGCACCTCACCTGCATGTTGGATGGCTGATCCTTTAAATAACACTAGTTTGGTAGGGTCTGTTGTGCCACTGAGCACATGTTCAACTGTGAGCGAATAGCACAGGCGTTCATTGGATTTGCGTGGTCCAAGTTTGAAAGATGTGAGTCGAATCAACCATAACAAACCATCCACTCCTGACCAGCATGGGGGACACTCTGCAGGCCATGTCGGAAGTGGCGGGCTGCGCAGCCCGTGCCGTTTTATGACTTCGGGGTTCCTGTAGTGCCTGTACCAGTGTGCTACAGAGCCCAATTTTGTGGCCAGAGGGTTTTTGGTGAGGTAATTTCAGAGTGTGGCCCAAGGCAGCTGAAGGCATGATAGCTAATGATGGATTGAAGGGAGGGGAATACTGACCCCAAATCAGTTACCGTCTTTGATTATCTGTTCCAAATGTTCCTAAATTAAGAATGAACAGATAGCAGTCCTGCATGAGATCATGAGCAATTCCATTGTGATGTTCAAGGCACAAGTTAATGCAAGAGTACACATTAATATTTATTTAGTCTATTGCCTTTTATTTATCCATTGGAGTCTCCAGCCTCAAGCAAGGTGAATTTTAATACAAACAAGAAAATAACAAAGAAATTGGGGTGGATTTTCAACTTACTGCTGAGGGATAAACCTGGTATTTCAGATCATCTGCCTATTATAGAAACCACCCAAAGTTCATTCCCATGGATTTCAAACTGAACATATGAACATACAAACATATGAATTATGAGCAGGAGTAGACCACTCGGCCCTTCAAGCCTGCTCCGCCATTCAGTAAGTTCATGGCTGAACTGATCACTCCTTATTTCCACCTACCCCAGTTAACCTTCCACTCACTTGCTTATCAAGAAACTATCTCCCTCTGCCTTAAAAATATTCAAAGACTCTGCTTCCACTGCCTTTTTAGAATGAATATTCCAAAGACTCACGACCTTCTGAGAGAGAAAATTTCACCTCATCTCTGTCTTAAATGGGTGACCCCTTATTTTTAAACAGTGACCCCTAGTTCAAGATTCTCCCACAAGGAGAAACATCCTTTCCACATCCATCTACCCTATTAAAATAAAATGACAAAGAAGTTCTCCGATGGCTAAGTGGGTAATTACATCACTTGGTGTGGTATCTCAATGGCATTTAAAAGTTAATGAAGGCGTATTGACCAGAAAGGTCTCAGATTCAGTTCCTGCTGTTTGCTGGGTTAGCTGGTTCAAACAATAGTATTCCTTAGTAACCACAGGCTAGAGATGAGAAAAACAACTTGGAAATCCTGCACATAACTGCTATATAGTAACATCTGCTGGAAAATGCACACGTGAGTTTCTGATGAGGATAGGATCAGTCTTGGTAATAATGCATCCCATGGTTAAGTCGATCTGCGGGCATTCACTGACTTGGCTCATATATGATGGTTGATTAAATGTCAACGCCAGGAACATAAGCGCATTGAAATAGGAGCAGAAGTAGTGCATATGGCCCCTCAACCAGCTCCACCATTCAATAAGATCATGGCTGAACATTAACATCAACTCCACTTTCCCACTCTATCCCTATATCCCTTGATTCCCTTTGTGCTAAAAAAAAATCGATCAATCCCAGTCTTGAATATACTCAACAACTGAGCAACCACCACTCTCTGGGGTAGAGAATTCCAACAATTAACAATCCTCTGTGTGAAGAAATTTCTCCTCATCACAGTCCTAAATGGCCGACTCCTTATCCTGAGACCATGACCCCTACCTAGTTCTAGAATGCCATTCAGAAATAATTTTGCAATACTGATAAATTTTCTAAAAATTGCATAACCAGTAACAACAACGGGCTGAATTTTCTCCGGAGGGCCCAAGTCATGGCAATGGCACCGGTGCCGTTTCCATTTGAGCATTAGGCAGCTGGCAGCATGCATTCTCACTGTGGCCGGCCAATTAAGGAACTTGCAGCACAGGGGCTATCCAATTATGGTACGCAAGGCACCAGGGCTGTCCCATCCCAGGCCCCAGGCAGCAAGAGGGCAGTGAGGTCAACGTCAGTTGATGCCGCAGCAGACACTGGCGCCATATTTAAAGGGCTGCCAGCCCTGCATATGTTGCTGCCTGAGCAAAGGACTTCTTCCTGTTCCTCCTGCCTTGAGTTTTCCTGTATTTTCTTGTGTTGTCCTGTTCCATCAGGGATGCATAAGAGGCCAGAATTGTAGGATCACAGAGATGTTGGAGGGTTGTAGGGCTGGAGGCAGTTAGAGAGAGAGAGAGAGAGGGAGGACCAAGGCCATTGGAGAGATGTTAAAACAAGGATGCAACTTTTAACATTGAATACTAGTCCGGCAACACCTCAATGTAGATCAGCAAGGACTGGTGATGGGTTAACAGGACTTATTCCGAGTTAGGATGTGAGTAGTAGAGTTTGGATGAGCTCAAATTTATGAATGGTGGAAAATGGGAAGCTGGCCAGGATAGCATTGGAATATTCAAGTCTGGAGGTAAGATTGGCATGGTAAGGGTTTCAGCAGCTGTTGAGGTGAGGTAGGGGCAGAGTAAGGCGATGTTACGCAGATGGAAATAGGCAGTCTTAGTGATGCCATGAATTTATGGTTTGAAACCTTTCTTGGGATAAAATGTGCAAGGTTGCAAGCAGTTTGTTTCAGCCTCAGCCAGTTGCCAGGGAGAAGGATGGAGTTGGTGGCTAGGGAATGGTGTTTTTGGCAGGCAGACAATGATTGAAGATGCATGGTACACTTTCACACTAAATCTAGCATCGAGCAGACTTATTTAGTTTACGTGTACCCTGAATCTGTTGGAAGTAAACTGGACCTGTTAAAATACCACATAAATGCCTTTCTGTAATGTTCCAATGCAAGAAGCTGTGAGGAATCCATCACAAAATATTTTGATGCTGGGTGACAGTCCATCGGTACTGGAAGCCCTCGGGTTCTTTGTTCATTCTACGTGCAAGCTTGTACATGATGTCTGGCAAGATATTTGATCAACATTTGTGCCACACAAGTGTCAGCCAATGACCATCTCCAACAAGAGAGAATCTAATCATCTCCCCTTGAAATTCAATGGCATTACCATCGCTGAATCTGCCACTATCAACATCCTGGGGGGTACCATTGACCAGAAATTGAACTAGACCTTGGATAACGCGGGATATTGAGAGCCTCGTCAAAAAGAAAAAGGAAGCATTCGTAAGGGCTGGAAGGCGAGGAACAGACTAATCCCTTGAGGAATATAAAGACAGTAGGAAGGAACTTAAGCAAGGAGTCAGGAGGGCGAAAAGGGGTTATGAGAAGTCATTGGCAAACAGGATGAAGGAAAATCCCAAGGCTTTTTATACGTATATAAAGAGCAAAAGGGTAACCAGGGAAAGGGTTGGCCCACTCAAGGACAGAGAAGGGAATCTATGTGTGGAGCCAGAGGAAATGGACGAGGTACTAAATGAGTACTTTGCATCAGTATTCACCAAGGAGAAGGACTTGGTGCATGATGAGCCGAGGGTAGGGAGTGTAGATAGTCTCAGTCATCTCATTATCAAAAAGGAGGAGCTGTTGGGTGTCTTGCAAAGCATTAAAGTAGATAAGTCCCCAGGGCCTGATGGGATCAACCCCAGAATACTGAGGGAGGCAAGGGAAGAAATTGCTGGGGCCTTGACAGAAATCTTTGCATCCTCATTGGCTACAGGTGAGGTCCCAGAGGACTGGAGAATAGCCAATGTTGTTCCTTTGTTTAAGAAGGGTAGCAAGGTTAATCCAGGAAATTATAGGCCGGTGAGCCTTAAGTCAGTGGTAGGGAAATTATTAGAGAGGATTCTTCGGGACAGGATTTACTCCCATTTGGAAACAAATGGACTTATTAGCAAGAGGCAGCATGGTTTTGTGAAGGGGAGGTCGTGTCTCACTAATTTGATTGAGTTTTTTGAGGAAGTGACGCAGATGATTGATGAAGGAAGGGCAGTGGATGTTGTTTATGTGGACTTCAGTAAAGCCTTTGACAAGGTCCCTCATGGCAGACTGGTACAAAAGGTGAAGTCACACGGGATCAGAGGGGAGCTGGCAAGGTGGATACAGAACTGGCTCGGTCATAGAAGACAGAGGGTAGCAGTGGAAGGGTGCTTTTCTGAATGGAGGGATGTGACTCGTGGTGTTCCGCAGGGATCAGTGTTGGGGCCTTTGCTGTTTGTAGTATATATAAATGATTTAGAGGAAAATGTAGCTGGTCTGATTAGTAAGTTTGCACAACACGAAGGTTGGTGGAGTTGCGGACAGTGATGAGGATTGTCAAAGGATACAGCAGGATATAGATCGGTTGGAGACTTGGGCGGAGAAATGGCAGATGGAGTTTAATCCGGACAAATGTGAGGTAATGCATTTTGGAAGGTCTAATGCAGGTGGGAGGTATACAGTAAATGGCAGAACCTTAGGAGTATTGACAGGCAGAAAGATCTGGGCGTACAGGTCCACAGGTCACTGAAAGTGACAACGCAGGTGGATAAGGTAGTCAAGAAGGCATACGGCATGTTTGCCTTCACCGGTCGGGGCATAGAGTATAAAAATTGGCAAGTCATGTTGCAGCTGTACAGAACTTCAGTTAGGCCACACTTAGAATATTGCGTGCAATTCTGGTCGCCACACTACCAGAAAGACGTGGAGGCTTTGGAGAGGGTACAGAAGAGGTTTACCAGGATGTTGCCTGGTCTCGAGGGCATTAGCTATGAGGAGAGGTTGGATAAATTCGGATTGTTTTCACTGGAACGACGGAGGTGGAGGGATGACTTGATAGAGGTTTACAAAGTTGTAAGCGGCATGGACAGAGTGGATAGTCAGAAGCTTTTTCCCAGCTTTGAAGAGTCAGTTACTAGGGGACATAGGTTTAAGGTGTTAGGGGCAAAGTTTAGAGGGGATGTGCGAGGCAAGTTCTTTACACAGAGGGTGGTGAGTGCCTGGAACTTGCTGCCGGGGGAGGCAGTGGAAACAGGTACCATAGAGACGTTTAAGAGGCATCTTGACAAATACATGAATAGGATGGGAATAGAGGGATATGGACCCCAGAAGTGCAGAAGGTTTTAGTTTAGGCAGGCATCAAGATTGGTGCAGGCTTGGAGGGCCGAATGGCCTGTTCCTGTGCTGTACTGTTCTTTGTTCTTTGTTAGACCAGCCATATAAATACTGTGGCTACCAAGGGCTGGTCAGAGGCTAGGAATTCTGAGGCAAGTAACTTGCCTCCTGACTCTCCAAAACCTGTCCACCATCTACAAGGCACAAGTGAGGAGTATGATGGGATATTCTCCACTTGCCTGGATGGGTGCAGCTCCAACAACACTCAAGAAGCTCAACACTATCCACGACAAAGCAGCCCACTTGATCGGCATCCCATCCACCACATTCAGCATTCACTCCCTCCACCACTGACGTACCTTGCTAGCAGCGTGTACCATATACAAGATGCACTGCAGCAACTCATCAAGGCTCCTTCAACAGCACTTTTAAAACCTGCGACCTCTAACATCTAGAAGGACAAGGGCAGAAAATGCATGGTAACACCACCCCTTGCATGTTTCTTTCCAAGCCACACACCATTCTGACTGGGAACTATATTGTCGCTCCTTCACTGTCATGGGGTCAAAATCCTAGAACTCCCTAACAACACTGTGGGTGTACCTGCACCAGATAGACTGCAGCAGTTCAAGAAGGCGGCTCACCACCACCTTCTCAAAGGCAATTAGGGATGGACAACAGATGCTGGCCTTGCCAGTGATGCCCACATCCCATGATTGAAGGAAAAAAATGAAGCATAACAATGAAACTGAATCCTGCCATCATCTGACACTCCCAGACATGTACTTTCCAGGAATTAACTAGATATCCATCAAGGGTAGGAACGCCAACTGATTTTTCCCTTTCTTGAATTTTATGTGATTTACGTTAATTTTTACACCCCTTTCAACCGCCTGCTAACTCAGCATAAGCCTAGAACTTCCTCATCTCTATATGGCTCCTTTTGTCCATTGGAGATCCATCAAAAAAATTTGTCAATTATAACTTAAACCTCATTGTGTTACCAACTATAAAACTGTTATATTTCTGTTACAGGACTGGATAGACCTTGTTATAGCTGTATCCCCACCAAAGGAATATGAAGATGAAGTGTAAGTTTGAGTTTACAGCCAGAGTTTGGCAGACTTCTATCTCTCCCTCCTCCAGTATTGATGATTGATCTTATGAATTACCATTCAGATACTTATATTCACCTTTAAAATATTTTCTATCCTTTTAATGTAACTCCATCACTTACTACTCTTCAAATTCAAGAACAGGCAAATGACTTGTTCCTGGGCCTTTGCCAATACTGTTGTGTAAGAAGCCAGTGGAAAGTGTACTAGAGTCTTGGTTGGGTGGTTCAATGTGCTTTATGCTGAAATGCCCTCTGCAGTGGCTTAACGAGCCACTTAGTTCCATCAAACCACTAGTGGTTCCAGAAGAAGTCTCAACACAAAATTTTTAGGGCTACAAGGGATGGGCAATAAATGCTGGCCTTGCCAGTAATGCCCACATCACAAGAATGAATAATTCTTTTTTTTAAAAACTGTTCATCTTAAATGAACACAAAGTACTAAACCAGTTATGTGGATAGGTAGCAAATGCTGTGAGTAAACAAACCTACAAGTGCCATGAGCATGGGTAATTTCAAGGCTCAGAGATAAATTGGCAATGATACCTTGCACATCTGTCACCCTAGCTTCAGGAAATATAAAGTTCTGGCAGGGGTTGTCTACCATTTATGAATTCATTAAGATTAATTTTAACTGCAAATCTTTTGTTTTAATGTACTTAACAGACCGAGCTTCAGTTACCTCTTAATTAACATTGGATGGCATAGCAATTGACACCTGTGATGTTCACTCCAGGTGTTAGAAAATTGTTGTATCATTAAAGTTGAGGGCAGTGAGACTCACATTGCAATTTGTAGTGCATTGACGATAATTGACTGGCATTGGACCAGGTGGTACAACTTAATTACTTAGCTTTCTGCTGAGCCAGAACATCATTATGAACTGGTCCTCAATGACGTCCTGGTAGCTGATTCTGATGCAGTAGGTCTGATGTTTGAGATCATTTGTTCTTGGGATGGTGCACCTCCTATGTTTTCTAATCCCCTAAGTCTCTGCTGTTGCTACCAAGCTAACAACTAACCAATAATTGTTGCTGCATTTATCTGTGGGACTGAAAACTCCTCTGTGGAATTTTATCAGTGCTGGTGTAAAGTGATGCAAATTTCGCCGCTATAACAGCTGTAATTTCTGTGCTACCGGTACTATTTCATGTCCAAAATGGCTTCTGTGCCATGCATGCACACTTTTGGTGTGGGCCATGCCAGACCCCATTTTGGATAGGTCTGCAGTACCAGTGCTAGGAACATAAGAACATAACAACATAAGAAATAACAGCAGGAGTAGACTATGCAGCCCGTCGAGACTGCTTTGCCATTCAGTACAATCATGGCTGATCTTCAGCTTCAATTCCACTTTCCTGCTCACTCCCTATATCCTTTGATTCCCTGAGAGGCCAAAAGTCACTGGAAGTATACAGGGTATGTGGATTAGGATATCAGTCAGTGTGTAACACTGATTTGACTCTAGCAGTGCCACTTACGATCACAGTACTCCAGCTAATGTCCTCTCAACCTCATACATGTGAACATGCATTCAGCAGTAGGAAGGACCCCCATCAGCACGATTTAAAGGGATCATGAACCACTCAGGTTAATTGCTGATCAATTTCTGTTGGCTGCTGATGAATTAGTAGGAGTGTTTGCTGGTTTGTACTGTCATTTAAAGTTGGTGAACTTCAAAGGGAGTGGTGTGGCATGTAGTGAAGGCCTTGGTTTTGACTTCACGGATTCTGCTCAGACCATTGCTCCCATTCATGGGTGCTGCCATTTCTATCTTGCTTGGCCTGCAGTAAAACAGGCAGGACAACTACTCGAAGAGGGGGAGAAGGAGGCCATATCTACCCAAGGTCTTCAGGGATCACTTCTCCTATCTCAGCCTCAATGAGGAACAATGGATTGGATTTTCAAATGCTGGTGGTGGCAGGAGGCAATGCAGCTGCAATTTGAAAATTGCATTCCTGGAGGGCAGCACTGGGGCCCACCACATTTCAAACGTGAAGCGATTTTGAAAAGGATGCTGGGATGGGGGGTTTGTGGGGGAGAAACGGGAATCCCGCATGCCTCCAATTAAGTGCTCATTGAGGAGCTCATTGAAAGTCTTGTCAAGAGCAGTTTGCAATATTCAATACAAGGGCACAGGGCAAATGCAATGTCTGGAGCACAGCAGTGTGTAGAAGTCGTGAGAACTATGGGGGGCCATGAAAGACATTGGAAGGGCTGTTTGACATATTTTAGAAGCAGAGAACAAAGCTCAGATGCTCAAACAGTGGCACAGACTAGCCATCTCTGGAGCTGAAAGACTTGCATTTGTGAGTGGTGAGTAGTAGGAATCTGGAGAGGGGCGTGAAGCACTGGCATCACTTGGGCAGCTGGGGTTGGCAGGGGATGGACTGGTGAATGAACGAGCATCAGCTGAGGGAGTTGAGATGGGAACAGGCCACTCTGACATTGGACAGAGCAGCCAGGATGAGCTGCAGCAGATACAATCTCCTGGACAACAGGTCAGAGGAGCACAAAGAGGGGCTGCAAGGGGAAAAAGACACTGCCCAAGACATCGGGTCTACAGCCCAAGAGTCAGCTACCTGCAAATGGCAGAGCCCTAGGAGACTGCGCCTTTTCAAGCTGATGGTCTTGGACATGTGCGCTCTGTTCCACATTGACCTGAGGCTTCGTGGCTCCCATGGCAGTCCCTAACCTACAGCCATCAAGGTCTCTGTGGTGTTGAATTTTTATGCAACTGGGTTGTTCCAGAGATCAGCTGTGGATCTAGGTGTCATCTCAGTCGGCAGCCCATCACACCATCAGGAAGGACACGGATACTATATTCCAGAGGGTAGGGGACTACATCCATTTTGAGACAAATGGACCTGCGCAGGCACAGAGGGCTTTGGGGTTTTCCACCATCAGTGGATTCCCTCAGGTCCAGGGGGTCATCAAATGCATCCATGGAGCACGACACACCAGCCAGAAAGATTCCTGAACAGAAAATACTGTTGAGAACCAGGCTGAATATAAAAGGTCCGAAGGGGAAGTGAAAAAGGAAATAAGAGAAAGCATGAAAAGAGACTGGCAGTTAGCATTAAAGGAAGTCTCAAGGTTTTCTATAGACATATAAATAGTAAAAGGGTGGTAAAAGGAGGAGTGAGGCCGATTAGGAACCATAAACGGTATTTACACATGGAGGCAAAGGGCAGAGGACATAGCTGAGGTATTAAGTGAATACTTTGCATCTGTCTTTACCAAGCAAGAAGATGCAACCCAGGCAATGGTGAAAGAGGAGGTAATTCAGACACTAGAAGGGTTTAAAATTGATAAAGAGGACATATTAGTTAAGCTGTCTGTACTTAAAGTGGATAAGACACCAGGACTGGATGAAATGCATCCAAGAATACTGAGGGAAGTGAGGGTGGAAATCGCAAAGGCACTAGGCATTATTTTTCAGTCTTCCTTAGACTTGGGGATGGTGCCAGAGGACTGGAGAATTGCAAACGTTAAACCCTTGTTCAGAAAAGCATGTAAAGATAAGCCCAGCAACTACAGGCCAGTCAGTTTAACTTTGGTGGTGGGGAAACTTCTTGAAAAAATAATTTGGGACAAAATTAATAGTCACATGGACAAATGGGGGTTAATTAAGGAAAGCCAGCATGGATATCTTAAGGGAAAATCATGTTTAACTAACTTTCTTAAGTTTTTTGAGGAGGTAACAGAGAGGATTGAGGAGGGCAGTGCTGTTGATATGGTGTACATGGACTTTCAAAAGGTGTTTGATACAATGCCACGCAACAGTTTTGTGAGCAAACTTGTAGCTCATGGAATAAAAGAGATGGTAGCAACATGGATACGGAATTGACTGAGTGACTGGAAACAAAGAGTAGTGGTTAATGGAGTTTTTTCGGGCTGGAGGAAGGTGTGTAGTGGAGTTCCCCAGGGGTGAGTGTTGGGAACCTCGCTTTTCCTGATACATATTGACAACCTAGACCTTGGTGTACAGGACACAATTTCAAAGTTTGCAGATGATATGAAACTTGGAGGCAGTGTGAGTTGTGAGGAGGATGGTGTAGAACTCCAAAAGGACATAGACAAGTTGGTGGAATGGGCAGACATTGGGCAGATAAAGTTCAATGCAGAGAAATGTAAAGTGATTCATTTTTGTAGGAAGAACATGGAGAGATAATATAAAATAAAGGGTACAATTATAAAGGGGGTTCAGGAGCAGAAGGACCTGGGTGCATATGCGCATAAGTCATTGAAGGTGGCAGGACAGGTTGAGAGTGTGGTTAATAAAGCATACAGTATTCTGGGCTTTATTAATAGGGGCATAGATTACAAGAACAAGGAAGTTATGTTGAACTTGTGTAAGGCACTAGCTCAGCATCAGTTGGAGTATTGCGTCCAGTTCTGGGTGCACACTTTAGGAAAGACTTGAGGACATTGGAGAGAGTGCAGAAATGATTCACGAGAATGGTTCCGGGCATGAGGAACTTCAGTTATGAAGATAGATTGGAGAAGTTAGGACAGTTTTCCTTGGAGAAGAGAAGGCTGAGAGGTTTTCAAAATCATGAGGGATCTGGACAGAGTAGATAGAGAGAAACTGTTCCCACTCATGAAAGAATTGAGAACAAGAGGGCACAGATTTAAAGTATTTTGTAAGAGAAGCAAAAGTGACATGAGGAAAAACTTTTTCATGCAGAGAGTGGTTAATGTTTGGAATGCACTGCCTGAGATTGTAGTGGAGGCAGGTTCAATTGAAGCATTCAAAAGGGAATTGGATTGTTATATGAAAAGGAAGAATGTGCAGGGTTATGGAGAGAAGGCGGGGGAATGGAACTGAGTGAATTGCTTTTTGGAGAGCCAGTGTGGACATGATGGGCCGAATGGCCTCCTTCTGTGTTGTAATAGTTCTGTGATTCTGTAGAAAAGGCGAACACTCACTGAATGTCCAGCTGGTCTGTGACCACAGGGAGTGAATCCTGCAGGTCTGTGCCCGGTTCCCGGGCAGCTGTCATGACTCCTTTATCCTCCAAGATTCCCATTGGCTGTACCTCTTCAGGCCCATATCCAGATTCTGTGGGTGGCTGCTGGGAGATAAGGGTTATCCCCTAAAGAGATGGCTCTTGATGCCCATACACTACCCAGACATGGATGGAGAGAGGTGCCACAACCAGAGCCATCTACTAACCTGGACCTGCGTTGAACAGACCAATAGCATCTTGAAGATGCACTTCAATTGCCTTGACCAGTCAGGTGCTGCCCTCTAGTAAGAGCCAGCCAGAGTGTCTCATATCGTGGTTGTCTGCCGTAGCCTACACAACATGACTATACAAAGACGCCTGGAGCTGGATGAAAAGGAGGACCTGGAATGCCACTCCACTCAGAGGAGGACTGAGAGGAGGAAGGGATCGCTCCAGAGGTGGACGGCGCACAGGATTTGGAGGACGTCTGCCAATCCCATCCCAGACCTCATGGTGGATGGCAGGCTGGCATGGCCACAAGGGCCATGCTGATTCAGCAGCATTTCACCTGATCACCTTCAAACCCTTATGACAAAAGACCACAAAATCCACCTTCCAGCATAGAGAGCAACCATGCCACAATGACCCATATCTGAGGAGACCTATGGCTAATCATGACCATGGAGAAGGAGGTTTCCATCGCCAACATCACAGAGCTTGGAAATACAACAATCCCAGGAGCTCCTGTCCCCCACCCACCCAAACTCCATCCCCCTCTTGACATGAAACATCAATAACACACATATCATTTTGAATACATAAACAATTGCTATTGAAATAAAAGCAAAACAGCAGACAAATGTGGACAACAGCACCCGTTAAATGGCATCTTTCTTTCCTTACCAGTTCTACGGGGTGCTCCCCCATGGCAGAGGATGAGGTGGAAGCAGCCTGTTCCCTAGTCTCTGCCTCTGGGTGAGATGCCCATGGCTTCTGTCCAAGTCTTGGAGGGGCCTGTGGGGGCTCCTCCACAGGCTGCTACATCTACTCATTGCAGGGGCAGCCTCTGTCACAGGGACTTGCAGCACAGATGTTTCCTTATTCAGAGGGGTCGAGGGGCTGCAGGGAGATGCCGGTATCCCTGAGGGGTGACCTCTTCATTTGCCACTTCAACTGCCTCAGCCCCTTCCTGGCACCCTTAGATGTTGGATGAGACCACTGACTGGGATGCAGCTGGCATCCACTCCAAGCATCTCAGCACCATCAGCTACACTGAATTGTCAATGCTATAGAGAGTCTCGCTCTTTTTCTGCATATCGGCGCACTGCTCATGCATCCACTCAAGTGATGCTGCATATGACTTTCCAAGAGGTTGACTAATCTCTCAATGGAGAAGCTCATGCAATCGAAACCCTGAGTCATGACGGAGCACTTGTGCTACATGTAATCCTTCATTGCCTGTCCATGGTTCCTCAAGGCCTTAGGGATCTCCAACAAATGGGAACTTAGACACCCGAGGCCCAGCATCTTCACCCAGTGGAGCATCACTCTGTCTGTCCTCTGTCCTCCAAGGAGGATTGACTACAGCTTACTCTGCCTCACGTTCCTCCTCCTCCTTCCACACGCCTGATGTAAAGTTCACCCTGTGCTCCCTGCTTTGAGCTAGTTTGTGGCCCAACTAATGTGAGCTTGTCTGAGCTGCTGGAAAGTGCTGAGGAATGATGTGATGGTGCTGGCTGCAGTAGCTTCCCCCCTGCCAAAGAGGACTGTGCCGTTTGTCCTTTATTACTGCGCCCCCCTCAGCTACTGGCCCTGCAGGAGACACAAGAAGGTGGTTTTGAGAACTCGGCCTGCTCATCGTGTGTCCCTAGCACAAATGACCCCGTAGAATACGTCGGTCAAAGAACCAAAGCATGCATTGAGCAGGAGTCTCCTCCATGCCCTTCATGCCAAGATTAAGCTATCATGACCCTGTTGATATTGGCCTCCCATCTCCCCATCACCACGGACTGGCAATATCCAGCACCGCCTTCTCCATTGGCATTAGACTGTGCAGTTTGGGCACAACACCACCTGTTCTGGCCATTTCATGAGCATTGTAGGCTCTCTTTTCCTGCAGGATGAGGAGAAAAAGATCCATGAGAAGAATGCCCTCCTTCACCTATTCCAGCATGATAATCACATAGACTGCCATGCTCCTCAGTGATGCCCCCTTCTGAATATCACCCCGTATGTGAGGTCGGCTGCCATTTCAGTGATAGTACTGGCCACTTGATCTGACTATGTTAGGGAGACCTATGGACATTCTATGAGTCCAGTTCATCTGCCTTCTGCTGCATACAAAGCTGTCACTTGGGTGCCGCATGCCACTCACTTTTCCAGAGCTTATAAGGATGTTGATCTCTTGCAGCATTGGACCCACATCCTTTGGGTCACTCTGCTGCCGCTGACCTCACTCGACACCTCCATCCATACCTTTTCTTGTCTCCTTCGGTGTGCAGTTGGTGTGCAATCATGCTTAGCACATCATGCAGAGCAATGTCACAATGCCTTTATTCTGCACCAGTCCATTGTACTATCAGCATTTCAGCCACCATGAGAGACCAGAGAGTGGTTACTCGGTGACATGGGCTATCTGCTGACCACCTGGATCATAACTCTGGTGTGCAACCCACATGGACAGCATGCATATAGCAAGAGCCATGCTGCCACACAACGTGTCATCGAGCAAACCATTGGAGTGCTTAATCAATGCTTCCGCCGCCTGGACCATTCTGGAGGAGCCTGCAGTATTCTCCTCAGTGTGTGTCATGGTCTGCTGTATACTGTTCAACCTCACCAGCCCTTGCCACCAGCTAAACAGCGAGTAGTTGAGGAGGAGGACGAGGTATCGAACACAACTATTTCTGGCCAGCCTGTCCATGATCTGCTCATTTGACTGCAGTACCAATGAATGCAACCTCAATTTCCTATTCAACAACAGTCCCACACCTTAACATCGCTCTGTTACTGACCATCACAGCCTCCTCCTTACCACAACGTTTAAATAAAAGCCACCACTAAACAAACATTCCAAACCAACTTTATCAAACTGTGCCATATTGCATACAAAAGTCAACTAATCATCTTTTTGCATTCCTTGAGTGCCTGCATTCCATGTGCCATTGCCTTGCCCAGTGTTCCTACACAGTGCCACCCCAGTGGACAGCGTGGCTGGTGAAAGACTGCTGACTTTCAGTGGGGACCACAGATAACCTTGCAGGATGACCCAGCTCTGGCCCTAGAAGGCTCAGTTTTGAACAGCATCAGCTTGACATAGACAGCAGCAGTCAAGGCTGGCTGGCTGACAGGACACAGCAAGGACACTGGTAGAGGGGCAGTGATGGGAGGACAAATGCTGTCAACCTAAGAGAGGTCAACAGGTTCGTGCTCCACTCACTCCCCTTCTGAGTTCTCTGCATGAGAACTTGTGTGTGACCTCACCCTCCAGCGAGATGGTACCTGTGTTACCCTTTCCCCTGCCCTAGCTGCAGGTAAACTGTATCCAGTGACTCACCAACATGCAGATCCTGCCTCTAAATGATCTTCTAAAGTAAGTACAGTACCAGTAACTGAGCTGGTGGCTATGAGTGTGAGATTAAGTGACAGTGTTTCATCATGATCAGTCTCTTGCATTTCACAAGTTGCTGGACTTGGGTATATGGATGGAGAAAAGTACAAGATTAGAATTGAGGTGAGAGGAGGAAAGCCAGAGGTTCAAGAGTAAACCATCTGTAGTTTGTAAATCAGATGAGATTGTGAGATGAGGGGCAAATGGAATGTGAGGAGGAGGATTAGGTATGAGCATACTGTCATGTTCAATAGTTTCAGCCCCACTGCTGGCCACTGTCTCAGTGATGGTCTCTGGTGATGGCAAGCACGGTCTCCTCCACTGGGGTGAGGACATGCAAGATGTGCCTGTCCTCCACTGATTAGCTCCTGCTGCCTGTGGCTGTGTGCCATCTTGTCGTGTAAGAGAGAGGAAGTTTGTCAGTGAGTGTGGTGCAATGTGCCTGACTGATGTACATAGAGTCATTACAGCACAGAAGGAGACCAATTGGCCCATCAAATCCATGCCAACTTTCTTTGAAGAAAACCAGTCTGTCCCATTCGCATGCTTATTCCCCATTGCCCTGCAAGTTTATTTCCAAGTGCCCATCCAATTTCCTTTTGAAATCATTAATCATTACTGCATCCACCACCTTCTTGGCAGCAAGCTCCAGGCCATTGTTACTTGCCATGTAGAATTAGAATTAGAATTAGAACATTACAACGCAGTACAGGCCCTTCGGCCCTCGATGTTGCGCCGACCTGTGAAACCATCTGACCTACACTGTTCCATTTTCATCCATATGTCTATCCAATGACCACTTAAATGCCCTTAAAGTTGGCGAATCTACTACTGTTGCAAGGAGGGCGTTCCACGCCCCTACTACTCTCTGAGTAAAGAAACTACCTCTGACATCTGTCCTATATCTATCACCCCTCAACTTAAAGCTATGTCCCCTCGTGTTTGCCATCACCATCCGAGGAAAAAGACTCTCACTATCCACCCTATCTAACCCTCTGATTATCTTATATGTCTCTATTAAGTCACCTCTCCTCCTTCTTCTCTCCAACGAAAACAACCTCAAGTCCCTCAGCCTTTCCTCGTAAGACCTTCCCTCCATACCAGGCAACATCCTTGTAAATCTCCTCTGCACCCTTTCCAAATCTTCCACATCCTTCCTATAATGCGGTGACCAGAACTGCACGCAGTACTCCAGGTGCGGTCTCACCAGAGTTTTGTACAGCTGCAGCATGACCTCGTGGCTCTGAAACTCGATCCCCCTACTAATAAAAGCTAACACACCATATGCCTTGTTAACAGCCCTATTAACCTGGGTAGCAACTTTCAGGGATTTATGTACCTGGACACCAAGATCTCTCTGTTCATCTACACTACCAAGAATCTTCCCATTAGCCCAGTACTCTTGCATTTCTGTTACTCCTTCCAAAGTGAATCACCTCACACTTTTCCGCATTAAACTCCATTTGTCATCTCTCAGCCCAGCTCTGCAGCATATCTATGTCCCTCTGTAACCTACAACATCCTTCGGCACTATCCACAACTCCACCGACCTTTGTGTCATCCGCAAATTTACTAACCCACCCTTCTACACCCTCTTCCAGGTCATTTATAAAAATGACAAACAGCAGTGGCCCCAAAACAGATCCTTGCGGTACACCACTAGTAAGTTCTTCCTTACAGCAGCACCCACAACCCCCCCCCCCCCGCCCCCGCATCTTTTGCCCAAACTTTAAATCTGTATCGCCGAGTCCTTGTACCCATCAGCGAATGGGACCAGCTTTTCTTTGACTATCTTATCTAAAACTGCTATAATTCTGTACCCTTCTATCAAATATCCCCTCAATGTCCTTTGCTCTAAGGAAAACAAAGAACAGTACAGCACAGGAACAGGCCATTTGGCCCTCCAAGCCTGCGCCGATCTTGATGCCTGCCGAAACTAAAACCTTCTGCACTTCCGGGGTCCGTATCCCTCTATTCCCATCCTATTCATGTATTTGTCAAGATGCCTCTTAAATGTCTCTATGGTACCTGCTTCCACCACTTCCTCCGGCAACAAGTTCCAGGCACTCACCACCCTCTGTGTAAATAACTTGCCTCGCACGTCCCCTCTAAACTTTGTCCGTCTCACCTTAAACCTATGTCCCCTAGTAACTGACTCTTACACCCTGGGAAAAAAGCTTCTGATTAACCACTCTGTCCATGCCGCTCATAACTTTGTAAACCTCTATCATGTCGCCCCTCCACCTCCGTCGTTTCAGTGAAAACAATCCGAGTTTATCCAACCTCTCCTCATATCTAATGCCCTCCAGACCAGGCCAAACCTCTTCTGTACCCTCTCCAAAGCCTCCAGGTCTTTCTGGTAGTGTGGCGACCAGAATTGCATGCAATATTCTAAGTGTGGCCTAACTGAAGTTCTGTACAGCTGCAGCATGACTTGCCAATTTTTATACTCTATGCCCCAACCGATGAAGGCAAGCATGCCGTATGCCTTCTTGACTAACTTATCCACCTGCTTTGCCACTTTCAGTGAGCTGTGGACCTGTACGCCCAGATCTCTCTGCCTGTCAATACTCCTAAGTGTTCTGCCATTTACTGTATACTTCCCACCTGCATTAGACCTTCCAAAATGCATTACCTCACATTTGTCTGAATTAAACTCCATCTGCCATTTCTCCGCCCAAGTCTCCAACCGATCTATATCCTGCTGTATCCTCTGACAATCCTCATCACTGTCCGCAACTCCACCAACCTTTGTGTCATCCGCAAACTTACTAATCAGACCAGCTACATTTTCCTCCAAATCATTTATATATACTACAAACAGAACGTAAATGAGTTTCTCCAAACTAACCTCTTGGCTAAAATCCCTCATACCTGGAACGATTCTGGTAAATCTCCTCTGCACCTTCTCAAGGACCTCACATCCTTCCTAAAGTGTGGTGACCAGGACTGGACGTTATACTCTCTTTGTGGCCTAAGCAGTGGTGTATAAAGGTTCAGCATAACCTCCCAGCCTTTGTACTCAATCTGTGAACATGCACCCCAAGGATCCTCTGTCCCTGCACACTCCTAAGAACTGTGACATTAAGTCTATATTGCCTCTCCCTATCCCTTCTGCCAAAATGCATCATCTCACACTTCTCTGTGTTAGATTCATTTGCCACTTTTCTGCTCATTCTGCTAGCCTTTCTGTGTCCTGTTGTAGTCAATTTTATCATCCTCACTGTTTGCTACACCACCAGGTTTGGCATCATAGGCAAATTTTGAAATTTTACTCTGTATTCCAATATCCAATTCATATTTTTTATATATATCAAACGAAGCAGTGGTCCTAGTACTGAAATTTGGGGAACACCACTGTCTCATTCTCCATTCTGAAAAGCAACCATTTAGCATGACTCATTGTTTTCTGTCCTTAAGCCAATATTTTTTATCCAAGCAGATCCTTCTCTTCCATGAGTCTCAATTTTGTTAACCAGAATTTTATATGATACTTTGTCAAACGCTTTCTTAAGATCCATATAGACAACATCCATTGCATTTCCTTCAACAACCTGCTTTGGTACTTCATCAAAATCTTCAATTCGATTAGTAAGCACAATCTGCCATTTACAAATCTATGCTGACTCTTAATTAACTCAAACTTTTCCAAATGTCTGTTGATTATTTTCCCTGATTATTCTTTCGAAAACTTTACCTGTCATGGTTGAATAGCTGGCTGTGTGTGCAAGCTGTGAGATATCCTAAGGATGAGGTGAAGTTATGAATGTGAGATATGGTTTTTGAGTGGTAGCAGTTGTTGGTCGGTGATTGATGGGGGTGTGGTGCAGTGAGCTGTGTGTGAGGCCAGTGATGCAGTTGGTGGGATATGGCATTTGAAGATGCGTACACTGACCTTAACCACTTGTGTGAGATCATTATACTTCTTGCAGCACTGCATCCAGGCCCTTGGGGTTGCGCTGCTACATATGTGCCTGGTCCCATTGCCTGAAAAGAATTTGTCTGAGGGGTCTCCTGGCTCCTATGGATAGAGGATGTCTCTTCTCCTGTCCTTGTATTGCATCAAGGCTTCCAGTGCTCTGTCGCAGAACTTTGGAGCCTGCTGTCTGCCATGTTGAGCCAGTCTGTGCCTTTCCCAGGTCAAACTGATTTCTAGAATGACTTGCAGCACCGGCTCAGGCTGGCTGTAAGCACTGCTGGCTCGCTTGAACTCATAGCCATTCAGCAGCACATTTAGTACTGCCTGCATACTGTAATCATTTAAATGCACATGCAGCTTGCAGCTACCTGTGTCTGAAGCAACAAGCTTGGGTTAATCACAATTCCAGTTCCTGTTTTCAGATGCTATCAAATTTTTCCCCCAAAATGTTGTACCTTTGTGATTCGAGCAACTCCAGGTCTGTTTTGAAATTTGGAACTCTCCTTTTGTTTATATCCCAAATCATTTTGTGTTTGAAGTAAAACATGTTATTCTCCAATCCGTATTACTTAACAGTTTAATTTTGTTGGCCTTATTGCTAGTATTTCTTTTTGACCCATTGATAACTTTGGAATTGATTTAAAAAAATTGTTTAGTTTTATATACTCTTTCTATTTTAGCAGTATTAGGGTGCTTCATCTACCAAAGGTAATGTTTAAAAATAGTGGCTTCTTGTTGATGCAGAATGATAGGCTGAATTTTAACTCCTAAAAACAGGTAGGTTGGGGTAATGTTAGAGGTTTAAAAAGTAAGAAATCTGAAACTGAAGTCCAACCCGCATCGAACCCACTCACTTCCAGTTTTAACGGAGGCGAAACAAGAGGCAAGTTAATAACTGGCTTGCAGGACTCAGGTTGGTCATTTAAATATTATAATGAGGCTGTGTGCCTTTATTGTAACATTCTATTTTTAACCCTAAGCAGCCTGGTTTCCCAGGCCTTGAGAAACTCGGCAGCTTAAAGGAGGTGCGAGGGACTGAATCCCTCATGTAAGTGCCTTTACAGCACTGCTTGTGGGCCAGAAGAAGCAGAAGGGTTTCCTCCAGGCCCAACAAGCCACCCAGTAAACATCCCCCTCCATCCCCGCCACCCTGATCTGTCTGCTCCCCACACCCTGAGCACCATCGTAACCCCTCAACCACCAACTTCTTCCCTCGACCACCAATTGCTCCCCGAACCACCATTGGACCACCCTGCCCCCCTACACTCGACCACCATCGGATTCCCCCACGGTCTGTCTGCTCTCCCACCCATCCCCCACCCCGACCGCCATCAGAAGCCCCAACCACCAACTCCTTCCCTCAACCACCAACTGCTCCCCAAACCACCATTGGACCACCCCCCTTCCATCCCACAACCAACCACCATCAGATCCCCCAGAACCACCATCGGATCCCCCATGATCTATCTGCTCCCCACCACCCCCCCAACTATCTGACCCTATGACCACCAACTGCTTCCCCTTACAACCACCATCAGACCTCCCCCACAATTGGGAACTCCCCAGAGCACCATTGGAACTCCCACCTCTGTGATCCGGATTCCCCCTCATGATCTGAACCCATGTGCAGGACATTCAGGAATCCCTTTCCTCCTCAGAATAGCACCCCTCAACCACCCACCCCCCACTCCCCACTCCACTCCTACAGAGGACTCACTTTAAGGTTAATATCAAGGCCAATGTGTCATTGGAAAAATATGAGTTTCAGCCCATGGTTGCCCAGAGAGTGAACTTTAATGGGCCCTGTGAAGAGAGGAGGTTAACCAGGGGCAACAGGGATGGTGGGGAAAAAAAAGCAAAAGCAACTTATTCAGTGTTATCCACAATGTACCCTTCAACAGCCAGTCAAAGAGCTGTATTGGAAGAGACCCTAACAACAGGTTAACTACTGATTGTTCTAAATCAGGGAATGGTAGATTGCGTAGGAAGACCTAACAAAGGGGAGAGAATGGTTTTTTTTGATGTACAGAAAAATTTGAATTAATTTTAAACTGTTTTTTCTTTATAGGACATTCTTTTGACAATGAAGAGAAATAAGTCACATCACAAGGAGCACTCCCCCCAGAATCAAATCATTTCCATAAAGGCCATTGTTTTAATGTATGAAAATAATAATGAAAGCAAATCAGATTAATTATAATGAAAATGATATAAGATGCAGATGATACATATTGCTGCAAGTAGTGAATAAAAATTGAATGTTTTTTTTTCTAAATGGAATTAACAGGAACATTTAGTCGAAGTATTATGATTTTTCATGTGCTTGTGTCAAATTTGTTTTGATTAGAGATCATGTTGTATGGTATAGGCAAAGAATGAAGTCTACACAGTCAGATCTTCTTAAGACTTACATTTTCAATGGCACCTCTATTATAATGCACAATGGAGCTTAAACCTGAATTACATGAGCAAAAAGTACTAAACCTCATAAACCTGTTACTATAAGGTTTGACTGTAGAACCATAAAGCTGCTGCAAATCTGTGTGTCTTTGATGTTGTTCTGCTGGCAGAGATACATAGGTAGGCTTGCATGATTAACTGATTGAACTGCTTCCAGGCTGGGTGAAGCAATATGTACCAGCTGAGCTATCTGGTTTTATCTGATATTGAAAGCCAAAGTATCAGGTAAGAAAAGCACAGTCGAGGTCCAGGGATGAAATCTCACTTCAAAGCCAGAGCAGTAATGCCACTGTTATTTAATAAGATTAAACTTCAGTGATCTTAGAGCCTTTAACAATGCTTTGCAAATGAAATCATCAATGATGGCAACATTCCAGTGCTATTGTAGAAGGTAGTTCATTGACAAACTGAAAGCAGGAACTCAGAAAGGGGAGGTTCTTGTGAGAGAAATGTGTGTGAGGATGAGGTGGTGTATCTAGATGTTAATCATGAGTCCTGAGAGCCAGGCAATGCTGCTAGGTGGGTGATGGGAGTGTGGTGCATTGAGCAGTGTGAGAGGCTGGTGTTGTGGTGGGTAGGAGATGTCATGTGAAGATGCATTCACCGATATTAACCACCCCACATGAGGTCATTAGCCCTCCTGCGGCACTACTGACAGGGCCGCGGGTTCAGACTCTGGGAGTTGACCTCCTTCGCCACCTGCTCCCACCCCCTTTGCCGGGTAAACCTTGAGGGTCTCCTGGCCCCCTCATTGGACCATGGTGTCTCTCCTGCTTCCTACCTCCAGCACTGCATCCGTCAGTCTACATCCTACTGTGTGCCCTGGTACTCAGTTTGTAAACATTTCCATTGCAATAATCTTTTTTTCTACCCTCCCTTTAACAGGCAGCCAGCCTTTAAGAAAAAGCAGGCTGCTTGTGCCACAGGGTGTGTATTTACACTACGAGTGCCTCCTGCTGTGTGCATAGCTCACCGGCAGTGTTCAGATGAGGATACTAATGCTGCAAACACAGGAACTTGTGCCACAGTCATTCAGATGAGGTGTGTAGATGAATTTTGTGTCTTACCCACCTCTATCTGAATAGGGTCTGCACACCGTGAAATGCAGTCTCCCCACCCAAAAATCAGCGTGAATGAATTTCACGTCCACTAAGGCTATTTCTGCAACTCTCACTCCTAAATGTGCTCCACTCTGCAATGGAACTTGATATGTATGGACCACAATATTTGACACTGGCCACTGTAATTTCTAAAAATGCATCCCATCATTTATTCTGAAGTATCTGTAGTGATTTTTGATCATTTACATCATGTAATTTCTTGTACCGGCAGTGTTCCGATGAGGAGACTAATGCTGCAAACACAGTGTGTGACCTGGAATATTAGGCTCAACAATAATATGCACGAGTATAGACGATAATATATTTATTTAATTATAGTGATGGCTGGCTACTGAATCACCTGCACACAGGAATTAAGTGGCTGTATTTCTAATAGTCAGTTTTGTTTCGCATGTCTTAGATAAAAAGTTCCTGAGCACACAAATAGCAAATAGATTTAGCTATTTATTGTTTTATCTGCACATTGAGTATGTTGGTATTAAAGCTGTAATTGCTCCAAATTTTTGATCATAAATGTTTTTCAAATTAAATCTCTGACACTACAAAAGTCAAATTTATTTATAAATATGTGGTAACCTAGTGCTTCTAGAGACAGTTTTGACCACAAAACCATTAAGGAAACCATCACCAATCACAAGCTATTACGGTGGCAGGAGCACTGATTTAGTTCTGCTGCTCAATTGTTCTGAATAAAAATTGTTCGGCTTATTTTATTGTTGGGATTACTTACATTAGCCATACTTTAAATGTATGTGGAATATGGAAATTTAACTCCAAGCTTTGTGGTCTAAAACTGCCTTCTAGGACATTTACCAGCTTAATCTTTGCCAAAACATTTTTCTTGCATATTTGGTTGTGTTAAGGAGCTAGCACTGACACAAGTGCATTGGGCTGGATGGCTTCATTCTGCACAGTAATTGTTATGTTCAACAAGCTCATAAATGTCTTGGCATTGGTTGTTTAACACCTGGAAGTAACCCTCCCATTAAAGGGATAGACTGATGTCATATCAGGTATGGAAAATCAAAATCATTTTCCAACTCTACATGAAGGTACTTTTGTCTATTTCTTTCCATTCAAATAGGCATAGGAAAGTGGTATAAGAAGAGAGCATAAGTAAATACATTCTACAGATTTATTTGACTAGCCAAGAAGGAACAACTGATGATCAAGGAGCTGTCTGACTGCAAAACATTGTATTTGACTAAGTAATATTATCACAAATTTCCGTTCTGAATTTGCGTTCAGTGGGTCAATGAATTGTTCCATCACAGCTTTCCCAAGGCTATAGAATTTTAAAAGGAAATATCCTATTTTTGATGAAGTAGTAACATCAATGGCAAGATTGGTGAGAGATTGTGCATCATCTTCCTCTGGCAACCTAAATGGGGTTTTTAACATATCAATGAGGATGATGATTAACATTTTTGATCATTTTCCTCATCACTCTGCCTTATCCAGATACTTTCTTTTTGTGGCAACATGTTCTATTATCATCATCATCAAGTATGTCACATGCTCTTTGTTGTTGAAAAATGGCTTCTAATGTAAGTTATGAGGGACCACCAAGTGAACTTCACTCTGTTGAATTGAGAAGTGAATGATTCTTCCTTTGGTTCTGCTGTCACAATTCACAGACTGTTCCAATGCAACGGCAGCACAGTGGCGCAGTGGTTAGCACCGCAGCCTCACAGCTCCAGCGACCTGGGTTTGGTTCAAGGTACTGCCTGTGCGGAGTTTGTAAGTTCCCCCTGTAACTGCATGGGTTTCTGTCGGGTGCTCTGGTTTCCTCCCACAGCCAAAGACTTGCAGGTTGATAGGTAAATTGGCCATTGTAAATTGCCCCTAGTGTAGGTAGGTGGTAGGAGAACGGTGGGGATGTGGTAGGGAATATGGGATTAATGTAGGATTAGTATAAATGTGTGGTCGTTGGTCAGCACAGACTCAGTGGGCCAAAGGGCCTCTTTCCATGCTGTATCTCTCTATGACTCAAAAACTCAGTCCACTCCTGACCGAAAGAATTCTTGATTCAAGCAACTGGAGAATTTCAAAGTAGAAATTAATGTAGTGGATTTTACGTACTGAATCGTACAATGATTATGAGCAATACACTGTTTATTGTCCTTTGTTTTGGTGTATCATCAAAGAAGTTTGAATGGTTTAATTGAAGCTGACTTTTTCCCAGTTAGCTGTTAGCCAGAGGCCAGAGGAATACTTAATTCTAAACGGCCCATTGAATTGTGATCAATTGCATCAAATGTATTTAAACCGTTCAACAATTCAAATTGCACTCCCGTCGCTTTGGGGCGGTAATGCCGCCTAAGTGCTTTCTTGCCGCTGAATAAATCCGGAACCAACGTCATAACGTCGGATTTCTGGGCGGATGCATCCATCACTGTTCTTCGGCCCCGCCATGCCTTGATTCCCACACCAAACGGCCTCACTAAATTCTGCTCAATGTGAGCACTATTGCAGTCCTTGATTGGTTACCTAGCTTTTTCCACAATATGGCATCAGTTCTGGAGAAATAGACATCCTACATAAGTGGTCTCTTGCTGCTTCAAGTCAAAGACACAGGCATCCTTGAAGTGGATGATATATCTATCAGCATCTGTTGTGCAGTCCTTCACAGCAGAAAATTTGTTACCAGCGTTACGATCAGGTGAGAAAGGTGTCTAGGGATCCCTTTCAGCCTTCACCTGGTCTTACTGTAACAGGATTTAATTTTAAACACACCGTGTTTTGAGCTCCCCCTTGGTGAATCCTTGTTCACCACTGTCCAATTATAAGGCAAAGAAATGAGCACAAACAGGCTTTCTTAGATTTAAAAAAGAAAAGTGAAATTTATTGAAACTTTAACTTAAACTCGAATTTGGTTAACGACTACGGATACACGCTGCACCACACACTAGCATGCATGCGCGATACGCACATGCAAATAGAGACAGAAAAGAGCAGAAGAAAAATAAAGTGGAGAGGTTTGAGGCAATATCTGAAGAGTTTCTTGTTACTGTGCTCTGAGCTCACTGTAGAGTCTTTTTGTAGGGAGTTCTTGCTTGTAGGTAATTCTTGCATTTCATTGGGACCCAGTATTCTTGCACCTTGTTCACTGTAGGAGACTTTTCTCTCTTGGGGTTCCTGTGTCTTCAATGGATTCCAAAGTTGGTGAGAAAGAGGTCAAAGCAGATAGGAGAGGCTGCGGTGAGCCAGCCACGCGAGGTCTTTTCAGTCCAAGAGCAAACAGCTTTCACAGTTCAAATTCTCTGCGGCGAGTTTTAAAAAAACCTGCAGCAGCCAGTTTTCAGTTAGTCATGTGACTAAATTGGTCTGACCACGTCTTCTGTATATTGGGAGCAGGGACTGGTTCCTTTGTTCCAACACTGTCTGCTAGAATGATAAAATGTCTTTCCGGCTAGGGGCCTGGCAATTCCTTGTAATAGGCCCTCTTTTCTTCCCAGCAGCAATTTGAAGTTTAATGTCCATGTGGTAAAATTAATGTGCCTCATTCTTGGCAGGTGGGGGCCTGCATGATACCAGTTTGAGATTTTCTCCTGAATGCTAAAGCTGCTGGAATGCAGGCCATCAGCTACACTGTGGCCTCCTGCATGGATATGCTCACATGCGATTTCGCCCAAAATGGTAGGGAAATGGTAAACTCTTTGCTCAATGACACACCTGCACTGAGATCTGACAACACTCAAATCAAAAGGCACGAGGCCAGTAGATGAGGAATATGGAACTAGTTAATGAATGTTGGTATAGTCTATCTGGATTGTTTCAGTTACACTGTAGCGATCCTTCTTTCTCCATTTACTGAAAATGAGCCTGAAATTACCAATTAATTAACAGACAACAAAAGACACAGACTATTAGGCGGGCTGTTCAGAAAGGGAAAGACTGTGGTGGAAAGAATTAGATAGACACAAACAAGATGTGACACTAATCAGTGTCATGTTTAAATTCAATTCAATGTTAAACTAAAAGCTGTTAGGATGGTGTATTGGTTGTGGTGGGCAGTTGTTTTTCCAGTTGTCTAAGAAGTGTTCATTTGTCGAGAAGAGTCAAGATGGAGGTATTGAATTAGGTATAACACCTTTAAGGAAAGTATCCAGAATGTGATTTCTGATGTGTGTGTGTGTGTGTATGTATATATATATATATATATATATATATATATATATATATATATATATATATATATATATATACGTATTTATATTTATTCATTCTCAAGATGTGGGTATCATTAGCAAGGTGATAGGTAGTTTAGTCAAGCTAAGTGACCACCTCAGAGGGCAGTTAAGAGTCAACCATATTTGTGTGGGACTGGTGTCACATTTAGGGCAAGGAAGACAGGTTTCCTGTAAACTAGATGGGTTTTCATAACAATCTGACAGCTTCATGATAACTTTTTGATACTGGTATATTATTTTTTTTCAAAAAAAAGATTCTGAAACTGGTGGGATTTGAAATTGTATTCCTGGAATATTTACTGAGGCCCCTGGAGCACTAGGCCAGTAGGATAACCATCACTCTATTGTACCTCTTAATATCTTTTCCTTTTGTTGCCTGTGTGCCTTGGAGCCTTTCCAGAGCTGTTTTCTCCTCCAGCAATTCCTCATTTTCAGAACTGGTATATTCTGGTCACCCAGCTGGACTCCTCTATCTATTGAAACATTGGACTGAATTTTACAGCCCCCTGATGTCGGGGGTCGTGGTGGGGGAGGGATGGAAAATGCCTCTGGCAGAGGCCCGTCACAGGCCTTGATGCCGGGAAGGCCCGGCCTGATATTGCCGGCGGTGGCGAGGCCTTGTGGCGGCACCCCTCCCCACCCCCCTGCTACTTAGCGACGGAAGCCAAATTTACATATGTTAGAAAAATTTAAATGAATAAATAAATGACCTACAAGCCCCCGCGGTCCATTACGGGGTGATATTGGTGCCAGTGGATGGCACTCCTGCACCTTCGGATACGCATCCGTAGATCCGAGGTGGGACACTGGTGGGGAGGGGGAGGCAGGTATGTTTTTCAGTGTGGGAGGGAGGGGAGCAGTGTCAGAGTAATTCTATTGGTCGAGGGGTTGGTGGGAAGGGGTAAAGTTTAAAGTTTCTGAACTTTGGTCAGGAGGGAAAGTCAGGTCCACAAGGTAAATGTTTTGGTGGGGAGGGGACAGAGGGAAGGTAATTATTTCCATGGTTATTGGGGGGTGGGAGAGGGTCAGGATAAATGTATTTAATTTTTTCATTGCAATGCAGCTTTAAAAATTTAAATTAAATGGTAGGAATTGAAGCCTTTTAAAAATGATGTCAATACCGGTACAAAGGCTGCTGATGCCATTGCCAGGGAGAGACTACCCGCCCCCTCCTCCTCATCAGTGTGGGCTGTCTGCCCCGGCCGTTTAAATGAGCCACCCTGCTGAATATCGTGGCGGATCTGCTAAATGCGGGCCGCCATTGTTTGCAGTCGCCGAAGTCAGCGGTGGATGTAATGTAAAATGCAGCCCGTTATGTAGGACACAACCTATAAAGGTCCAAGTTCCCCCAGAACAGTCTCAGCACTTAAACCTCTGGTGCAGAATTACCATAATGTTCTTTATACCTATAGGAACAAAGTACTGCAGATGCTGGAACTCTGTAATGAGAACCGAAAGTGCCGGAAATACTCAGCAGGTCTGGCAGCATCTGTGTCGAGAGAAACAGAGTTAATAGTCTGAATTTTGAGAGGCCTCCAGTGTCAGGGGCCCTGTTGGGGGTGTCCGGAAAATTCTTCTGGGAGCGGCCCGCCATGACGCCCGATGCCAAGAAGGCCCTGCCGCATTTTACCGGTGGCAGCAAGGCCTTCGTGCCGTCCCCCACCGCTCGACGGTGGGGCCTTCATTTAAATATTAAAATGAACTAAAATAAGTGCAAATCACCTTGTCCCGGCTGCTGTCCCACACAGATATTCCAGCTGCTGGGACTCCTGTCGGAGTTCCGAGGCATGACACTGGTGCGGAGGCGGGGAGAAGTGAAAATTTTAGAGCGGGGGGGAGTGGGGAAACACTTATTATTGGCTATGCGGATGGTGGGAAGGAGTTGAGCGGCAAATCTTATGAGGTTAGGGGTGGGGGAGGGGGTGGTTCGCATTGCCAATTAAGTTTATTTAGGGTTGGTGGCCCTAAAATAGACATTGAGGAGGGAGAAGGATGGCTGAAAGGGCCTCCAGCAATTATTAAAATTTTAAATTCACATTTATAAAAATGTCCCTTTAAAAATTAAAATATCCTCTAAGGGCTTGAAGCCCTTTATAAATTGGCACCAGTGCCTGCGCAGTGGCGCTAGACGTGCGAAATATCACGGGGGCTCAGCGATGGCACATCCGCACGGGAAGACCGGCGATATCAGCGTGCCGCCGTGAATGGCAATGTGCTCATAAATTTCAGCCCAATGTTTCAGATCTGTGACCATTCATCAGAACTGGAAAACGTTAGAAATGTAACAGTCTTTGAGCAAGTGAAAGGGGGGAGGGGAGATAAAGAACAAGAGGGAATGTCTGTGATAGGACAGAGGAGGGAGAGATGTAATGACAGAGATGTCATGCAACAGTATGCAAATGAAGTGCTAAATAGTTGTAGTGAAAGACAAAGCACGAGTCCAGAGTGAGTGCTAATAGCAGAATAATGAACAGCTCTGTACGAAAGCAAAAACAGGAAAAACAAGTTTAAGACGAGTACATGGTTAAAAAATAAATAATTAAAAAAAGAAAACATATTTAGATTTATTTAGAGATACAGCACTGAAACAGGCCCTTCGGCCCACCGAGTCTGTGCCGACCATTAACCACCCATTTATACTAATCCTATATTCCTACCACATCCTCACCTGTCCCTATATTCCCCTACCACTTACCTATACTAGGGGCAATTTATAAGGGCCAATTTACCTATCAACCAGCAAGTCTTTGGCATGTGGGAGGAAACCGGAGCACCCGGAGGAAACCCACACAGACACAGGGAGAACTTGCAAACTCCACACAGGCAGTACCCAGAATTGAACCCGGGTCGCTGGAACTGTGAGGCTGCGGTGCTAACCACTGCGCCGCCCCATTTAAGTTTATAAAGTTTCCTCTATTTGACATCCTAGATTGATTATGATTAGATAACCTGCTACAACATGCTGCAGATGAAGTGATACATGAGGATTACTTGAAAGTTAACACTAACTTTATGGTTACCTTTCTTGGGCAGACATTAAAAGGTATTGTTTGAAGAGAATTCTACTTTTCACATCAGGTACTGCACTGTCTGCCTCAATTACTACAGACACTGCACATTAATGTTGCAGCCCTTCTGATTACTCAAAACATACCTACTTTTGCAAGTGAAGCCACTGTACATACAAAAGCCAGTAGCACTCAAATGCAACTGCATTTTGTAGCAATCTCATCCGCAAGTTTATTGTGCTTATTTCTGCTGGGTCATATTGACTTAGTCAAGTATCTGTTATAAGCAGTTTGTCTCAACAAATGCTCTCCCTGAAGTGGGAGAATGCAAACTTGAGAAAATTAGATTTGGCAGCCTTTCCAAAGACTAATGAACAAATTTATTGTTATATAGTTGAATATGAAATGCAAGATGCTGAAACAAAAACAAATACAGGCATAGGTAAATGATGGTAACCACTGCCTGCAACAAACATTTACATATAAAATCTTTTTTAAAATAAATATATAAATAATGAGGTGTTATTCCTCGATCTTGCGTTGAGCTTCACTGGAACACGGCAGCAGGCCAAGGACAAAAATGTAGGCATGAGAACAGGATGGTGAATTAAAATGGCAAGCAACTGGAAGTTCGGGGTTATGCTTACAGACCAAACGGAAGTGTTCTGCAAAGTGGTTGCCTAATCTGCGTTTGGCCTCCCCAATTTTTTTTTTTATTATTCATTCGGGGGATGTGGGCATTGCTGGCTATGACAGTATTTATTGCCCATCCCTAACTGCCCTGAAGAAGGTGGCAGTAAGCTGTCTTCTTGAACCGCTGCAGCCCTTGGGGTGTTAGTACATCAACAGTGCTGTTAGGAAGGGAGCGCCAAGATTTTGACCCAATGTAAAGGAGACTGCATTTTGAGCAGCGAATACAGTATAATAAATTGAAAAAAGTACAAGTAAATCGCTGCTTCACCTGAAAGGAGTGTTTGGAGCCATGGATGGTGAGGAGAGAGATGGTAAAAGGGCTGCTATTACAGCTCCTGCGAATGCATGGGAAGGTATCTGGGGTGATGGAGGAGTGGACCAGGGTACCTTGGAGGGAACAATCCTTTTGGAATGCTGAGAGGGGAGGTGAGGGAAGATGTGCTTGGTGGTGGCATCACGCTGGAGGTGGCGGAAATGGCGGAGGATGATCCTTTGGATGTGAAGGCTGGTGGAGTGGAACATGAGGACAAGGGGAACCCTGTCACTCTTCTGGGAGGGAGGGGAAGGGGTGAGGGCAGAAGTGCAAGAAATGGATTGGACATGGTTGAGGGCCCTGTCAACCACAGTGTGGGGGATCATCGGTTGAGGAAAAAGGAAGACATATCAAAAGCGCTGTTATGGAAGCTTATCTCCTATCCACAAAAAGCAGAAGAAATCCAATCCAGCCAATTACCGCCCCATCATCTATTCTCAATTTATCAGCAAGGTGTTGTTGGTGCTGCTATCAAGTGGCACTTAGAAATAAGCTGCTCAATGATGCTCAGTTTGGGTTCCACCAGGGCCGCTCGGCTCTGGACCTTATCACAGCCTTGCTCCAAACATGGAAAAAAGTTCTGAATTAAAGAGGTGAGGTGAGAGTGACTGCCTTTGACATCAAGGCAGCATTTGACAGAGTGTGGCGTCAAGGAGTCCAAACAAAATTGAAGTCACTAGGAATCGAGGGAAAACTCTCCCCTGATTGAAATCATATCGAGCACAAAGGAAGATGGTTGTGGTTGTTAGAGGCCTATCATCTCAGCCCCAGGACATCACTGTTGGAGTTCCTCAGGATAGTGCTGTAGGCCCAACAATCTTCAGCTGCTTCATCAATAACCTTCCCCCCTCATAGGGTTGGAAGTTGGGATGTTTGCTAATGATTGCACAGTGTTCTGTATCATTCACAACTCCTCAGATACTGAAGCAGTCTGTGCCTGCATGCAGCAAGACCTGGACAACATTCAAGCTTGGGCTGATAAGTGGCAAGTAACATTCATGTCACACAAGTGCCAGGCAATGACCACCTTCAACAAGAGAGAATCTAACCCTCTCCCCTTTATGGCATTACCATCACTGAATCCCCCACCATCAACATCCTGCGGGGGTTACCATTGAACAGAAAAACTTAACTGGAACAGTCATATAAATACTGTGACCACAAGAGCAGGGCAGAGGCTGGGAATTCTGCGGCAAGTCACTCACCTCCCGACTCCCAAAACCTATCCAGCATCTACCAAGGCATGTCAGGAATGTGATGGAATATGCTCTACTTGCCTAGATGAGTGCAGATCCAGCAGCACTGAAGAAGCTCAACAGCATGCAAGACAAAGCAGCCTGCTTGATTGGCACCCCATCTACCACCTTAAACATTCACTCCCTCCGCCACTGGCACACAGTGGCTGCAGTGTGTACCATCTAAAAGATGCACTGCAGCAACTCACCAAGCCTCCTTGGACAGTGTCATCTGAACCCGCAAACTCTACATCTAGAAGACAAGGGCAGCAGATACATGGGAACACCACCACATGCAGGTTCCCCTCCAAGTCACACAGCATCTTGACTTGGAAATATATTGCTGTTCCTTCACTTGTCGCTGGGTCAAAAACCCGGAACTCCTCCCAAGCAGCATTGTGTGTGCACCTATACAACAGGGACTGCAGTGGTTCAAGAAGGCAGCCCACCACCTTCAGCTTCTCGCTGCAGCAACTCACCCTCTATGAGCAACACATATTACCATTCTCAAGGACAGTTAGGGATGGGCAACAACGCTGGCCTTGCCAGAGATGCTCACAGCCCATGAACGAATAAAAAATGTCAGCAGATGAAAGTTCCAATCTGTCCCCATGGACAGGAAAAATAATATCCAGCTAATTGTCTTTTCTTAATGCTAATAAAAGTTAACCACACAAGATCAATGGATTCAGGAAACTTTATCACAATATTTCATATACCAAAATTAAATGGTTTAACCTTTGTTTGTGAGATACATAATTTCAAGATAATTACATGCTTTCCTCCCTGGTCTTCTGGTGTACTCTCTGACAAATGTTGTCTTTATTTCAGGAGAGTAAATGCCATGTCTAGTAACAATCTAGCTTAAAATTAAATGTATCATTAAAAGTTAGTCAACCCACAACAGGTTCACCAAGGAACTGGGAATCCATGGATGGTGAATTGTAACAGCCTTGGGCCTAGGAAAATAGTCAAAAGTCCATCCAAGAAGCGATCTTTATGCAAAAACCCCAAGACGTTCAGAGTGAGTTGGTAGGATAACCAATGGATATTCTGATAGGAACAGCAAAACGCAGTGATGAATTCAAAGATAGGGGTGCCAACCCTAGTTGGACATAAATCTGGAGGTTTTATCACTTGTCCTCCTGCCTCCAACTGCCCTATCCCCATGCTTCTGCTATTGGTTACCAGCATGTCCATCCTAACGCTACTTTCCCACCCCAATTGAAAGTGAGACCAATCATTACCCAATTGGATTATGCTTGACTATCAGTCAAGCAACCTTTCTTTCATCTCCAATATTCTTCTAACTAATAAACAAAAATGTTAAACGAAAATGATAAAAAGATACAACTTTCTTGCAGTTTTTCTCCCAGGTTGCTTGCAGCAGTGTCTAGGAGATTAATCCTGAATTCCCAGAAATGCCAGGCCAATCCTGAAGGGTGTCTCTAACTGATTCTAAAACATCTAAGCTGATTGGTATGACTTTGATTGTGTGAATGTCAGGGGCACTTTTCTGAAATTTGTTGCATAACTTTATAAATATTGCCCTTTGCTGTAGCTGTTCAAAAATTTATGAAAATTAGTAAGTTTAACATAACCACCTTGATTTTGTACTCTGTGCCCCTTTTTTTTTAAATTCATTCACGGGATGAGGGTGTCACTGGCTATGCCAACATTTATTGCCCATCCCTAATTGCCCTTGAGAAGGTGGTAGTGAGCTGTCTTCTTGAACCGCTGCAGTCCATGTGAGGTAGGTACACCCACACTGCTGTTAGGAAGGGAGTTCCAGGATTTTGACCCAGCGACCGTGAAGGAACGGCGATATAGTTCCAAGTCAGGATGGGTGTGACTTGGATGGGAACTTGCAGGTGATGAAGTTCCCATGCATCTGCTGCTCTTGTCCTTGAAGGTGGTAGAGGTCACGGGTTTGGAAGGTGCTGTCTAAGAAGCCTTGGCGCATTGCTGCAGTGCATCTTGTAGATGGTATACACTGCTGCCACTGTGCGTCGGTGGTGGAGGGAGTGAATGTTTGTGGATGGTGTGCCAATCAAGTGGGCTGCTTTGTCCTGGATGGTGTTGAGCTTCTTGAGTGTTGTTGGAGCTGCACCCATCCAGGCAAATGGAGAGTATTCCATCACACTCCTGACTTGTACCTTGTCGATGGTGGACAGGCTTTGGGGAGTCAGGAGGTGAGTTACTCGCCACAGGATTCCTAGCCTCTGAACTGCTCTTGTAGCCACGGTATTTCTATGGCTAATCCAGTTCAGTTTCTGGTCAATGGTAGCCCCGAGGATGTTGATAGTGGGGGATTCGGCAAAGGTAATGTCATTGAATGTCAAGGGGAGATGGTTAGATTCTCTCTTGTTGGAGATGGTCATTGCCTGGCACGTGTAGCGCAAATGTTACTTGCCACTTATCAAGCCTGGATATTGTCCAGGTCTTGATGCATTTCTACATGGACTGCTTCAGTATCTGAGGAGTTGTGAATGGTGCTGAACATTGTGCAATCATCAGCGAACATCCCCACTTCTGACCTTATGATTGAAGGAAGGTCATTGATGAAGCAGCTGAAGATGGTTGGGCCTAGGACACTACCCTGAGGAACTCCTGCAGTGATCTCCTGGAACTAGGATGATTGACCTCCAACAACCACATCCATCTTCCTTTGTGCTAGGTATGACTCCAACCAGTAGAGAGTTTTCCCCCTGATTCCCATTGACTCCAGTTTTCTTGGGGCTCCTAGATGCCATACTCGATCAAATGCTGCATTGATGTCAAGGGCAGTCACTCTCACCTCACCTCTTGAGTTCAACTCTTTTGTCCATGTTTGAACCAAGGCTGTAATGAGGTCAGGTGCTGAGTGGCCCTGTCGGAACACAAACTGGGTGTCACTGAGCAGATAATTGCTAAGCAAGTGCTGCTTGATGGCACTGTTGATGACACCTTCCATCACTTTGCTGATGATTGAGAGTAGACTGATGGGGCGGTAATTGGTCGGGTTGAACTTGTCCTGCTTTTAGTGTACAGGACATACCTGGGCAATTTTCCACATTAGAACATAGAACAGTACAGCACAGTACAGGCCCTTCAGCCCACGATGTTGTGCCGAACCTTTAACCTACTCTAAGATCAAACTAACTACCTACCTTTCATTCTACTATCGTCCATGTACCTATCCAAGAGTCGCTTAAATGTCCCTAATGTATCTGCTTCTACCACCACTCTCTGTGTAAAGAACCTACTTCTGACATCTCCCCGAAACCTTCCTCCAATCACCTTAAAATTATGCCCCCTGGTGATAGCCCTTTCCACCCTGGGAAAAAGTCTCTGACTATCCACTCTATCTATGCCTCTCATCATCTTGTACCCCTCTATCAAGTCACCTCTCATCCTTCTTCGCTCCAATGAGAAAAGCCCTAGCTCCCTCAATCTTTCTTCGTAAGACATGCCCTCCAGTCCAGGCAGCATCCTGGTAAATCTCCTCTGCACCCTCTCTAAAGCTTCCACATCCTTCCTATAATGAGGCGACCAGAACTGAACACAATATTCCAAGTGTGGTCGAACCAGGGCCTTATAGAGCTGCAGCATAACCTCGCGGCTCTTAAACTGAGTCCCCCTGTTAATGAAAGCCAACACACCATACGCCTTCTTAACAACCCTATCAACTTGGCTGGCAACTTTGAGCGATCTATGGACATGGACCCCAAGATCCCTCTGTTCCTCCATACTACCAAGAATCCTGTCTTTAAGCCTGTATTCTGCATTCAAATTCGACCTTCCAAAATGAATCACTTCACACTTTTCCAGGTTGAACTCCATCTGCCACTTCTCAGCCCAGCTCTGCATCCTGTCAATGTCCCGTTGCAACCTACAACAGCCTTCCACACTATCCACAACTCCAGCAACCTTTGTGTCATCGGCAAACTTGTTAACCCAGCCTTCCACTTCCTCATCCAAGTCATTGATAAAAATCACAAAGAGCAGAGGTCCCAGAACAGATCCTTGCGGAACACCACTGGTCACTGAGCTCCATGCTGAATACTTTCCATCGACTACCACACTCTGTCTTCTATGGGCCAGCCAATTTTGTATCCAGACAGCCAACTTTCCCTGTATCCCATGCCTCCTCACATTGCCGGGTAGATGCCAGTGTTGTAGCTATACTGGAACAACTTGGCTAGGGGTGTGGCAAGTTCTGGAGCACATGTCTTCAGTACTATTGCCGGAATATTGTCAGGACCCATAGCCTTTGCAGTATCCAGTGCCTTCAGTCGTTTCTTGATATCATGCGGAGTGAATCGAATTGGCTAAAGACTGGCATTTGTGATGCTGGGGACTTCAGGAGGGGGACGATCATCAACTTGGCACTTCTGGCTGAAGATTGTTGCAAATGCTTCTGCCTTATCTTTCGCACTGATGTGCTGGGCTCCCCCATCATTGAGGATGGGGATATTTATGGAGCCACCTCCTCCAGTTAGTTGTTTAATTGTCCACCACCATTCACGACTGGATGTGGCAGGACTACAGAGTTTTGATTTGATCTGTTGGTTATGGGATCGCTTAGCTTTGTCTATTGCATGCTGCTTTTGTAGTTTGGCATGCAAGTAGTCCTGGGTTGTAACTTCACCAGGTTGACACCTCATTTTGAGGTATGCCTGGTGCTACTCCTGGCATGCCCTCCTGCACTCTTCATTGAACCAGGGTTGGTCTCCTGGCTTGATGGTAATGGTAGAGTGGGGGATATGCTAGGCCATGAGGTTACAGATTGTGGTTGGGTACAATTCTGCTGCTGCTGATGGCCCACAGCGCCTCATGGGTGCCCAGTTTTGCATTGCTAGATCTGTTCAAAATCTATCCCATTTAGCACGGTGATAATGCCACACAACACAATGGATGGTATCCTCAATGTGAAGGCGGGACATTGTCTCCACAAGGACTGCGCGGTGGTCACTCCTACCAATACAGTCATGGACAGATGCATCTGCGGCAGGCAGATTGGTGAGGACAAGGTCAAGGATGTTTTTCCCTCGTGTTGGTTCCCCCACCACCTGCCGCAGACCCAGTCCAGCAGCTATGTCCTTTAGTACACGGCCAGTTCGGTCAGTAGTGGTGCTACCGAGCCACTTTTGGTGATGGACATTGAAGTCCCCCACCCAAAATACATTTTGTGCCACCCTTAATGCTTCCTGTAAGTGTCGTTCAACATGGAGGAGTACTGACTCATCAGCTGAGGGAGAGCGGTAGGTGCTAATTCGTAGGATGTTACCTTGCCCATGTTTGACCTAATGCCATGAAACTTCATGGGGTCCAGAGTCAATGTTGAGGACTCCCAGGGCAACTCCCTCCCTACTGTAGACCACTGTCCCGCCACCTCTGCTGGGTCTTTCCTGCCTATTGATATAGCTTGGGTGTTGTATTCTTTATTAATCACTCTCTCAACTTGTCCTCCCATGTTCAATGATTTATGCACCAATGCACCTGGGTCTCTCTGTCTCGCCACATTCTTCCTGCCAAAATGAATCACTTCACACTGCTCTGCATTAAATTTCATCTGCCACTTGTTTGCCCATTCCACCAACCTGTCTATGTCCTTTTGGAGTTCTACACTATCCTCCTCATAGTTCACAATACTTCCAAGTTTTGTATCATTCGCAAATTTTGAAATTGTGCCCTGTACACCAAGGTCTAGGTCATTTATATATATCAGGAAGAATAGGGGTCCCATATGGACTTCTCTATAAACCTTCCTCCAGTCTGAAAAATAACCAATAACCAGTACTCTCTGGTTTCTGTCACTCAGCCAATTTTGTATCCCTGTTGTTTCTGTCCCTTTTATTCCATGGGCTATAACTTTGATGACAAGCCCATTATGTGGCACTTTTTAAATGCCTTTTGGAAGCCAATGTACACCACACCAACAGCATTACCCTCATCAACACTCTCTGTTACCTTATCAAAGAAACTCAAGCAAGTTAGTTAAGCACAATTTGCCCTGAACAAATCCATGCTGCCTTCATTAATTAAGCCACTTTTGTCCAAGTGACTTAATTTTGTCCTAAATTACCGTTTCTAGAAGCTCCACACCACCAGCATTAAACTGACTGGCCTGTAGTTGCTAGGCTAATCTTTACATCCTTTTTTGAATAAGGGTGTTACATTTGCAGTTCTCTAATCCTCTGGCACCACTCCTGAGTCTAAGGGATTTTGGAAAATTATGGCCAAGTACCCTCGCAATTTCCACTCTCCCTTCAGTATCCTTGGATGCATCTCATCTGGTCCTGGTGCCTTATCAACTTTAAGTACATGCACCCTATCCAATACCTCCTCCTTATCAATTTTAAATCCTTCAAGTGCCTGAACTACCTCCTCTTTCACCATGATCTGTGCTGCGTCTTCCTCCTTGGTAAAGACAGGTGCAAAGTATTCATACTACCTCAGCCATGCCCCCTGCCTCCATCCTCTGTTTGGTCTCTAATCAGCCACACTCCTCCTTTTACCACCCTTTTACTATTTATATGCTATAGAAGACTTTTTGGATTCCCTTCTATGTTAGCTGCCTGTCTCTTCTCATACTTTCTCTTTGCTTCTCTTATTTGCTTTGTTGAATTTACCTCTGAACCTTTTACGTTCAGCCTGGTTCTTGATTGCATTATCCACCTGGCATCTGTTGTCAGCACGCTTTTTCTTCATCATAATCTCTATCTTTTCTGTCATCCAGGGAGCTCTGGATTTGTTTGCCCTACCTTTCCCCTTTCTGGGAATATACTTTGACTGTGCCCAAACTATCTCTTCTTTAAAGGCAGCCCATTGTTCAGTGAGTTTTGCCTGGCAACCTTTGACTCCAATTTACCTGGATCAGATCCATACTTACCTCATTGAAGTTGGCTTTCCCCCAGTTGATTATTCTTACTCTGGATTGTTCCTTGTCCTTTTCCATAGCCAATCTAAACCTGATGATACAATGATCACTATCTTCTCAATGTCTCCCTACTGACAAATGATCCACTTGGCCCATCTTATTCCCAAGAACCAGATCTAGCAATGCCTCTTTTCTCATTCGTCTAGAAACATGCTGCTATAGAAAATTCTGAACACACTCTAGGAGCTTTTGCCGCTCTCTGGTCTTTACAGTACTACTATCCCAGTCTATATTTGGCTAATTAAAGGCCCCAATTGTAACTACTCTATGCAGGAACACAAGAAATAGGAGCAGAAGTAGACCTGATGGCCCATCAAGTCTGCTCCACCATTCAATATGAACACCCCAACACCATGAGTCCTTGTCTTGCCTATTAATCTTTTATGTGGCACCTTATCGAATGCCTTTTGAAAATCCAGGTATACTACATCTACTGGTTCCTCTTTATCTACCCTACTAATTACATCCTCAAAAAACTCTAATAAATTTGTCAAACCCTTTAGTAAAACCATGCTGACTTGTTCTTCTATGCTTTTCCAAGTGCAATGTAGAGACTTCCTTAATAGTAGTTTCCAGCATCTTCCCAATGACAGATGTTAGGCTAACTGGCCTGTAGTTCCCTGTTTTCTCTCTACCTCCAATCTTGAAAAATGGCTTACATTTGCCAACTTCCAATCTGACGGGACCATTCCTGAACCTAAGGAATTCTGGAAAATCATAGCCAGTGCTTTGACTATCTCTGCAGCTATCTCTTTTAGAACCCTAGGATGTAGTCCATCTGGTCTCGGGGACTTGTCAGATTTTAGACCCTCAAGTTTCTCCAATACTTTTTATCGACTGATATAAATATCCTTAATTTCCTCACTCTTTTTAACCCCTAATTTACTGGCTATTTCTGGTATGGAACTTATGTCATAACGTGAAAATATTTGTTCAATGTCTCTGCCATTTTCTCATTCTCCATATAATAAAACCAAAATACTGCAGATGCTGGAAATCTGAAATAAAAACAAGAAATGCTGGAAATACTCAGCAGGTCTGGCAGCATCTGTGGAGAGAGAAGCAGAGTTAACTGAGTTGTTCCAGCATTTCTTGTTTTTATTTCCTCATTTTCCATGATGATGTCTCCTCTCTCTACCTCTTAGTGACCAACGTCTACTTTAGCTACTCTCTTCCACTTTATGTGCTTATAAAAGCTCTTACAATCTGTTTTTATATCGCTGGCTAGTTTACTCTCATTCTATTTTTCCCTTTTTATCAACATTTTGGTGGCCCTTTGTTGTTTCCAAAACATTCCCAATCCTCAGACTTGCTACTACTTTTTGCAACATTGCAAAAATTGCAAACATTGTAAGCCTTTTCTTCTTGTCTAATATTCTCCTTAACTTCCTGAGTGAGCCACCGATGGGTCTTTCTGGACGAGTTTTTGTTTTTGAACAGAATGTACTTTTGTTGAACCCTTTGAATTGTTTTGTTAAATGTTTCCCATTGTTCATTTACTGACGGATCTTCCAGTCTATTTACCCAATTAACCTTAGCCAGTTCTCCCCTCATACCTTCGTAATTGGCTTTGTTTAAGTTTAAGATTCTTGTTTGTGATTGAAATGTGTCACTTTCAAACTTAACAAGAAATTCAATGGTATTATGAGCACTATTTCCCAGTGGATCTTTCACTGTGACATTGCTTGTTAACCCTGCTTCATTACACAATATGAGATCTAAGATAGCTTTGTCCTTAGTTGCTTGTACAATGTATTGCTCCAAGAAACTGTCACAAAAGTATTCTACAAATTCATCTTCTAGACCACTGTTGCCAATTTGATTGTCCCTGTCTATATGCAGATTAAAGTCCCCCACAATTAATACATTACCTTTTTTACGTGCTCCAAGAATTTCCCATTTAATGTTCAGTCCAATAATATAACTATTGTTAGGGGGCCTGTAAATTACTCCCACCAGTGTGTTCTGACTCCTGCTATTCCTAATTTCCATCCAAATTGATTCGACTTCATGATCTTCTGAGGCCAGATCCCTTCTTATTAATGTCCTTATGCCATACTTTACTATCAGGGATACCCCTCCTCCTTTGTCATTCTGTCTGTCTGTCCGAAATATTGTGTCTATAGATGCATGGAAGAAGGCAAACAAAGAGCAAGAGGTAGACAGTTTCATGGATAGCACATTTCTGGATGTGGTCACCCCACAGCTTAAGGGTTTGCCGGCAGAGTGGGAATGGGTGACGGTCAGGCTGCCAAAAAAGATGGGGCAGGTAGGGCAGGATTACCCTGAGTGCATCTCACTGTCCAACCGGTATTCAATTCTGAATACTGGTGGAAGTGGTGGCTCCACTGATAATTGCAACCAGAGCGAAGTCCACAGCTGGCTCAGCTGTACCGGATGGCAGGAGGAAGATTGGGATCTACCCAGCAATGTGGAAACTTGACCAGGTATATCCTGTACACAAAAAGCAGGACAAATCCAACCCGACCAATTACCTCCCCATCAGTCTACTCTCAATCATCAATAAAGTGATGCAAGGTGTTGTTGACAGTGCTATCAAGCAGCACTTGCTTAGCAATAACCTGCTCAGTGATGCTCAGTTTGGGTTTTGACAGAACCACTCAGCTCCTGACCTCATTACAGCCTTGATTCAAACATGGACAAAAGAGCTGAACTCAAGAGGTGAGGTAAGAGTGACTGCCCTTGACATCAAAGCAGCATTTGTCCGAGTACAAGGAGCCCTAGCAAAACTGGAGTCAATGGGAATCGGGAGGAAAATTCTCCGCTGGTTGGAGTCATACCAAGCACAGTGGCGCGGTGGTTAGCCTCACAGCTCCAGGGACCCGGGTTCAATTCTGGGTACTGCCTGTGCGGAGTTTGCAAGTTCTCCCTGTGAACCGTGTGGGTTTTCGCCAGTTGCTCCAGTTTCCTCCCACAGCCAAAGACTTGCAGGTTGATAGGTAAATTGGCCATTGTAAATTGCCCCTAGTATTGGTAGGGGAAATGGTAGGAATATGGGATTAGTGTAGGATTAGTATAAATGGGTGGTTGATGGTCGGCACAGACTTGGTGGGCCGAAGGGCCTGTTTCAGTGCTGTATCTCTAAAATAAATAAAATTTTAAAAAAGCACTAAGGAAGATAGTTGTGGTTGTTGGAGGTCAATCACTTCAGCTCCAGGACTTCACTGCAGGTGTTCCTTAGAATAATGTATTAGGCTCAATCATCTCAGCTTCATCAATGACCTTCCTTCAATCATAAGGTCAGAAGTGGGATGTTCGCTGATGATTGCACAATGTTCAGCACCATTTGCAACTCCTCAGATACTGAAGCAGACCGTGTAGAAATGCAGCAAGACCTGGACAATATCCAGGCTTGGGCTGATAAGTGGCAAGTAACATTCATGCCACACAAGTGCCAGACAATGACTATCTCAAACAAGAGAGAATCTAACCACCTCCCCTTGACATTCGATGGCATTACGATCACTGAATCCCCCATTATCAACATCATGGGGGTTACCATTGACCAGAAACTGAACTGGACCAGCCACATAAATATTGTTGCGACAAGAGTCAGTCAGAGGCTAGGAATCCTGCATCATGTAACTCACCTCCTGACTCCCCAAAGTCTGTCCATCATCTGCAAGGCACAGATCAGGAGTGTGATGGAATACTCTCCAGTTGCCTGCTCCAACAACACTCAAGAAGCTCGACACAATCCAGGGCAAAGCAGCCCTCTTGATTGGCACTCCATCCACAAACATTTACTCCCTCCGCCACCAACGCACAGTGGCAGTAGTGTGCACCATCTACAAGATGCATTGTAGCAACGCACCAAGGCCCCTTAGACAGCACCTTTCAAACCCTTGACCCCTGCCACCTAGAAGGACAAGGGTAGCAGATGCATGGGAACACCACCATCTGCAAGTTCCCCTCCAAGCCACACACCATCTTGATTTGGAACTATATCGCTATTCCTTCACTGTCGTTGGGTCAAAATCCTGGAGCTGCCTTCTTGCACTGTGGGTGTCCCTACCCCATATAGACTGCAGTGGTTCAAGAAGGTGGCTCACCACCACTTTCTCAAGGGCAATTAGGGATGGTCAATAAATGCCCAGCGACGCCCACATCCCATCAATGAATAAAAAAAAATGCAATAGTGATGGCAGATTCAGTAGTTAGGGGAACAGACAGGTCTACGGCTGCAGATGTGAATTCAGGATGGTAAGTTGCCTTGCTGGTGCCAGGGTCAAGGATACCACAGAGTGGTGACAGAGCTCTCTGGGGGGACAGTGAATAGCCAGTGGTCATGGTCCATATCCAATGACATAAGTAGAAAGAGGGATGAGGTCCTGCAAGCAGATTTAGGGAGCTAGGAAAGGAATTAGCAAGCAGACCTCAAAGGTAGCAATCTCCGGATTACTACTGGTACCACTCACTAATGAGAATAGAAATAGGAGGATAGACCAGATGAATGCATGACTGGAAAGATGGTGCAAGAGGGAGGGCTTTAGATTCCTGCGACATTGGACCAGTTCTGGGGGAAATGGGACCTGTTTGGCATGGGCGGGTTGCACTTGAACAGAGTCGGGACCTTGTGGGGCAATTTGCTAGTGCTATTGGGGAGAGTTTAAATTGACTTGGCAGAGGTATGGGAGCCAGGGGGTAACATTAAAGACAAAAAAACAAGGTACATAAAGAATTGCGAAAGACAGCTAAAACGAAAGTAAGAAATAGTAAGGTATTAGGTTGGGACAAAGTAAGAGAGAATGCAATACGATCTAAATTAGGTTTAAAATGTACTTATGTGAACGCGTGGTGTGTAGTAAATAAAGTTGGTGAGCTGCAAGCATAGGTAGTCAAATGGGAATAGGATGTTGTGGCAATAACGGAGACCTGGCTCAAAAAAAGGCTAGACTGGATATTAAATATTTCTGGCTACAATGTGTTCAGGAAAGATAGGGAAGGAAAGAAAGGAGGAAGGGTTGTAGTATTGAATAAGGATAACATCACAGTGCTGGAAACGGAGGATGTCCTAGAGGGGTCAAGGACAGAACCTATTTGCTTAGAGCTAAGAAACAATAGAAGTAACATTATACTACTGGGTGTATTCCATAGGTGAGTGACTAGTAGGAAAACTTGCAAGGAAATTACAGAGAGGTGCAAGAATTATAGAGTAGTTATAGAATTATTATTATTATAGAATTATAGAGTAGTTATAATGAGGGATTTTAATTATCCTAATATAGACTGGGATATTAATAGTGTAAACAGCAGAGAAAGGGAAGAGTTTTTAAAGTGTGTTCAGGTGAATTTTCTACATCAGTATGTTTTCAGTCTAAAGAGGAAGGAGGCATCACTGGATCTGGTTCCGGGGAATGCATGGGACAAGTGAATCATGTGACAGTAGGGGAACATTTAGGGGGACAGTGACCATAGTATCAGAAGCTTTACATTAGCTTTGGAAAAGGACAAGGAGCAATCCAGAGTAAAAATAATTAATTGGGTGACAGCCAATTTTAATAGGGAGCAAACAGGTCGGGCGCAGCTAAATTGGAATCAGAGATTGGCAGGAAAAGCTGTAATTGAACAACGGGCTGCCCTAACAGAGGATATAGTTCGGGTACAGTCGAGATACATTCCCACGAGGGGGAAAGGTAAGACAGACAAAGCCAGAGCTCCCTGGATGATGAAAGAGATAGAGAGTAAGATGTAGCAGAAAAAAGGGTGCAAATGAGAGATGTCAGGTGGATAATACAAGTGAGAACCAGGCTGAATATAGAAAGTTCAGAGGGGAAGTGAAAAAGGAAATAAGAGCAGCAAAGAGAGAGTATGAGAAGAGATGGGCAGCCAATATAAAAGTAATTCAAAAGTTTTCAATGGGCACATATGTAGTAAAAGGATGGTAAAAGGAGTAGGGCAGATTAGGACCAAAACGGAGATTTACGCATAAAGGCAGAGGGCATGGCTGAAGTACTAAATGCGTACTTTGCATTAGTCTTTACCAAGGAGTCATCATGAAACAGGATGTCGTTGAGACAATGGATGGGCTAAAAATTGATAAAGAGGAGGTATCAGAATGGTTGTCTGTACATAAAGTTGATAAGTCACCAGGACTGGATCAGATGCATTCGAAAATACCGAGGGAAGTAAAGATGGAAATTGCAGAGGTTCTGACCATAATCTTCCAATCTTTCTTAGATACACGTGTGGTGCCAGTGGACTGGAGAATTGCAAGTGTTATACCTTTGCTTAAAAAAGGGCATAAGGATAAGACTAGCAACTACAGGCCAGTCAGTTTAACCGCAGTGGTGGAAAAGCTTTTAGAAATGATAATCTGGGACAAAGTTGACAGTCACTTGGACAAATGTGGATTAATTATGGAAAGCCACCATGGATTTGTTAAGGGCAAATTGTGTTTAACTGATGTGATTGAGTATTTTGATGAGGTAACAGAGAAGGTTGATGAGGGTAATGTCTTTGATGTGGTGCACATTGACTTTCAACAGGCTTGTCAGAACGTTGAAGCTAATGGAATAAAAGGGGCAGTGACAGCATGGATACAAAGTTGGCTGAGTGAGACGAAACAGAGAGTAGTGGTGAACAATTGTTTTTTGGACTGGAGGTTCTGCAAGGGTTGATACCAGGACCATTGCTTTTCTTGATCTATATTAATTATCTAGGCTTGGGTGTGCAGGGCACAATTTCAAAGTTTGCAAATGACACAAAACTCAGAAATATTTTGAACTGTGAGGAAGGCAATTTTGGACTTCAAGAATACATAAACTGGCTGGTGGAATGGGTGGACACGTAGCAAATGAAATTTAATGCAGAGAATTCTGAAGTGATATATTTTGGTAGGAAGAATGAGGAAAGGCAATATAAAATAAAGGATAAAATTCTAAAGGGAGTGCAGGACCAGAGGGACCTGGGGTATATGTGCACAAATGTTTGAAGATTGTACGGCAGGTTGAGAAAGCGCTTAATAAGGCATATGGGATCCTGAGCTTCATAAATAGTGGCAAAGACTACAAAACACTGGTTCGGCCTCAACGGGACTACTGTGCCCAATTCTGGGCACCAAATTTTAGAAAGAATGTGATGGCATTGGAGAGGTTGCAGAAAAGATTTACAGGAGTGGTTCCAGGGATGAGAAACTTCAGCTACAGCGTGGTGAAGCTGGGGCTGTTCTCCTAAGAGAAGGTTGGGAGGAGATTTGAGAGAGATGTTCAAAATCATAAGCAGTCTGGATAGATAGGGAGAAACTGTTCCCATTGGCAGAAGAGTAGAGAACCAGAGGACACTGATTTAAAGTGACTGGTAAAAGAACCAGAGGCAATATAAGGAACAATTTTTTATGCAGTAAGTGTTTAGGATCTAGAATGCACTGCCAGAGAGTGTGGTGATGGCAAATTCAATTGCAGCTTTCAAAAGGGAATTGGATAATTGTCTGAAGAGAATAAATTTGCATGGCTATAGGGAAAAGATGGGGAGTGGGTCTAGCTGAGTGCTTTTACAGCGAGCCAGCATGGATATGATGGGTGAATGGCCTCCTTTTGTGCTGTAACCATTCTATGATGTACACGAATAGCACAAAAAGAACAGGAGGTACCAAAGGAGGATGAACGAGAGTGAAGGAGGAGAGACAAAGTGAGGAAGAAGTGATGGAAAAGAGTGAAATGAGTAAAGTGGAAGTAAAGGAGGAAAGTAAGAAAAACAAGAATTGAAGAGGAACAAAAAGTAAAGGAGAGTGAAGGAATGAGAAGTGATGCAGAAGTAAGAAGTGAATGAGGTGAGAGACAAACATGGTGTTGGGGAAGAGAACGAAATGGAGAGAAGTAAAGAAAGAGAGAAACTTTATTATAGACTTACTAGTACCGCTATGAGAAGCTAAGCAATTTTGGATCCTTAAGCTGGAAAGTGTTTGAGAAGTACTGAATTGGATACCTTTTGGTGATAAGTAGAGAAGTAATTGCAGAATATTTTATGTTAATGAGCAATGGTATGGAAGATTGACACGGGTACTTGAAATGCTATATTATAACAGGCAAAAGTGGTTTCAAAGGCATCTAATAGCAGGACAATGAAACCATCCATGGTATTTTTATTGCTTCTAAAGCAAAGTATACTTTTTGTGATCATTTTAAATCCTCGCACATTTAGAAATGTTATCAACTGTTATTTCATTCAGAGTTGAAACCTTAATGGACAAAATAGTAGTGATCATAATTCAGTCAGTTTTAACAAAATTATGGAAAAGGACAAGGATAGAACAGGAGTTAAGAGTTCTCAATTGGGGCAAGGCCAATTTTACTAAACTGATTTAGCAAATGTGGACTGCAAACAGCTACTTGAAGGTAAATTAGTGTCAGAGCAGTGGGATGCATTCAAAGGGGAGATTCAAGGGGTTCAGAGTAATCATGTTCCCACAAAGTAAAACGGTGGGACAACCAAATCTAGAGCCCCATGGATGGCAAAGGGATTACAGGGTAAGATAAGGCAGAAAAGGAAAGCTTATGGCTGACACCAAGAACTCAATACTACAGAAAGCCAAGAGGAGTATAGAAAGTGGAGGGGTGAAATTGAAAAGGAAATTAGGAAAGCTAAGAGAGGGCATAAAAGAATATTGGCAAGCAAAATCAAGGTGAACCCGAAGATGTTTTATCAACAAATGAAGAGTAAGAGGATAACTAAGGAAAGAGTAGTGCCCATAAAAGACCGAAAAGGTAACTTATGTATAGGGTGGAAGATGTTGCAATTGTTCTTAATGAATACTTTGTATCTGTCTTTACAAAAGAGGGGGACAATGCAGAAATTGTAGTTAAGGAAGAGGGATGTGAAGTATTGGATGTGATAAGCATCGGGAGAGAGGATGTATTAATGGGATTAGCATCCTTGAAAGTTGATAAATCATCAGGGCCCGATGTACCCCAGGCTGTTATAAGAAGCAAGAGAGGAAATAGCAGAAGGTCTGACCATCATTTTCCAGTTCTCACTGGATACAGGTGTTGTGCCGGAGAATTGAAAGACTGTTAATGTTTTACCTCTGTTTAAAAAGGGAGCGAGGGCTAGATCGAATAATTACAAGCCAGTCAGTCTAACCTCAGTAGTGGGAAAATTATTGGAATCAACTCTGAGAGACAGGAGACACTATCACTTAAAAGGGCACAGATTAATCAAGGATAGTTAGCATGGGTTTATTAAGGGAAGATCTTGTCTGAGCAACTTGATTGAATTTTTTGAAGAACTAGCAAGGAAGATTAATGAGGGTAGTGCAGTTGGTGTGATCGACATGGATTTTAGCAAGGCTTTTGATAAGGTCCCAAATGGCAGACTGGTTAAAAAAATAAAAGCGCATGGGATTCAGGGAAGTGTAGCAAGGTGGATGCAAAATTGGCTCAGTGGCAGGAAACTGCCACTGTAAGGGTAATTGTTGACAGGTGTTTTTGCGACTGGAGTGCTGTTTCCAGTGCCGTTTAACAAGGTTCAGTACTAGGTCCCCTTCTTTTTGTGGTATATATTAATGATTTGGGCATAAATGTAGGGGTATGATCACGAAATTTGCAAACAACACAAAGATTGGCCGTGTGGTAGATAGCAAGGAGGATAGCTGTAGGCTGCAGGAAGATATTGATCAGATGGGCAGGTAAGTGGCAAATGGAATTCAATCCAGAGAAGTGTGAGATGATGCATTTAGGGAGATGAAACAAGACAAAGGAATACACAGTTAATGGGAGAATACTAAGGTGTAGATGAAGTGAGGGACCTTGGAGTGAATGTCCACAGATCCCTGAAGGTAGCAGGACAGGTCAATAAGGTAGTTAAGAAGGCATATGGAATCCTTTCCTTTATTAGCTGAGGTACAGAATATAAGAGCAGGGAGGTTATGCTGGAACTGTATAAATCATTGGTTAGGCCACAACTTGAGTACTGTGTGCAGTTGTGTTCACCTCATTACAGAAAGGATGTAATAGAGAGGGTACAGAGGAGATTTTGGAGGATGTTCCCAGGGCTGGAAAATTGCAGTCATGAGGAAAGATTGGATAGGCTGGGGTTGTTTTTCTTGGAACAGAGAAGGCTGAGGGGAGATCTGATTGAAATGTACAAAACTGTGAGGGGCCTGGATAGAGTGAATGTGAAGGGCTTATTTACATTAACAGAGAGGTCAGTGACTCTGGGGGGCATAGATTTAAAGTGATTGGTAGAAAGATTAGTAGGGAGATGAGGAAAAGTTTTTTTCATCCAGAGAGTGGTGGGGGTCTGAAACTCACTGTCTGAAAGGGCAGTAGAGGCAGAGACCCTCAATTCATTTAAAAGGTGTCTGGATATGCACCTCAAGTCCTGTAACCTGCAGAGCTACGGACCAAATGCTGGAAGGTGCAATTAGATTGGGTGGATCATTTTTTGGCTGGCGCAGATATGATGGGCCAAGGGCCTCTTCCTGTGCCATAAACTTTCTATGATTCTATGAAAATATGGTAGCTCACAAAGTTCTCTCTTTGGCCTCCTTGTCTGGAAAGACAATGGATACGCGCCTGGAGGTGGTCAGTGGTTTGTGAAGCAGCACCTGGAGTGGTTAGAAAGGCTAATTCTAGAGTGACAGACTCACAAAGTAATGCAACATGAATAAGGCTTGCAAAGGTTAAATTGCTATTTATGGCATTAATTGTGCTTCTGAGCTTGTGTAGTTGGAAAGGTTCCAGTTATTTGATCTTGGGATACTTATACGTTTAACAAAGAGATATTTGGACTTACTCCTGACGGGACTCGCGTTGCGAGTGCTCTTCGTGATCCTTCCAGCAACCTGCAATACCTGTCCTCTGACATGGTGTAAGACTAGCTTTAGAAGTGCTTTCACACTATCCGTACTGGCATAACGTTGCCCCTTCATTGGCATTGAAGCGAAATAAATTCACCTTCGATGAACAAGTATGACATCAGATTGTCTCGCCCCAAGGTTATCATTTCTACGCCTTTACCTTGTTCAAAGCTTCTGCCAAATGATTGCAAGTACCACGGAGAGCGCTCAACCGCACTGTGCTCCATTTGAAACATCCTCCCGCATTGTTTAAATTCACCGGGTCACGGCCGAAACCAAAATACAGCTCGCCACCGAAACGGAATCTATTTCTTAGCTGTGCTCCCCCGCCCCCCAACCCCAGTCGTTTGCTTTCCAGTTGTTGGTGCCATCAGCAGTGCCCTAGCATCGGGACTCCAGTTAATCAACCAGCTCAACCCAGCCAGAGGGATAGCGACAGAACCTGAGTGTGAGCTGCTAAAAATATAATCGGAATGAAGGAATGCCAGTGTCGACCTACTTTTGGGAAAAAAGATGGAGTTTAAACCATAACAAAGCAGGACATTTTGGTGGCAGATTTCACAACCACGTTACTGTGCTGTTTCAATTTCCGTGACTGGTCTTTTCCTGTTATGCGAATGTGCGTCTTTGTAATACTCAATGGCACAGTACTTAGAGCCGAGCCTCTTCACTAAAAATGATAACCAGGTATAAAGCGGTAAGTTTTAAAAACAAAATGATCATTGTAGCATGAAAGCGTGCCTTGTATCGCCCTTCAGTAAGAGTTCCCTTTGTGCATAGATTAGGTAAGGAAGCACTTTGTCAGAGATAAAGTAACCCGATCAGGAGTACAAGGGGATCCTTTACCCCGACTCCAGAGAGCTGTTGCAGACAATGTATTCGTCAGAATGTGTCGACCTTTTGGAATTTTGGATGTTCATTCATTTTTGATTGTTACATACATGTTTTATATTTTTAAATGTTAACTATTTTAAAACAGAAGTGAATCCCAAATTCAGTAGGTGTCAGGGAAAGTAAGTCCGGCATGGGGCATTTTTCTTAAAATGACGTTACCGAATAGCATGAAGACGCCACTCGAGTCGTTGAACCAATGATTGAGGGTGAGGAGGAGGAGGAGGAGGGGGAGGGACGGGATGCTGCAGCTGAGGGAAGGTCAGGTAGCGGGATTAAGTCATGTCTTTTCAAGGAAATGCCGAATTTAATGGCTACAACCCCTTGCCGAGTTTGAAATGCATACCGTTAAATACACTGGGCAAGTGGACTGGAGTGTGATTTCTTCCCTATCGAGTTCAGTCATTTTTTTTCCAGAATACCCTTTAACCTTTTATTCTTATTGTAGAATATCATTAATTCTGCTACTTATCAGAATGATATTTGATGTACTTTAAAATTCACATTCTACCAGAATGATCACAACCGGAAGAAAATATTACTTTCCTTTGTATTTGTCATCTGGTCATGTTTAGGTAGGTTTAATTTAGGTCTGGCTACATCATCAACTTTATGCTCATAAGAATTCACTATATAGGTTAGTTTGGTGTAAATTGAAAGAGGAAATTTATCCCAATATCAAAATAATTTACACATCCTAGTCTATGGATTTTATATTCTTTAGACGTGTGTACAATAGATGTTTCCCCGCCAGCTATTTCGCTTTGTTACACAACTGCATTCTTGATTTTGTCCTCAGCTGTGTTTGGGCTCGATTATATCACATGACAAGGAGTCTTGTGTTGGCAATGAAGTATGAACAGGTCAGTTGTAATTCAATCAGTGCCATGCTTGGATTCGCTATTATTGGATATGTAATGCGATGGGACTGTAGATATATCCGAACTAAACATTTTAGAAAATATTTCCATATTTAACCTTATTATCTGGCTAAGTAGCCTAAATGTTGGCCAAAGTAGTATAAGTTAGATGGCAAGACCATGAAAAGATGGCGAGATGACATGTACTCCCAGAAGAAGCAGCACCAGTCAATTAGCATTTGTTGCCTTGGCTGGTGGCAGGTGACTTTAGCCTATCCATTTTCCCATTGCTGGCTTGCATAGATATATCCAGCAGTCTTATTTTTTTAAATTGTTCATGGAAAGTGGACATCGCTGGCAAGACCAACGCTTGCATAATGTTGCATAATGTAATCAGAGTGTAATTCACTGCTTTAAAAATCAATGCTTGAGTTGCCCCTCTTGTACTTTTTTAGAATCTTCCAATCTAAGGATGTAAGTTATGCACCAGTATGAAAAACATTCTATCAGCCAGCAAGCTTCAATTTAGAACCCATGACTGATCCCAAATATAGTGTTTTTATATGGGATGAATATATATTTGCCAGGTATCAGCTGAAAATTATAAGCAATACAACTGTGAAATTCAGATCAGTTTTCAAGTTAATTGAATCCAATGGATAGTTTTTTTGAGTGAGTGTCATTACCACCAGAAGAAGAGGCAATTGCCTATCAATATTATAGAATTTTAGATTACAGCTTTTAACAACTTTCACAGAAGTGAGTCAAATACATTAGAGTTACACATAGTGCAAGAACCTGATAAGTATATATCATGAATTTTAGGATTTTAATTGGCAAATAATTGCTTCCCATTTTGTCAATAAAAGGGGCAAGCAATGGAGAAGCATTTGCTTTCATGAATTGCTCAAGCACAAACATACTGTCCCAGACCAAGAGAATAAATTAGTGCTATAGCAATTCACTAGGCCATCTGCTCATGTATGTTATTGAATATGAGGACTCAAAGTATCAGTATAATGGGCAACTAATCAGCGTTAGAAAAATAACTTCTAATCAATATTGCTGGGCAAATGTATTCAGTGAGTAATGTTAAAGGCAAGAAAACAGAGGCTAAACAGAGGCTACTGTCTACCAGTGTTATGAAGCTTAGACTATCATGTGAAAAATGATAGAAACAGATTCCTATTACAAATAAATGTTTTAAAATAGCAGACAGAGCAATTAAACAAATATTGACTGTGCAGACTATAAAGAGAGCTGTTCGGTTACTAAAGCGACTTTGGAATTATATTTTTAGCCATTGTTCCTGGCCTTTTTGGTCACTTCTCTTTTGATATTAAATCAATTGTTTTGCATCAGATATCTTTGCTCACTTCTGTTTTGATGTTAAATAGTTTACCAAGAGCTGTATTTAATATTTATATGTATTATACAAATAAATCTACAGATACATAGTCAGATCTTTACTTTAGGGTTATAGTTAAAAGCTAAAGACCAGGAGTCACAAGGGTGGGAAATTTTGATGCTGCAATAATTAAAGTCTGTAATTATTATTGAATTTTTAGATTAATTCTGTAACCTAAAGAATAATTGCCTGTAAATTGCACTACATGGTATATATTGATTTATTATATCCATGAATCACAAGTTCATTTTAAAGGTAGAAATTGTTTTCACAATCATTTTGTAGGCTAGTGTCATGTTCAGACTTTCTCCCAATTCTCTTCTGTCAAACATATGGCAAAAGGTGGCTGCCATAAGCAGAACTACATCTCCTATGATTTGAAATTGTTAACCTTATGTGGAATGAATATACCATAAAATTAACAATTATTGAGTTATTCTCCACTGAAAGTCCATATAATTTGCCAACCAAATATTCCTGACTCCTGACTCATTTGCTGCCATATGATTTGGTTAAGGGTAGACTACCAATTAAATTTCTTACAAAAGAGAACTTCACATAGAAGGAAAAAAAAATGCATCAGAACTATTTTAAAGTTAGACACTTACTTAATAACTTGAAAATAACAAAGCTGTTTAGAATTGAAGAATCCCTTTCAGACTCTTTAATCTAAGCACTTTAATGATCTTTTACCTAATTCCCTGCTCAGAATTATGATTCGCTGCAATGGTGTGGAAATATGGTCAAACTGAGTGAACAGATTTGATTAGGTCTTGGTTGAAAGTAATAACACTAGAGAGGCAATTCCTCCCTTTGCAACTATTCTCCAAGCATTAGGATATTGCCCCTCCGCAATCTCTGTTTCCTAGGCACTGACTCCATCACTCTTCCTAGCCTATCTGAGGCTGAACCAGACTGTTCACAACCTTGCCATCCTTGACCCTGAGCTGAACATCCAACTACATATCCTCTCCATGATCAGCTTGCACCCTCCATAAATTTGAACTCATCCAAAGCTCAGCTACCTGTATCCTAACTTGCACCAAATCCCGTTCACCCATCACCCCTAGGCTCACTGACCGACATTGACTCTCGATCCAGTAAAGCTTGGGGCTGAATTTTATCAGCCCTCCAGGGATGAGCAAGGTTGTGTGGGGGTCCCATAAAATTGTGAGGGAAGGTAGGGATGGAGTACCCGTCGCCTTTCCAACGCCATTCACTTTTGTCAGGGGCAAGGAAGGTTGCGGACGGCCTTCCTCCTCAGAGGCCAATTGAGGCCTTTAAGTTGCCAATCAATGGTCACTGAACAGCCTCATCCACTGCCGCTGGCATTTTACCAGTGGCGAGGTTGGGGGCCCTCTGCCACATGCGGAGGCCACCAGTAACACCAGGCGGCCTCAGTGTGGGCAGGTGGGGTGAGGGTAGGGGGTGGTGGTGGCCCTCCTGCTTGGATAATCTGTGGCCCCCGGAGGGTTCCTGGCAGCAAAGGCCCCTCCTGTGCCATCACCCAAACCCCCTGTCCTCAACAACCCACACACCCCACCTGTCACTGAGGTCCACCGGACTGGCCTTGCTGAGCCTGCTCCCACTTACCTCCTGTCTGAAGCTCCGTGGCTACTCCTGGTCTGCTGACTGCTGCAGTTCCAGCAATGGACACTGCTCTCGGTGGCACTGCTGGGACTACTGAGCTGCCGGCTCCCTGATTGGCTGACAGCTCTGAGAGGCTGGATTCGCTTCCTTAAAGGCACAGGGAGCCCGACGCTGGGCAGTTAATTGCCCGAGCGCATGAAATGCAGGGGGGGGGGGGGGGCCCAAACGGCTGAGGCCCAGCGCCAGGACCCCCATCAGCCCCTCAATTTGAAATTCTTATCTATGTTTTCAAAACACTCTATGGCCTTTATTGTCCCTATCCCTATAACAGGGGAGGTGGTGGCGTAGTGGTATTGTCACTGGGCTAGTAACCCAGAGACCCAGGGACTTGCTTGGGGACATGGGTTTAAATCCCACCACAGCAGAAGGCGAAATTTGAATTCAATTAATAAATCTGGAATTAAAAGCTAGTCTAATGATGACCATGAAACGATCGTCAATTGTTGTAAAAACCCATCTGGATCACTAATGTCCTTTAGGGAAGTAAATCTGCTGTCCTTACCTGGTCTGGCCTACATGTGACTCCAGACGCACAGCAATGTGGTTGACTCTTAACTGCCCTCTGAAATGGCCTAGCAAGCCACTCAGTTGTATATAACCACTACAAAGTCAATAAAAATGAATGAAACCGGACGGACCACCCGGCATCGACCTAGGCACCGGAAACGACAACGGCAAACCCAGCCCTGTCGACCCTGCAGAGTCCTCCTTACTAACATCTGGGGGCTTGTGCCAAAATTAGGAGAGCTCTCCCACAGACTAGTCAAGCAACAGCCTGACATAGTCATATTCACAGAAACATACCTGACAGACAATGTCCCAGACACTGCCATCACCATCCCGGGTATCTCCTGTCCCACCGGCAGGACAGACCCACCAGAGGTGGTGGCACAGTGGTATACAGTAGGGAAGGAGTTGCCCCGGGAGTCCTCAACAATGACTCTGGACCCCGTGAAGTCTTATGACATCAGTTCAAACGTGGACAAGGAAACCTCCTGCTGATTACCACCTACCGCCCTCCCTCAGCTGATGAATCAGTACTCCTCCATGTTGAACAGCACTTGGAGGAAGCATTGAGGGTATCAAGGGCACAGAATGCACTCTGGGTGGGGGACTTCAACATCCATCACCAAGAGTGGCTCGGTAGCACCACTACTGACTGAGCTGGCTGAGTCCTAAAGGCCATATCTGCTAGACTGGGTATGTGGCAGGTGGTGAGGGAACCAACAAGAGGGGAAAACATACTTGACCCCGTCCTCACCAATCTGCCTGCCACAGATGCATCTGTCCATGACAGTATTGGTAGGAGTGACCACCGCACAGTCGTTGTGGGGACGAAGTCCGGCCTTCACATTGAGGATACCCTCCTTCGTGTTGTGTGGCACTACCACCGTGCTAAATGGGATAGATTTCAATCAGATCTAGCAATGCAAAACTGGGCATCCATGAGGCGCTGTGGGCTATCAGCAGCAGCAGAATTGTACTCAACCACAATCTGTAACCTCATGGCCCGACGTATCTCCCACTCTACCATTACCATCAAACCAGGAGACCAACCCTGGTTCAATGAAGAGTGCAGGAGGGCATGCCAGGAGCAGCAACAGTGTACCTCAAAATGAGGTGTCAACCTGGTGAAGCTACAACACAGGACTATCTGCATGCCAAACTGCGTAAGCAGCATGCGATAGACAGAGCTAAGCGATCCCATAACCAATGGATCAGATCTAAGCTCTACAGTCCTGCCACATCCAGCCGTGAATGGTGGGGGACAATTAAACAACTAACTGGAGGAGGTGGCTCCACAAATATCCCCATCCTCAATGATGGGGGAGCCCAGCACATCAGTGCGAAAGATAAGGCTGAAGCATTTGCAACAATCTTCAGCCAGAAATGCCGAGTTGATGATTCATCTCGGCCTCCTCCTGAAGTCCCCAGCATCACAGATGCCAGACTTCAGCCAATTCGATTCACTCCACGTGATATCAAGAAACGACTGACGGCACTGGATATTGCAAAGGCTATGCCCTGACAATATTCCGGCAATAGTACTGAAGACCTGTGTTCCAGAACTTGCCACGCCCCCTAGCCAAGATGTTCCAGTACAGCTACAACACTGGCATCTACCCTGCAATGTGGAAAATTGCCCAGGTATGTCCTGCACACAAAAAGCAGGACAAATCCAACCCGACCAATTACCGCCCCATCAGCCTACTCTCACTCATCAGTAAAGTGATGGAAGGTGTCATCAACAGTGCCATCAAGCAGCACTTGCTCAGTTCGGGTTCCGCCAGGGCCACTCAGCTCCTGACCTCATTACAGCCTTGGTTCCAACATGGACAAAAGAGCTGAACTCAAGAGGTGAGGTGAGAGTGACTGCCCTTGACATCAATGCACCTTTTGACCATGTATGGCATCAAGGAGCCCTAGCAAAACTAAGGTCGATGGGAATCAGGGGGAAAACCATCCACTGGTTGGAGTCATACCTCGCGCAAAGGAAGATGGTTGTGGTTGTTGGAGGCCAATCATCTGAGTTCCAGGACATCACTGCAGGAGTTCCTCAGGGTAGTGTCCTAGGCCCAACCATCTTCAGCTGCTTCATCAATGACCTTCCTTCAATCATAAGGTCAGAAGTGGGGATGTTCGCTGATGATTGCACAATGTTCAGCACCATTCACGACTCCTCAAATACAGAAGCAGACCGTGTAGAAATGCAGCAAGTCTTGGACAATATCCAGGCTTGGGCTGATAAGTGGCAAGTAACATTCGCGCCACACAAGTGCCAGGCAATGACCATCTCCAACAAGAGAGAATCTAACCATCTTCCCTTGACATTCAATGGCATTACCATCACTGAATCCCCCACTATCAACATCCTAGAGGCTACCATTGACCAGAAACTGAACTGGAGTAGCCATATAAATACCGTGGCTACAAGAACAGGTCAGAGGCTAGGAATCCTGCGGCGAGTAACTCACCTCCTGACCCCCCAAAGCCTGTCCACCATCTACAAGGCACAAGTCAGGAGTGTGATGGAATACTCTCCACTTGCCTGGATGGGTGCAGTTCCAACAACACTCAAGAAGCTTGACACCATCCAGGTCAAAACAGCCCGTTTGATTGGCACCCCATCTACAAACATTCACTCCATCCACCACCGACGCACAGTGGCAGCAGTGTGTACCATCTACAAGATGCACTGCTGCAACGTACCAGGGATCCTTAGACAGCACCTTCCAAACCCACGACCTCTACCACCTAGAAGGACAAGGACAACAAATGCATGGGAACACTACCACCTCCAAGTTCCCCTCCAAGTCACACACCATTCTGACTTGGAACTATATCGCTGTTCCTTCACTGTCGCTGGGTCAAAATCCTTGAACTCCCTTCCTAACAGCACTGTGGGTATACCTACCCCACATGGACTGCAGCAGTTGAAGAAGGCAGCTCACCACCACTTTCTCAAGGGCAATTAGGGATGGGCAATAAATGCTGGCCTGTCCAGCGATGCCCACATCCCATGATTGAATAGAAGAAAACTTCCGCCCGCCCTAAAACCCAATCATCCCTGTGCTCCTCCAGCTTTGGCCCTGTGCAGCCTCTATTTTAAGTGCTCCACCCATTGGAGGCCAGGCATTTAGCTGCCTAAGCCCTGAGTTCTGGAATTCCTCCTAAAGTTTTGCCCCTGTCCCTCTCTCTCCTCCTTAAGACTGTCCTTTACCTGTCCTAATATCTCCTTATGTGGCTCTGTGTCACATTTTGTTTGATAATACTCCTATGAAGCCCCTTTAACATTTTACTGTTACTTGCTCTATATATGTGCAGGTTGTTGTTGTTAGAACTCAACTCTCACAGCAAAGGCAAAATAAATTCTTTCAGAAGCAACTAACGGAGCTCCATTTTAAATTCAGAGGATTTAAAGTTATCCCAAATGTACTATATTATATTTAGAAAAAAGAAATAGATATAGGACATTGATTGTAAGAGCGTAATGTCAGACAAGCCAACACTCAAGTTACACTCTTGTTTTATGATGTCTGAATTGCTGATTGAAATTACTGCTCGATAATCATTTCCATTGGCTATTGTTCTGTGTGTCATTTAAAACCCTGAATTAAATTTCTCTCCTTTAGTTATATCCAAGTATGCATTAGTTTATATGTAAATCATCTGTTCAAATCAAACAAATCAATTAGATTGCTTCTTGCAACTCACTTCAAGAACACAGGGCTGAATGGGCTGGGAAGCGGGAGGGCTGGCAGTATGGTGGGGAAGGTGTTGAGGGGAGCTCAATGTCTTCCCGTCGGCATGCCATATTGCCAGCAGCTGACTGAGCCACTTAAGTGGCAAATTAAGGGCCACTTCCCGCTGGTGCAGGTATTTTTCCCAGGTCGGGAGGGCCAGCTGTCACATGGGGAAACTGCCAGGTAAACCCTGGCAGCCTCCCCACGGATTATGAGGGGGGGTCCTCCTTGATTGCACTCCATGGCCCACAGAGGGGCACCCTGGCGACAATGGCAGCCCCTGCGGCAACGGCAGTGCCGGTACACCATGACCCCTCACCAACTGCTGATCACTGGGGCCTGCCTGCCTGGCCCCGGCTTCCCCCAACCAAACTAACCTCTCTTCAAGGGTGCCCCATCATTGAGGCGCCCTCTTCCTGGTGAAGTAGCCTCAGCAATGGCCACCGTTAGCAGTGGCACTGCTGATGTTGATGAGCTGCTGGCCCTCTGATTGGGCTGGCAGCCCTTGGGGCTGTTAATGGGACACCACCAGCAAAATACCACCCCAGGGTCCCGAAGCAAGTCATCTCTCGCTTTTGTCCCGAGCAGTGGGACGTCCAGGTAAGCCAAAAAATTCAGCCCACAGTATTCTATATACGTCTAAACTGCTCAGATTCTAGTCAGCAGTCACTCCCATGTATTCATTATTCTTTGTGTCATTTGCACTGTATAGGAGCTCATGCTCAGGAGGTGGCAGTATGCCATGCTAAAATACCTGCAGTAAACTTATCCTTTGGAATCTGGTGCAACTCTTCTTTCCCTGTAGCACTTCATCTATGGTACGTGTTATTTCAAAGAGTGTGTGGGGATTTTTTATTTATCTTTCATGGAATGTGGGATTGCTGGCAAGGCCAGCATTTGTTGCCCTTGAAAAGGTTGTGGTGAGCCACCTTCTTGAACCACTGCAGTCCATTGACTTTTTCTGTAGAGGTTTGGTGCAACTGAGTGGCTTGCTAGGCCATTTCAGAGGGCAGTTAAAAGTCAACCACATTGCTGTGGGTCTGGAGTCACATGTATGCCAGACCAGGTAAGGACAGAAGATTTCCTTCCCTAATACATTCTTGAACCAGGGATAGGCACCAACATGTTGCACCATGGACATTTTACACATTATTGACTCAGCCACGGACATGTGGATAATTAATCTGTACATAAAGTGTATAGCCAATCTAATACCATCAAAACACAGTCCAATTTAAAACACATCTCTCCCTATAAATAAAGTATCTAAGCGCATAAACATCAATGGAGAGTAGTACAACTGTATTTGCTAACTAACAAAATTATGTGCAATGCCAATGACTTTTGTTGACAGAATAAAACTAGCTAAACTATGGTAGTTGGACCTTATCGGATGGTCTCTGTGGATTCACACTATGTCAGGAGTGGTGGGATTTGAAATCATGTCCCCAGGGCATATCTGAATTGCTAGTCCAGTGACATTACCACTACGCCACCATACCCCCTGCCAAGTTACCTGGGAGCATTCCTCAATAAAGGTTGATATTAGAAAGAAAACATCTTATTTTCACAATTCTAACCATTGTTGGGAATCCTGATTGGACCAGAAAAGAAATACCTTAGCACTGACTTGAGATTGCACCAACATCCTTTTAGATCTGCATACTGATTCCAGTGCTCCAACAGTTTTAGACAGTTAAAGACCAAAGTCTATAGGAGAATTCATTTCCCTCCCAACCACCGCACCCTCCTTTGGGATTCTTCTAATTTTAATTTAACTGACAGTTTCTGATTAGTGAAATTTCACCAACTGGTAAATAAATTTGAATCTTTATTTATCAACTGAATCTATACAGTTGATTGGCTGAAGAGCTATTACGTATTGGAAGATAGTTTTCAATGATATCGGTTAGTTTACATCAGTGGGCAATAATCTTGAATTAATGAGAAATAGAACAAGATAATTGCCTGCTGACAAAAAAAAATAACAGTTTTCAAAAATTGTTGAAAAATATTCCTTCAACACTTCAGCGTGTCATGGTGTCACATTTGGAATGTTTTGGAAAATTGTATTAATTTTGCATAATGCTTTCCATCTTTGCCTTCTATAATGTGCATGCTTCAAAAACCCAAATTTGGCAACAACTAATCACAACATACTGATTTATTGCATTATTTTTCCTATTGCTTTCAACTTGAGTGTTGTTCTGTGCAATTCACTTGTCCTTCAGCTGTGTTGCTCCATAAAAAGAAAAGTGGAACAAATTGTAACTGTGTATGAGAATAGCTGTATTTGGTTATCTTCAAAAAAAAGTGTTGTCGCATTTAATATGGGAATTATTGTAATGTTATAGTGGAAGCATAAACAGAATAACCAATCACCAAAAGTATATGATAATGTCATTCACATGTGATTTGGCATTTTCAGGATTATGAAGGGAATTGACAAAATTGATTCAAGGAAATTGTTCATTGTGGTGATGGGTTTGAATATCATAGTACATACAATAGGAAGTTAGGAATAAAAAGTTGAAGACAGGTGAACTTTTTAACTTAAAACATATTTGCTATGCAGATTAAGTTTACAGGGGAAGCCATTGAAATGGACAATATAAATGAGTTCAAGAGGCAATTAGATAGCTTCTCTTTCCACCCACCATTGCCTTTGGAGACCCTAAGGATCTATCTTTGACCCCCTTCCTATTTCTCATCATCAACATGCTGGCCCTCAGTGACATCATCCGATGACATGACATCATGGATGCTGACAATGTCCACCTCGACCTCACCACCATCCCTCCCAACCTCCTCCATTGTTTCTGTGTTGTCAGACTGTTTGTCTTACATCAATCCTGGATGAGTCAAAAGTAAACATTGGGAGGACCAAAGCCATTGTCTTTGTGTTTTGCCCCAAATTCTGTTGCATAGTACTGATTCTATCACCACCCTAACCAATGTCTGAGACTGAACCTACTGCTAATAACCTCAGAATCCTATTTGACCATGACTGAGCTTCTGCCTTCATATTCTCTCCATCACCAAGACCATCAACTTCCACCTCCATAATATATTGTCCATTTCTGCCCTTGCCTCAGCCAATCTGCTGCTGAAACCCTCCTCCACCTCCAAATTCAATTATTCCAATGCTCTCCTGGCTAGCCTCCCATCTACCATCCTGCAGAAAATTGAGCTCATCCAAAACTCCACTGCCCATATCATAACTTGCATTAAGATCCATTTACTCATTACACCTGTGCTGGCTGACCTATATTGGCTCCTGGCTCACCCATGCCTCAATTTAAAAATTCTCATTCTTATTCCTCCCTATCTCTGTAACCTCATCCAGTTCTACAAATTACTGAGCATTCTGTGTTCTCCCAAATCTGGCCTCTTCTGCAACCCCCATTTCCTTCGTTCCATGTTGAAGGTCATGCCCTCAGCTGTGTAGGCTGTCTGGGATTCTTTTGCTCAACCTCTCTCCCTTTCTACCTCTCACTTTCCTCCTTTAAGGTATTCCCTAAAACCTATCTCAAGCTTTTAGCCACCTGTCCCAATGAAAAGAAAGACTTGCATTTATATAGCACCTTTCATAACCATAGGACATCCCAAAGGGCTTTACAGCCATTGAAGTACTTGAAGTCCAGTCACTGTTGCAATGTAAGAAGCATGGCCACCAATTTGCACACTGCAAGCTCCTGCAAACAGCAATGTAATAATGAAGAGATTTAAAAAAATTTTTTTTTGTGATATTGATTGAAAAGTATTGGCCAGGACACCAGGAATAACGCCCTTGCTTTTCTTCTGAATAGTGCTGTGGGATCTTTTACATCAACCTGAGAGGGCAGATGGGGCTTTGGTTTCATCCGAAAGATGGCATCTAAAACAGTGCATCTCACCCTCAGTATTGCACTGGAGTGTCAATTTTTTGATATTTTGTGCTCAAGCCCTGGAGTGGAAATTAAACCTACAGCCTTATAACTTATAGGCGGGAGTGCTACCAACTAAGCCAAAGCTCCTTTTTTGTCTTGGTGTTAATGCTTGTTTTGTTACGCACGTGTGAAGCATTTTCTGATGTTTCGTTGGGTTAAAGACACCATATAAATGCAAGTTGTTGTTTTATGGAGAGAGCTGGGCCTGAGGAATATATAGAGAAGGCAAGTTCGTGGAGCGATCTGGATCTAACGGTGATTTCCTGTTCCTATAATTTCTTATGTAGCTAATTTGTAATAATTTTTCAGCATGAATGACATCACTTTGTTTGCTGACAAAAATACTTGCCTACTACTTTTCAGTGATGGCAATACCCCTTTAAGACATGTAAATTTTTCAGAGAAAAGAATGCGAAGAAGATTGTTACGGCACCCAGATAGTCACACATTACTTAATAGCTGCATAGTACAGTTTGTATGTAGAATGAACTGTTTTTAAAATTAATTGTTTAAGTGCATGAAAGTCTATTCATAATTACGCTGCAGAATTGTTTACCGTTTTAGCTTCAAATACTAGTTACTAAACTGCTTCACACATCACATATTCTGTTTAAATGTCTTTACAGATAGTGCTGTTTTATCTATGTGCCTGTGGCCAACTCTGAGCGGCTCGCGTATTTGCTTAGGATTGCAGAAGTGAGCCACTGCTGCAATCGGTGAAGTTGGATACAGTTCTCGTTTTATCAGCGAGAAGTACTGATGTAATGAGAGAAATGGATCTCGACACTCACCAGTCGAGAACGCTGACAGCTCATTGACAGTACACCCTGCTTGGGATTCTCGCGCTTTCTTTTTTATTGTGTCCTGGATCGTTTTCGTAATGGTTCTCTGAAAACGTGCTAAAGCTTGTCCTTTACCCCTCTTCAATTTAACCAGAGCCCCAGTTCGACCATGTCCTTGTCTTTTTGTGGCAATGACAACGACACGGCTGCCTACAATGTGGACAAGGGAGTGCTCAACAACGGCTGCTTCGTGGACGCTTTGAATGTTGTCCCACATGTGTTGCTGCTCTTCATCACCTTTCCCATATTATTCATAGGTAAGCTATGAGTGAGAAGATCACAGCCATTTCAGTTAAAATTATATGTTTACATATTGGTAGCACTGAATTTGTGAAAATCTAAGTAAAATGTATGCATTATTTTGGATTTAAGGTTGGGGAAGTCAGAGTTCCAAAGTCCACATTCATCACAGCACGTGGTTGCATTTTCCTGGGCATAATTTGCGATGGATCCTCACTTTTATACTCTTGTTTGTCCTGGTGTGTGAAATAGCAGAGGGGATCGTTTCAGATGGGTAAGTGGCCACATGTGTTTTCCAGATCGTCTGGGGCTATTTTTACTGATCGAGCCGAGCGCGGTTTTGCCTGCTCCAGTTGTCCTCTTGCAACTGTTCACTTCAGTGTCAGAGAGAGAAATTAACATTATGTGTCTTTCTATTAACCCCGAGCAGAAGTTGCGTCGGGAAGTCTATGCCAGGATTGAAATAAAATAACCTGTTGTCCGTGCTTGTCGGCTTGATGAAGAGTGCGTACTCCCTGTCGAGTTTAAAATAGACTCAAGCATAATAATTGAAGCTGTCCTTTAAATTATAAATTAAATAAAAAGTAAAATGACTCCAGGATATTAGAATAGCCTTCAATATGCGTCAACTTTGAATTCCTCATAACAACTGTCAACTGATCTTTTATAACATTGCAAACTCCTCAAGATCTCTTAGGCATGTTTTTAAAAGGAAGACCCAGTAATATACTAGGCCTATCTTGAAGAACCAACTATGATTTGCAACTAAGTAATTAATTATAAAGTCTCTTTCAACGTTTTATAATAGTTACTTTTTTAAAGGATTTTTCATAATAAGGACCAAATCCCTCCAAAATGGCCAGAGCTAATAATTTTTCATTGGAAACTCTGAAAAATTTCTACCATCAGGTTACATTGATAGATATAGACAGAATTCATGTGAAGGTAGAGGTGAATTGAATGGTTTGAAGTGCTGGCTTTGAACCTGCATTTAAATCAACACTGATAAGGATTTTTTTAAAACTCTGCTGGAGAGTGAATCCGTGAAATTAATCTGGGGTCAACTGAATTGATGCCCCAGAGTGTTCGAGTTAACAGGATAAAAGTTTGCATAATTTGGCCCTAATCAGGCATTTTGGATCTGGGAAGATCACAGTGGAAAATTGAAATCTCATTTTGGTTCATCAGGGGGTGCTATTCTCTGTTTATGGTTAAAGAACAACACTCAGGATGATATACTTTGCATTTAACCCATCTTGTACTTGACCAGGAATTGGTTAATGCCGAGTCTCAGTGCAAAAGGTGGAAAGATGTTCTATTCCACAACATTGCAAGCCCTAAAAGGTTAAAAGCAGAATATGAAAGTCTTGCTTAATATTGGCCTATCTGATGGTTAGATTAAAGCTTTGATGCAGCCAAGAAAAAATTAATAGTCTCTAAGGTCTCTAGAAGATATTAGCAACAAATCTCAATATTTCCAATGTGGTTATGTTTCCAAAGATATGGTTTGACAATACTAAAACATTCTGTTTTAAGCATGTACAGAGGAAAAGGACAGTGATTGACCTTTCATAATTACTCAGGTGTTGCAATATTTTGTCATGGTCCAGTATGAAGACACCAATACATGCTTTATAACACAGCAAACTGACAGCACTGAACTTTTTACTGCTGCCACTATATTGCTTCTTGGTCAGGGAAAATGTAGTTTTCTGTGTGTTCAATTCTGTGTTACATTGTAATGCGAATAAAAAGCCAACAGTACTGTCAGCTGTTTGCATTGGAATATTTTAGGGAGTTTTTTTGAGCGGATGCGGTTAGACATTGTTATAGGTTCTCTTGGCAGAATGAAGCACAGAATCTGATCAGTGACTTTATTCCTACATATACTTGGAAGTAAACCATACCACATTATTGTAAACTGGTCATACAATTAGGCCATTAATTGTTTTTATTGGTCACACAATATCAACAATAAATGTTTGAGCTTTGGAGAGTAATAATTGCATAGGGGTATTTTGCAAGATTTTAATGCAGCCAAAGGTTTGATATGATTTCTAGAATGCAAGAAAGAAGCTAGAAAAGTTTTTGTGCGCACCCTGAGCACTGACATTGTGTTTTAGTTTGCAAACTGATGTTATTTTATGTACTACATTGTGATGGAAGTGGTGGAAAAGCTTTGGGGAGTCAGTAGGTGAGTTACTTGCTGTTAGTTACTTGTTCCCATTAGCTGATGGTATAAGGACTCAGGGACACAGATTTAAGGTTTTGGGCAAGAGATGCAGTGGAAATATGAGGAAGAACTTTTTTTATGCAGTGAATGGTAATGCTCTGGAACTTACCGCCTATGAGGGTAATGAAAGCAAAGTGATGAATGATTTCAAAAGGAAATTAGATGGGCACTTGAGGGAAATAAACTTGCAGGGACATGGAGAACGAGCAGGAGAATGGGACTGATTGAATTGCTCTATAGATCTTACGAACATACAAACATACAAATTAGAAGCAGGAGTAGGCCACTCAACCCTCGAGCCTGCTCCACCATTCAATAAGTTCATAGCTGAACTGATTACTCCTACCGCCATTAACCTTCCACCCCCTTGCTTATCAAGAATCTATCTACCTCTGCCTTAAAAATATTCAAAGACTTTGCTTCCACTGCCTTTTGAGGAAGAGAATTCCAAAGACTATGACCCTCTGAGAGAAAAAAATTCTCCTCATCTCTGTCTTAAATGGGCGAATCCTTATTTTTAAACAGTGACCCCTAGTTCTAGATTTTCCCATAAGGGTAAACATCCTTTCCACATCCACCCTGTCAAGACCCCTCAGTCTCTTATATGTTTCACTCAAGCAGCCTCTTACTCTTCTAAATTCCAGTGGATACATGCCCAGCCTGTCCAATCTTTCCCTGTAAGACAGCCCGCCCATTTCAGGTATTAGTCTAGTAAACCTTCTCTGTACTGTCTCCAACACATTTACATTCTTCCTTAAATAAGGAGACCAGTACTGTACACAGTACTCCAGATGTGGTTTCAGCAATGCCCTATATAGCTGAAGTATAACCTCCCTAAATTTGTATTCAATTCCCCTCACGATAAACGATAACATTCTATTAGCTTTCCTAATTACATGCTGTACCTGCATACTAACCTTTTGCGATCCATGCACTAGGATCCAGATCCCTTTGCACCTCAGAGCTCTGCAATCTCTCACCATTTAGATAATATGCTTTTTTAAAATTCTTCCTACCAAAGTGGACAATTTCCCACTTTCCCACATTATACTCCATTTGCCGGGTCTTTGCCCACTCACTTAACCTATCTATATCCCTTTGCAGCCTCCTTATGTCCTCTTCACAGGTTACTTTCCTAATTATCTTTGTGTCATCAGCAAATTTAGCAACCATACCTTCGGTCCCTTCTTCTAAGTCATTTATATAAATTGTAAAAAGTTGAGGCCCCAGATAGCCGGCATGCACTTGATGGGCCAAACAGCCTCCTTCTGAGCCGTAATAACTCTATAATTCTATTACTCTGTTGTTCACTTTATATTTATCACCCAGAAATAGTCGGCAAATATTTACCATGGAAATATTGGTAGTTGTTATGTTATGTGACTGAATAATGAGGTGCAGCAAGAGCTAGATTAATACATATATCATATAGGCCCAAATCTTGTTGTCAGTGGCCAAGGAATAGTGCACGCCATTCCTCTTGCTGATAGCTTTCTACAATACTTTGTGTGTTTAGAGCAGAGACTTGCACTAATCTGGTGTTAAATCCAGCATGGCACTCTCTACAGGGTATCTGTGGCTTCTGTGAACAAGGCAAGAAGCAGGGAGCTCCTTCAATCCTCATTGGGACATACAGAGCTAGATCTTGTTCTCCAACTGATGGTGAGTTTCATGACAAGGGGCCGGAGAATCGGAGCAGCAGCGGCCATCAAGGAAACCAATGATGGGATTGCCGGTTCCGATTCTCCCAGGGGCGGGATAGGCCGATGACAGCCTTCCTGCCCAGAGGCCAATTGAAGCCCTTAAATGGCTATTAATAGCCATTTAAAGGCCTCTTCCTACTGCTGTTGGAATCTTACCAGCATTGGGGGGGGTGGGGAGGGCTGGTTGGGGGCTTCTGCTGAACGCAGAGGACGCCTTGGAAAGTGAAGCACTCTCCCTGTGGGCTTGGGGGAGGGTTCCTCCTTCTTGGGCAATTTGTGGCCCACCGAGGTCCCCCACCGAGAAACAATTGCCGCCTCGGGACCCGCCTCCTACTGGATGCCCACCCACCTACCCCCCTCATTGGAGCCTTCCGACTGGCCCTACTGACACCACTTCACCTACTTGTGTTCCGGGGTTCAAGCACTGAGCCTGGGTCTGTGGTCTCTGCAGTAACGGCAGTAGCCACCACTCCCAGTGGCACTGCTGATACTGCTGAGCTGCCGGTCCTGTGATTGGTCCTATTAAGTCTTTCAAGGGACAGGGATCCCACCTCCTTGAACTTTCACCCCAGGAAACCGGAGAATCACTCCGAGGGGCTGACAAAATGCAGAGGCGGGGTTTTCGGCTCGGCTTCTGTACAAAATCCAGCCCACAGAGTCTAAACTAGGAAGTATAAAGCAAAAAGTATAAATTAGATTTAAGTCATGGTCAGAAAGTGGAATAAAGATTGGGAAAGAGAGATGAGATGACAAACGAGGGATAAAGAGACAGATAGGAAAAGTAAAAAGAAAATGTAATTTGTTTTATATCTCCAACACTAATTAACCTCTGATGGACTGAGACTCCACACTTATAAAATTAAATTTTCTGGGCCAGAGAGGTTGTTTGTCAGTAATTATCATGTGTCACGATGTTAAAAATTAATTTATTCCTGAGTACACCAGCCCGAATATTTTCTGGCCTGTTTAGTGGGGAACCAGTGGGCAATTATTCCAAATTCACGCCACTGAATTTATTTCAGTGCTGAGTCTATTGGTGAGGACTGTAACAGTCATCCTGTGGAGGAGCAGAACATCTCTGACAGCAACTTTTGGAATTTTGCGTTTAACTACGCATGTGCACATGCCGGAAGTTGCTGTCCGATTTACTGCAATGTTAGTCTCACTGCTATTATCCATGCAAACTCTGGCCCATAATCTTACACAAACATAGTAAAACTTGGTTCTTATGGTAACTTTTCCCAAAAGTGCAAATCATCTCTGGAAACAATGGAACAGTACTCGAATCGTAATGCATGCACTGTAACTTCATGCTCACAGCACATTAAACAGCTGATTAATCATGTGCTTAGTCATTCTTTTTAATGTCAGTTGTTAAGGTCAGCTGCTCATAATATCACTTTTTAAAAACTGTGTTCACTCAGTCTCAAATGGGCATCCTGAGCAGAACACTGCTCAGATGTTTGAAGTTCTGGTTATTGCCAAAAAACATTTTGCTCAGTGTCAATTTGGGACTGAATGAATACTATAGAAAAAGTAGTAATATTAAAAACAGTTGCTATTAAAAGAACAGATATTAAGAAGAGATGCTGAATAGCTGATTAATTGGAAATAAGAAGCTGGAGTTAAAGTAGCAGTAAATTTACTAGCAGTAAATTAAGACATTGTAATAAAAATTTAAGATATACTTCACCCCAAATAACAGAAAATAGCTCACTCTAGAGAGGTATCTAGAAAGAGGGAAAATAATATGAGAAGGTATATTTTACTATGTGTGGGGTTTGAGAACCACTGCAGTGGATTGATTCCTGGGATGAGACATTTGCCCAGTCAGGAGAGATTAAGTAGAGTGAGCCTACATTCACTGGAGTTTAGAAAAATGAGAGGGTGATCTCATTGAAATAGTTAAAATTCTTAGAGGGTTTGACAGGGTCGATGCCGTTTCCCCTGGCTGGGGAGTCTAGACATAGATGCCATTGTCTAATGATAAAGGGTAGGACTGAGATAAGTAAAAATTTCTTCACTCAGGATTCTGTAAACCTTTGTAATTCTCTACCCCAGACAGCTGTGGATGCTCTGTTGTTGAGATTATTCTAGACTGTGTTCTATAGATTTTTCTGTACTAAGGTAGTCAAGATATATAGAGATAGCATGGGAAAGTGGAGTTGATGTGGAATTTCAGCTATGATCTTATTGAAGGACAGAGCAGGCTCGAGGAATTGTATGGCCTCGTCCTGTTCCTATTTCTTGTGTTCTCGTGATACTACGTAACTATTAATTTTCTGTAGCACACCCAATATCACAGAATCACAGGATTGTTACAGTGCAGAAGGAGGCCATTCAGCCCATTGTGTCTACACCGACTCTCTGAAAGAGCGATTCACTCAGTTCCATTCCCCCACCTTCTCCCTGTAACCCTGCACATTCTTCCCTTTCATATAACAATCTAATTCCATTTTGAATACTTCAATTGAACCTGCCTCCACCATATTCTCAGGCAGTGCATTCCAGAACTTGGCCACTTGCTGCATGAAAATGTTTTTCCTCATGTTACTTTTGCTTCTCTTACCAAATACTTTAAACCTGTGCCCTCTCGCTCTCGATCCTTTCACGAGTGGGAACAGTTTCTCTCTATCTACTCTGTCCAGATCCCTCATGGTTTTGAATACCTCCATCAAATCACCTCTTAGCCTGCTCTTCTCCAAGGAAAACAGGCCTAACTACTCCAATCTATCTTCATAACTGAAGTTCCTTATTCCTGAAACCATTGTCATGAATCTTTTCTGCACTCTCACAACGCCCTCAAGTCTTTCCTAAAGTGTGTGCCCAGAATTGGACGCACTACTCCAGCTGAGGCCGAACTAATGTCTTATACAAGTTCAAAATAACTTCCTTGCTCTTGTACTCTATGCCCCTATTAATAAAGCCCAGGATACTGTATGCTTTATTAACCGCGCTCTCAACTTGTCCTGCCACCTTCGATGACTTTTGCACATATACACCCAGGTCCCTCTGCTCCTGAACCCCCTTTATAATTGTACCATTTGTTTTATATTATCTCTCCATGTTCTTCCAACCAAAATGAATCACTTTACATTTCTCTGCATTGAACATCATCTGCTACCTGTCTGCCCATTCCATCAACTTCTCTATGTCCTTTTGACGTTCTATACCATCCTCCTCACAGTTCACCATGCTTCCAAGTTTCGTATCATCTGCAAAATTTGAAATTGTGCCCTGTACACCAAGGTCTATGTCATTAATATGTATCAGGAAAAGCAAGGGTCCCAACACTGACCCCTGGGGAACTCCACTACAGACCTTCCTTCAGCCCGAAAAACATCCATTAACCACTACTCTTTGTTTCCTGTCACTCAGCCAATTTCGTATGCATGTTGCTACCGTCCCTTTTATTCCATGAGCTATAAGTTTGCTCACAAATCTGTTGTATGGCACTGTATCAAACACCTTTTGAAAGTCCATGTACACTACATCAACAGCATTGCCCTTCTCAACTCTCTCTGTTACCTCCTCAAAAACTCAAGCAAGTTAGTTAAACATGATTTTCTCTTAAGATATCCATGCTGGTTTGCCTTAATTAACCCGCATTTGTCCATGTGACTATTAATTTTGTCCCAAATTATTTTTTCTAGCTGTTTTCCCACCACCAAAGTTAAACTGACTGGCCTGTAGTTGCTGGGCTTATCTTTACACCCTATTTTGAACAAGGGTGTAATGTTTGCAATTCTCCAGTCCTCTGGCACCAACCCTGAGTCTTAGGAAGACTGAAAAATTATGGCCAGTGCCTCTGCGATTTCCACCCTCACTTCCCTTAGTATCCTTGGATGCATCTCATCCGGTCCTAATGCTTTATCCACTTTAAGTATAGACTATCTAATGCATCCTCTTTATCAATTTTAAACCCTTCTAGTGTCTGAATTACCTCCTCTTTCACCATTGCCTGGGTTGCATCTTCTTCCTTGGTAAAGAAAGATGCAAAGTATTCATTTAATACCTCAGCTATGTCCTCTGCCTCAATATGTAAATCGCCTTTATGATCCCTAATCAGCTCCACTCCTCCCTTTACCTCCCTTTTACTATTTATATGTCTATAGAAAACTTTGGTATTTCCTTTAATGCTAGCTGCCAGTCTCTTTTCATGCTTTCTGTTTGCTTCTCTTATTTGCTTTTTCACTTCCCCTCTGGACCTTCTATATTCAGCCTGGTTCTCAATAGTATTTTCTACCTGGCATCTGTTGTAAGCACACTTTTTCTTCATTATCTTAATCTCTACCTCTTTTGTCATCCAGGGAGCTCTGGATTTGTTAGCTCTACCTTTCCCCTTCGAGGGAACATACCTTCACTGTGCCTGAACTACCTCTTCTTTGAAGGTAGCCCATTGTGCAGCTACTGATTTTCCTGCCAACTTTTGACTCCAATTTATTCATCCCAGCTTCATTCTTACCCCACTGAAATTGGCTTTCCCCCAATTAATTATTCATACTCTGTATTGTTCTTTGTCCTTTTCCATAGTCAGCCTGAATCTTATGATACGATGATCACTGTCCACTAAATTCTCTTCTCCTGATACTTGATCCACTTGGCCCATCTCATTCCCAAGAACCAAGTCTAGTAGTGCCTCCTTTCTCATTGGACTAGCAACATACTGCTGTAGAAAATTTTCCTGAACACACTCTAGGAACTCTTGCCCTCAATGCCTTTTACACTACTACAATCCCAGTCTATGTTTGGATAATTAAAGTCCCCCATTATAAGTACCCTATAATTTTTGTACCTGTCTGTAATTTTCTTATACATTTGTTCCTCCACGTCGTTCCCACTAGCCGGTGGCCTGTAGACAACACCAAGCAATGTCACTGCACCTTTTTTGTTCCTTAGCTCTAGCCAAATTGATTCTGTCCTCGACCTCTCTGGAACATCCTTTTTCTCCAGCACTGCAATGCTCTCCTTAATCAATACTGCCTCCCCTCCCCCTTTTTTATCTTTTCTATCTTTCCTGAACACCTTGTATCCAGGAATATTTAACACTCAGTCCTGCCCTTCTTTGAGCCAGGTCTCTGTTATAGCCATAACATCATATTTCCACATGGCAGTCTGCGCTTCTACCTCACCAAACTTATTAACCATACTCCATGCATTCACATACATGCACATTAACCCTGATTTAGACTTATTACTTTCTCCCTTACTCTGAACCCATCTAATAACTTACTATTCCCTACTCTAGTGCTATCTATCTCTCAGTATTCTGTGCGCCTTGGTATTCCTCTCTGATATTTGTTCCTGGTTCCCACACCGCTGACAAGTTACCAGTTTTGCTTCCTGCCAATCTGAGCTCCCTCTTAGGTTCCCATTCCCCTGCCAATTTAATTTAAACCCTCCCCAACAGCACTAGCAAATCTCCCTACAAGGATATTAGTCGCACTCATGCTAAGATGAAACTCGTCCATCTTGTACAGGTCCCACCTGCCCCAGAACCAGTCCCAATGCCTCAGAAATCTGATGCCCTCCTCCTACACTAGTCCTCCAGCCATGTGTGCAATCGTTCAATTCTCCTATTCCTATGCTCACTTGCACATTGGACTGGAGTAATCCTGAGATTACTGGTTTTGAGGTCCTGCTTTTTAATCTCCTTCCTAGCTCCCTAAAATCTGCTTTCAGAACCTCAACCCCCTTCCTACCTATTTCATTGGTACCAATATGGCACCTCCTATGCAGCTGAGCCACCTGGGGTGCCACAAACTTGGCTCTGACGACACTCCCCTGAGGAACCATTACCCTCACCAGTATTGAAAATGGAAAACCAGTTAGCAAGCGACATCATCTCAGGGGACTCCTGCACTACTTGCCTGGTTCTCTAAGACTGCCTGGCATTCACCCATTCACTATCTGCCTGCATGCTCCTAGCCTGTGGTGTAACCACCTCCCTAAACGTGCAATCCATGTATTTCTCTGCCTCGCAGATGCACCACAGTGACCCCAGCTGCTGCTCGAGTTACAAAACCCAGAGCTCAAGCTTGTGCAGCCAGTGACACTTCCTGCAGATGTGTTTCTCTAGGACACATGGTGCATCCATGACTTCCCACATGCCACAGGCTGTACATTTCACTTGGCCAAGCTGCCTTGCCATACCTTAACTTTACAGACTATTTATTATAAGTAGAATAGCTTAACATTTACTCCCAACCAGCTCCTTCCACTGCACTGAAGCAAGAACCAAATACTGGAGGGCAAAAAAATTGAAAAAAAGAGGAGCACCTCCTCCCCCACTTCACCGAGTTGCCACTCATCAAACTCATATCTCCACACTCTGCTTGCAATCTGCACTCCATTTGCAGCTGCATCCTGACCTCTGTATTCATACTTGCCAAGAAGATTTGGAAATTAGCATGGCAGAGATACTTGATATGTTAACTGTTCTTCAGACTTCAGTCTAAGTGGTATATTAGCTAGAGTGGGGAAGGTGGTCAAAGAAGAAATTTCTGGATGTCGAAACATTTGGTTCCTAATAATGCTCCGTTGATACTGCCTCAACTAAACTTACTTCACAAGTGCAACCATATCAACAATTTCCACTGCAGCTATCCTTTGACCTGTGAGAATGAGACTGCTTTGACTATTTGTGCTGTAGATTCGTGTGCATTTAGAAGCTCAATTGAGTTTTCTTCAGCTTCATTTAATTAGGACTCTTGCAGTTATCAGAGAGAACATGTTTTATTTTCTTTGCCAGTTTGTACAGAAGTTAAACCTCAATCTCAGAAGTAAATAGTCAGGCAATTAAATTAGACATATGTTATGCTTGATAAAATACTCATAGAGTTATACAGCACAGAAACAGGCCCTTCGGCCCATCATGTCTGTGCCGGCCATCAAGCACCTAACTATTCTAATCCCATTTTCCAGCACTTGGCCCGTAGCCTTGTATGCTATGGCGTTTCAAATGCTCATCTAAATACTTCTTAAATGTTGTGAGGGTTCCTGCCTCTACCACCTCTTTAGGCAGTGTATTCCAGATTCCAACCACTCTCTGGGTGAAAATAATTTTCCTCAAATCCCCTCTAAACCTCCTGCCCCTTACCTTAAATCTATGCCCCCTGTTTATTGACCCCTCCACTAAGGGAAAAAGTCTCTTCCTATCTAACCTATCACTGCTCCTCATAATTTTGTATACCTCAATCATGTCCCCCCTCATCCTTCTCTGTTCTAAGGAAAACAACCCTAGCCTTTTCAGTCTCTCTTCATAGCTGAAATGCTCCAGCCCAGGCAACATCCTGGTGAATCTCCTCTGCACCCTCTCCATTGCAATCACATCGTTCCTATAGTGTGGTGCCCAGAACTGTACACAGTACGCCAGCTGTGGCCAAACTAGTGTTTTATACAGATCCATCATAACCTCCCTGCTCTTATATTCTATGCCTCAGCTAATAAAGGCAAGTATCCCATATGTCTTCCACCTTATCTACCTGTGCTGCTGCCTTCAGTGATCTATGGACAAGTACACCAAGGTCCCTCTGACCTTCTGTACTTCCTAGTGTCCTACCATCCATTGTATATTCCCTTGCCTTGTTAGTCCTCCCAAAATGCATCACCTCACACTTCTCAAGATTATATTCCATTTGCCACAGCTCTGCCCATTTTACCTGCCCATCTATATCGTCCTGTAATCTAAGGCTTTCCTCCTCACTATTTACGACACTACCAATTTTCGTGTCATGAATGTACACTACAAACAGCAAGGGTCCCAGCACTGATCCCTGTGGTACACCACTGGTCACAGGCTTCCACTCGCAAAAACAACCCTCGACCATTACCCTCTGTTTCCTGCCACCAAGCCAATTTTGGATCCAATTTGCCAAATTGGCCTGGATCCCACGGGCTGTTACCTTCTTAACCAATCTCCCATGTGGGACCTTATCAAAGCCTTCCTGAAGTCCATGTAGACTACATCAACTGCTTTACCCTCATCTACATATCTAGTCACCTCCTCGAAAAATTCAATCAAGTTAGTTAGATACGATCTCCCTCTGAAAAAGCCACGCTGACTATTAATGATTATTCCCTGCCTCTCCAAGTGGAGATTAATCCTGTCCCTCAGAATTTTTTCCAATTGTTTCCCAACCACTGATGTTAGACTTATTGGCCTGTAATTACCTGGTCTATCCCTGCTACCCTTCTTGAATAATGGTATCACATTCGCTGTCCTCCAGTCCTCTGGCACCTCTCCTGTGACTAGAGAGGATCTGAAAATTTGTGTCAGAGCCCCTGCTGTCACCTCTCTTGCCTCACACAGCAGCCTGGGATACATCTCATGTGGGACTGGGGATTTATCCACTTTTAAGTCTGCTAAAACTTCTAATACTTCCTCCCTTTCAATGTTAGTATGTATATCGCAATCTCCCTCCCTGATCTCTACACCTACATCGTCATTCTCCACAGTGAAAATAGATGAAAAGTAATCATTTAAAACCTCACGTATGTCCTCCGGCTCCACACAAATATTGTCACGTTGGTCCCTAATGGGCCCTACACTTTCCCTGGTTATCCTTTTGCCCTTAATATACTTATAAAATGCCTTGGGATTTTCCTTTATATTGACCGCTAATGTTTTTTCCTGTCCCCTCTTCGCTCTCCTAATCTGCCTTATCCTTGCATTAAAATATATGCAATCCATCCTTGTATTTTGCACTTGTGTCTTAACAGGTCTGTATTTGCTCTGCCTTCCAGACTGCTTTCCTCCCTTACAGCCTGTTTGCCTACATAAAATCTGTTTAATTTATCTGGACGCAAAAGTCAATTGCTTATTTTTCTTTTCCAATATGCAAAGGTCAGAAATCTGCTTCCATTGTTCCCAGGTATTAACAGCTACTTTGTACATTTGCATCTTCAGAATCACTGACTCCTTGTTTTACAACCTGCAAGTCTGGGAGGGGGAAACCCACTGTTCTTCATGTGTTACTCCTGCAGTCTTTAAAAAAAAAGTCTTTGATCTGTCTTGTCCTTTAGCAGAGTGGATGTGAGGTCACCTGACCTTCCAGGCTCCATCTTAAACATTTTTAAAAATCAGAATTTTAAAAATGTAATCATCTTACAAAGTCCAGCATTCATAACATATGTGTCTCTCCCCAATTCTCTGTGCACCTTGTTCATTTTTTCTAACTAATATTACCTCCCGGTTTTCATCTCCTTGTCAAGTTAGTTTAAACCCTCCCCAGTAGCACTGGAAAATCGTCCCTCAAGGACATTAGTTCTAGTTCTGTTCAGGTGCAACCCGGCCACCCTGTACAGGTCCCATTTCCCTCAGAACCAGACCCAATGTCTCAGGAAACTAAAGCTCTCCCTCCTGTACCATGTCTCCAGCCATGCATTCATCTGCTCTTTCCACCTATTTCTATACTCATTGGCATGTGGTACCAGGCATAACTTGAACATTACTACCTTTGAGGTCCTGCTTGCTATTTTCTTTCCTAGTTCCCTAAACTCTGCTTGCAGGACCTCATCTCTCTTTCTACCTATGTCTTTGGTACCGATATGGAATGCAACCGCTGAGTGTTCACCCTCCCTCTTCAGAGTCCGTTGCAGTAGTTCATCCTTGACCCTGCACCAGGGAGGCAACATAGCCTCCTGGATTCCCGTCTGCAGCCAAAGAAACACCTGTCTGCACCACTAACTATCGAATTCCCTATCACTATTGATTTCTCAATCCCCCTCCTGCTCCCCTGCTGAAGATGGTTGGGCCTAGGACACAACCCTCAGGAACTCCTGCAGTGATGTCCTGGAGCTCAGATGATTGACCTCCAGCGAGCATTCCCACTTCTGACCTCCAACAACCACAGCCATCTTTCTTTGCGCTAGGTATGACTTCTTGAGTGTTGTTGAAGCTGCACACATCCAGGCAAGTGGAGAGTATTCCATCACACCATCCAGAACAAAGCAGCCCACTTGATTGGCTACACCATCCACAAACATTCAGTCCCTCCACCACCGACGCACAGTGGCAGCAGTGTGTACCATCTACAAGATGCACTGCAGCAACACACCAAGGCTCCTTCGACAGCACCTTCCAAACCCACGACCTCTACCACCTCGAAGGACAAGAGCAGCAGATGAATGGGAACATCACGACCTGCAAGTTCCCCTCCAAGTCACACACCATTCTGACTTGGAACTATATCACCGTTCCTTCACTGTTGCTGGGTCAAAATCCTGGAACTCCCTTCCTAACAGCACTGTGGGTGTACCTACCTCACATGGACTGCAGCGGTTCAAGAAGGCAGCTCACCACCACCTTCTCAAGGGCAATTAGGGATGGGCAATAAATGCTGACCTAGCCAGTGATGCCCACATCCCATGAATGAATAAAAAAAATTAATATTTGTTCATTATATAGCAGCTTATGCCTTAACCTCCTATGTTCTATTCCTTATTTTGTTCTCTGTAACATTTTAATAATTAGTGCTTTTAATTTCCTGGTTAGATGTCTATGAAAAGTCTTTAGCGTAATTGACTGCTTGGGTCGTTTGATGATATCACCACAGCTTGACGCTGGGAATCCCCAACAAACAATACTGCAATCGGTTGCATGTTGAGAGAGGTAAAGTTCTCGCCACAGAGATTGCTAGATCTCTCAGCACTGCTTTCTTCAAGACCAGCAATGGAGCACTCTTGCTTCACCACTGACTGCAAAATTCCTTTTCCCAATACACAATAAAACTTATATCGCCAGGAATTTCCTCAGAGTTTTTGCCAATCGCCCACTGTAATGCACAGAAATCCTGTATAACCATGGTTTCTGCTGCTCTTCTGTTGAAGTTACAGCAACCGATTGGAGGTAATCCAGATGATATTTCTGGGAATATTTGTGTGTACAGCAACATAATAAGTATTAACACTCCTTTAAAATAATTACATGTTCTGATTCCTTTATAAGTATTGAAATTTTGCCAAGTTCACATTTTGTATTTCATTTTGTCTCCATTATCTAGGTTTACTGACTCACGTCACTTGCATCTCTATATGCCGGCCGGCATGGGGTTCTTGGCTGCGATAACATCAATCATTTATTACCACAACATCGAAACATCCAACTTTCCCAAACTCTTGCTCGGTAGGTTTCTCTTTCTTAGGTGAGATACTGTGAAGCTAAAATATGGCTGTCTGATGGAAAAACAGTCAGAAAGTCTGTGGTACTGTTTTTTGCATAACAGCTGATCAGAAAACCACCCTCACATAAATGACTGTCTTGTCAGAGGTGACAGTAACACAAATAGCATAGTCAATTGCAAATCTGATGAAGCTGCTATTTTCAAAATATTAATTGGGCAACTATTGGTGTTCTTGGGCATGTCACTACTGATCCACTGTGTGGGCCAATATGCCTAACAGGAATGACTGTCCTACAAGATCCTGATCTGATAATATATTTTAATGTATGATAGTTTGCATATAGATTGAGTTTATTTGCCCATATTTGGAGTTTTTTTTCAAAATAAATTCAATCCTCTGAGGCCAATCGGTCAACATCCCAGCACTCCAGCATGGAAACACATAGGAGGAGGCCATTCAATCCATCATGTCTATGCCAGCTCTTTACCAGAGAACTCCAAAACTAATCCAACTGTCCTAATTCCTCCCTATAGTCCCATGTCATGGTTTGCTGTAAATCTTTATTCAGTTTTTCCTAAAACAATTCCAAAGTCTGATATATAACAATTCCCTGCAACAAAGTTTTCCATGTGTAAGAAATTTCTCCCTAATTTTCACCTCTATCTTTTAGTGACAATTTCAAAGTGATAACTTTTCATCACTGACTTCTCAACTAGAAGCAAGACTATTCCTTTAGTAACCCTCTCAAAACCATAATTTTTTTTAAAAAGTAGTAAATCCCTTTTTATCCTACTTGCAGTATCTTAAATTTCTCCTCACAACTATAAATTATCAAAACAGCTATCATCCTGATAATGAAGTTAACAGAGAGGTATGAGTTGAACTTATGTGGCATTGTGTGACTAGCTGTGTAGTAATTTCATCTTTATTGTTCAGAATGCAGGAATCAAGCTACACTGCAATTCTTCCCTGTTGGCATTTAGATAGAACTGACATAATTTATCAGATAAATGAGGCAGGCTTGTGAAAATGAGAAGAGACAGTACTCCTTTGGAGATTATTAAAGTAACTCGATATTCAGCTGCAACTAGATATAATTGTGATTTGAATGTACGAATTATATGTACAGCCCTAAGGATAATAGTCTGCATAGCACAATTTTTAGGTGAACATTTGGATTTTAGCTACCATATTAAGATGCTGCATAACATGAATTCCTGATACAATAGTAACATTATGGTATCAGGACAAATGATCTCTACTGTAGTTGCTATGTGCTGTTGCATAGCCAAGCTTTGCCATGTTCTCCCATGACATCTACACGTATATTTTCCAGCAGGAGTTACTTTTGGAAGTGGGACTCCTGGCTAATTTTCTCATCCATCTTTACTCAATTGTGGTCCCTTAATTGCTGTTCTGAAATCACAAGATACTTATCGATGAGGATGGTCATTTATCTTAATTCATCCATAAGAACAATCCTATTCCTCCCCTTGCACTTTCCACTTATTTCTTAAATGGTTACAAGGCTTTTCCCTCCATCACTCTGTCTAGAAGTCCAACCCGAATGTTGATCACTCTTGGCCTGGAGAAGAACCTCTTGTTTTTCTTATTCATTCCTGGGATTTAGGCGTTGCTGGCTAGGCAGTTCTAAAGTTCCTGTTGCTAGTTTAAAAATGTGTCTCCCAAAGTTTAATCTTAAAGTAGCTTCCAGATAATCTTTTTCAAAATTGCACTTCTATAAGATCAGCTTTTCCAGGCTAAAAAGCTCCAGTTCTTGCACATAACTCAGAACCAACAATAGGAACCCGCTTTAGGGCTCTTTTCTCCACTGCATGTAGGATTTGAATGTTTCCCTTGTTTCTTTGTGCTGAGAATAGACACAGTACTCAAGGTGAAATGGTCTGACTAGAGCACTGCACAATTTGATTACAACTTTTGTGCCTTGTATTTATTGTTTTGGTTCAATTGGCTAAACCATTTCAGTGCAGATCCAGGATCAATCAGACACCTTGGGGGAATTTTAACCTAGCAGAGCAAGTGTGTTTTGGCGTGGGCAGGTGGTTAAAAGCACTGAAATTGACCGTGTCAGGAAGCTAGCTTGAACCCCACTTTTAACTACATGGCCTTCGCCTGCATTTGAGAAACCCCCTTGGGAAAGGTGGTTGCCAATTTAAATATTTTAAGAGCTAATTTTAACTGGGGTTTTCAACTTTAACTGTGGGTGCACTGGTTTCCCAGGCATTTTGAAACTTGGCAATGAAAGCAAGGCAAGAGGACAGTGGGGCTGAACAAATGACAAGCAAAAAATCCTAAAAGTATTGAGATCCCACAGATACTTCCTTGCCTAAGTGAAGGCTTTTGCTCACAGGGCTTGTTCTGAGAGTGTGCTTTCACAATCTTGTACGTGGTTTCCATTACTCTGGAGGTCATTTCAAATACTTTGGAGTTTTGTGCAACTGATTTACACTTTCCTCCGTCAAGCATCAGTTTAGCATGTGTGAAGCTTTACCTTGGACCTCAGATAAGGATGAAGATGAGCAGCAGGGGCATTCTCCTCACTGACCTACCGCTCCACAGGAGAGATGGAATGAGCACAGCGGTGCAATTCACAGAAGGTAATACCCCTAACACAGGGTATGTAACCAGAGGATCAAGCTTTCTGGACGTTGTCATAAAGATGCTTCCATTATTAATATTTTTTGAGGATTTGTGTTTAAAACATTGTGAAAATTGGTTCATTTGAAAGACTGAGGAGATGCTTGGATTTGTTTTTTTTAAAAAGGTTACTAGAAGGACAATTTGAATTTTAAAAAAACACTGGAAGAGACAATGAAGGGCTAAATAAACATAAGGAGCCTTACTGGCAATTGGAGTTGTTTACAGAAAAGTCACATGTCTAGGTTTATAGTTGTCAAGAATTTTGGCTTTCTGATTTGGGGCTTGGACTTTTTGAATGTTCAGTTGGTGTGTAGCCTGCTAAGAGAGAAGCCACCCAACTCATCCTCTTCCACCTGTTTTGGAAAATCTTCTGAGAATCCAGTGTGATAGCTGCAATCACTGATGCGGTAATTCTCCTGAAAAGCTTGCAAGACTACTCCTCGACATCTCCTGAACAGAACTGCTCCAGAAAGATCCCAGTGACAACCATATATGTGTACCTGGATGTCAGACCAAAGGCCATCTGGAACATTCCATAACTTGCCCTTTTTCTTCAAGAATTGATAATAACTTGGCCAAAGTATTTTTGTTTTAACGTTGATCTCTTCAGAGCCAGTTTTTTTCATTTGTCTTTATTTTTTTTCTTTAACTGGTGTGTGTGTGTTAGGTTATTTTAGATGGGTAGATATTTATACTTTCATATTTCAAACTGTGTTAATAAGCTTTGCATCTTTATTGAATAAGTCTTGTTTTATAATAAATCAATAATTTTGTTGTTTATTAAAGAAACCTGGTTAGTGGATTTTTATTCTGAAACTAATATAAATAAATAGTCAGCAGGTGAGGCAGCATCTGTGGAGGGAGAAGCAGAGTTAATGTTTCAGGTCTATGACCTATCATCAGAAATGTTAACTCTACTTCTCTCTCCACAGAAGCTGCCTGATCTGCTGAGTATTTCAGCACTTCCTGCTTTTATTTCAGATTTCCATCATCTGCAATATTTTGCTTTTATTATAGACAAATAGTCGTTTGGTAGTACAGAACTTGAGTATTGCTGAAAACAGAGACATTTTATCGAAGCTTGTCATCTTGCACTCATCAGAACAATTCACAAGAATACCAATATAAGGGAAGCAACAAATTTATACTATATGAAAAGAGAGTGCTGATTGGATGGCAAGTGGACTCGGTAGAGGCATTGCCATTGAGAATGTACCAGTTTATGGTGACTGAAGGTTACTTGCCAAGCTTTGTTTGAAATTTTAACCAGGCAACTTGACTCTGATTGGTCAAGGTATTGTCCTTATTAATAAGTACCAGCCATTCGCTGGTTCATTCCTCAGGGCAATGCCTTCACCAATCAAAGTCAAGCTGCCTGTTTTAAGTTTCAAACAAAGCTTGGCAGTTAACTGTTAGTCACCATAAACTGGTGCATTCTCCATGGCAACGCCTCTACCAATCGGAGACGACTTGTCAACAAATCAGCACTCTCTTTTCATATAGTATAAATTTGTTGCTTCCTTTATATTGGTATTCTTCCGAATTGTCTTGATGAGTGCAAGATGACAAGCTTCAACAAAAATGTCTCTGTTTTCATCAATACTTAATATAGATAAAGTATATAATTGGCCATATCAGTAACTGGGTAAAACATTTAAATACATGTTGTGACCAGTAGAGTAGTGCAACTGGAGAAAGACAGTGAATTCCTCCAACTTCAGTCATATCAGATAACTGGAGGCTTGCTCGGGATAACCCAAAGCCGACAAAGTGCAATTTAAGTGGGGTAATAATAATTGAAAAGTGGAAAAGGTAAACAACAGGTTTCTTGTGCATTAGAGTAAAGCTTAAACTACTGGAATGGCTACGTTTGATGCAAGTGCATTTGTGCAGCAGTCTGTAATAGTTTATGATTCTTTTAAGGCATTGTCTGCTGGCGAGCTGTTAAGTATTGTGGAGCACTTGAAGGTAGATATTAGATCAAGAGCTAGGAGACCTGAAATTCAGAGACTAATGGCCAGACAGTTGAAGATTGAAGTGAAAGAGCCAGAGGAATGAGTAGGATCAGAAGAGGACAAGGTAACACTGGCACAGATTCAGTTGGACAGGAAGAAGTTAGAGCTTGAATTTCAGGTGAGGGAAAAGGCAAAAGAAAGGACATTTCAAAGGGATGGAAGGAGAGAGAAAGGGCAAGAGAGAGAGAAGAAAAGGGGAGAGAAATGGCAAGAGAAAGAGAAGAAAAAGAGAGTGAAAGGGAATATCAGCTTAAATGGCTGGAACTAAAACAAAAGGGTGGCCTTGACTCCAGGGAAATTTCTGATGTGGAGGAATCTGACTCCATCCCAAGACCCAGTGGGAAGCTGTTTAAATTTGTGCAAGTCCTCCCAAAGTTTGAGAAAAGGGACGTAGAGGCATATTCCATTTCTTTTGAAAAGATAGCAAAACAGATGAGGTGGCTGAATAAAAACTGGACACTGATCATGCTAAGCAGATGCATAGGCAGAGCTCATGAGGTTTATGCTATGCTTTCTGAGGAGGTTTCTGCAGATTATAAGATGGCAAAAAAGGCTATTCTTGCTGCTTATAAGTTGGTCCCCGAAGCTGACAGGCAGAAATGTCTGAACCTCTGGAAACAGCCTGGGCAGACTTATATAGAATTTGAGAGGATAAAGCAATCTACCTCCATTAGTAAAAACCCATATAGTAAACCAAAAGGTTTTAACAGCCAGACAGTCAGCTGAGATGGCTGATGATTACGAGCTTGACCACAAGTCCAAATTCTTTTTCCGTCACCCCCACAAACCCAAGAAGGATAGCAGGTGGGAGGATGAAAGGAAGGCAAGGAGCCAGGGACAAGATGGGACAGCTGGGGACATACCAGGATCTCCTCCACAGGCAAGAAAGGAAAGTGCTGAGGATGGGAGTGAGGTCCAGAGGACGAAGTGTTTCCATTGCCACAAGGTAGGGCACCTTTGTATGGATTGCTAGAAGTTACAGGGTAAACCCTGGGACGTATTGGGGTACACAAGGCCAGTGCAGAGAAAGGGGCCCTAACTAGGAGTAGGACAGATCAACCTGAAGCTCTGACTGCAGCTGTAAGACCAAGGACAAAAACCACTGTGAGGACATGAACAAGATACCTGCGAGCTATAGGGAATTCTTGTCAAAAGGAAAAGTAACTCCTTATTCCTCAAGTGAGGCAGGTAAACTTATAGTTATAATTAGGGATACAGGAACCACCCAGACTCTTTTTCTGGGGAAGGGCATAACTTTTCCACCAGAGAGTGCATTGAATGCCAAGGTTTCAGTGAATGGTATCAGTGGGGAGTATATACCCATACCTTTGTATTGGGTGCACCTGGAGTGTGACATAGGGCTGGATTCTATTAGCCGACCGCCAATCTCAACGGCAAGCTCAAAAAATAGCAGCCAAAGAGCTGCTGCGATCTTAAGCGCAGCGGCTCATTTAAATAGTTGGGGTGGCCTGCCGCCCCCAAACATGTGGAGGGGTGGGCTGTCCATCCCCAGCAATGGTGTCATCTGCCTGTGTGCAGACGCTGACGCCATTTCTAAAGGGCGGTCAGCCCTGCGGCTTATTTAAATATTTAAAGACATATTCAATAAAATTAAATAATACATTTCTTTTGCCCCTCAACCACGCCCCCTCCAATAGGTAGGATTAATGAGATATCATAGTTGAGAATCCTCTAGGGGGTAGCGATCACAACATGGTAGAATTTCAAATTCAGTTTAAGGGCGAGCAACCCATGTCTCAAGCCAGTGTCCTCAACTTAAACAAGGGCAATTACAGAGGTATGAAGAAAGAGTTATCCAAAGTAGGCTGGGAAAATAGACTAAGGGGAAGGTCATAGAAACATAGAAAATAGGAGCAGGAGTTGACCATTCGGCCCTTCATTATGATTTCATTCATTATGATCATGGCTGATCATCCAACTCAGTAGCCTGTTCCCGCTTTCGCCCCATACCCTTTGATCCATTTAGACCTAGGAGCTATATATAACTTCTTGAAAACATACAATGTTTTGGCCTCAACTGCTTTCTGTGGTAGCGAATTCCACAGGCTCACCACTCTCTTGGTGAAGAAATTTCTCCTCATCTCAGTCCTGAAAGGTTTACCCCGTATCCTTAGACTATGACCCCTGGTTCTGGACTCCCCCACTATCAGGAACATCCTTCCTGCATCTACCCTGTCAAGTCCTGTTAGAATTTTATAGGTTTCTATGAGATCCCCCCTCACTCTTCTGAACTCCAGCGAATATAATCCTAACCGACTCAATCTCTCCTCATACATCAGTCCCGCCATCCCAGTAATCAGAGCTAAACCTTCACTGCACTCCCTCTATCGCAAGAACATCCTTCCTCAGATAAGGAGACCAAAACTGCAACAATATTCCAGGTGTGGCCTCACCAAGGCCCTGTTTAATTGCAGCAAGGCATCCCTGCTCCTGTACTCGAATCCACTCGCTATGAAGGCCAACATACCATTTCCCTTCTTTACTGCCTGTTGCACTTGCATGCTTACCTTCAGTGACTGGTGTACGAGAACACCCAGGTCTCGCTGCATATTCGCCTCTCTCAGTTTATAGCCATTCAGATAATAATCTGCCTTCCTATTTTTGCTACCAAAGTGGATAACCTCACATTTATCCACATTATACTGCATCTGCCATGCATTAGCCCACTCACTCAACTTGTCCAAAACACCCTGAAGCTTCTCTGCATCCTCCTCACAACTCACCCTCCCACCCAGTTTTGTGTCAACTGCAAATTTGGAGATATATTTAGTTCCCTCATCTAAATCATTAATGTATATTGTGAATAGCTGGGGTCCTAGCACCGATCCCTGCGGCACCCCACTAGTCACTGCCTGCCATTCAGAAAAAGACCCATTTATCCCTACTCTTTGTTTCCTGTCTGCCAACCAATTTTCTATCCATCGGAATACACTACCCCCAATCCCATGTGCTTTAATTTTACATGCTAATCTCTTATGTGGGACTTTGTCGAAAGCCTTCTGAAAGTCCAAATAAACCACATCCACTGGCTCCCCCTCATCAACTCTACTAGTTACATCCTCGAAGAATTCTAGTAGATTTGTCAAGCATGGTTTCCCTTTCTTAAATCTATGCTGACTCTGTCCGATTCTACCACTGTTCCCTAATTGCTCTGCGATAAAATCTTTGATAATGGACTCTAGAATTTTCGCCACTACCGGCATCCGGCTGACTGGTCTATAATTCCCTGCTTTCTCTCTACCTCCCTTTTTAAATAGTGGGGTTACATTAGTGGATTAGTGGAGGTCAGTGAATGAGCAGTGGCAGACATTTAAGCAGATATTTCATAACGCTCAGCAAAGCTTTATCCCGGTCAAAAAAGACTCATCAGAAAGAACCACCTGTGGTTAACAAAGGCGGTCAAGGAGAGTATCCATTCAAAAACTAAGGCCTACAAAGCGGCAAAAACTAGTGGTAGGCCAGAGGATTGGGAATTTTTTAGGAACCAGCAGCAGATGACTAAAAATCTAATAAAGAGGGAGAAAATTGATTCTGAAAGTAACTTGGCAAGAAATATAAAAACTAACAGCAAGAGCTTCTATGGGTATATAAAAAGAAAGAGAGTAGCTAAAGTGAGTGTGGGACCCTTGGAGGATGCGACTGGAGAACTGATAACGGGGAACAGGGAAATGGCAGATTATTTAAACCAATATTTTGCATCGGTCTTCATGGTGGAGGACACTATAAACATCCCACAGGTATCAGATAAGCAAGGAGCTAATGGGAGGAAAGATCTTGTAACAGTCCCTATCATGAGGGACAAAGTATTTGACAAACTAATGGGACTAAAGGCAGATAAGTTGCCAGGACCTGATGGCCTACATCCAAGGGTTTTAAAGGAAGTGGCTGCAGAGATAGAGGAGGCATTGGTCGAAATATTCCAGAACTCCCTGGATTCTGGGAGGGTCCCAGCAGATAGGAAAACCGCTAATGTGACATCCCTGTTCAAGAAGGGAGGGAGACAAAAAGCAGGAAACTATAGGCCAGTCAGCCTGACATCGGTTGTTGGGAAAATGCTAGAGTCCATTATTAAGGAAGAAATAGTAGGACATTTAGAAAAGCTTAACGCAATCAAACAGAGTCAACATTGTTTTGTGAAAGGGAATTCATAATTGACAAGTTTGCTTGAGTTCTTTGAGGATATAACAAGCAGAGTTGATAAAAGGGAACCAGTAGATGTAGTATATTTGGATTTCCAGAAGGCATTCGATAATGTGCCACATAAAAGATTATTGCACAAGGTCGGAGCTCACACTATTGGGGTTAATGTATTAGCATGGATTGAGAATTGGTTAACTCACAGATCACAGAGTGTCGGGATTAATGGGTCTTTTTCAGGTTGTAAAGACGTAGCTAGTGAAGTGCCACAAGGATCACTAGGGCCACTAGGGCCACTAGGGCCACTAAGGCTTCAATTATTTACTATCTATATGAATAACTTGGAGGAGGGGCCAGAGTGTAATATATCCAAATTTTCTGACGATACAAAAATAGGTGGGAGGGCATGTTGTGATGAGGGACATAAAGAAACTGCAAGGGTATATAGATAGGTTGAGTGAGTGGGCAAAAACTTGACAGAGTTTAATGTAGGAAAGTATAAGGTCATGCACTGGTAGGAAGAATCAAAAGGCAGACTATTATTAAAATGGAGAGAGACTTCAAAAAAGTGCAGCACAGAGGGATCTGGGTGTTCTTGTGCATGAAACACAAAACGTTAGCATACAGATGTGGGAATGCCACAACCTGCCATAAAACCGGCACCTCTAATTCCCATGCCAGTTTTTGGAGAACCATTTAGTAGAGTGTTGATAGACTGTGTGGAACCTTTACCGAAAACAAAAATGGGACACCAATATATACTCACTATTATGGATATGGTTACTTGGTTCCCAGAGGCCATTTCCTTGAGAACAATACTGCTAAGGTAGTAGTAGAGAAGTTAACCTAATTCTTTACTCGATATGGATTACTGGTTGAGATCCAGTTGGATCAGGGTTCCAATTTTTTGTCTAAAATTTTTCAGGCAGTTATGAATAATCTGGATATAACATAGTTAAAGTCCTCAGCATTTGTTTATGGGCATGAGGTAAAAGGTCCTCTGAATCCAAGGTTTCTAGAACAGAGGGATGAACCTTCCGTGTTAGATTATGGATCCGTGTTCCAGGAGGGGCTCACAAGATCTTGCAAAATGGCTCAGGAATACCTTAAAGCTTCCCAAATAACCATGAAGAAATGGGCAGACAAGCATGCCAAAACCTGAACATTTCAACCGAGGATGATGTGTTAGTATTACTGCCTTTACAGCGTGAACCACAGTAAGCACAGTTCAGTGGTCCATATAGAGTAGTTAAAAGGATTGGTAAAGTTAATTATTTGATTGACGCCCCAGATTGCTGGAAAAAGAATCGGCTGTGTCACATCAATATGTTGAAACAATATCACTGCCGGTAAGAGAATAAGCAAGCATGGGTATGTCAGGTAGTAGGGACAGTGAAGGACAAAAGGGATATTGAGGATGAGGCAAAAGGAGGCCTAGACAATTCTCAAATTGAACCTCTTACTATCCAGTTAACTAACACTGAATTGTTAGGGATATTAGACCGTGTACTTTCATATTTAGATGCAGATCAATGAGAAGACCTAACAAGGCTACTCACAGCATTTAAAGGAGTCTGTAGGGAAAAACCAGGATGTGCAACTTTAGCCATACATGTAGGATAATTCTCACCTATAAAATAGCATCCTTATCACTTAGGTCCAGTGCAACAGGCTCAGGTGAAAGCAGAAATCCAATACACGTTGGAAAACCATCTAATTGAACCCAGTCAAAGCAGCTGGAGTTCCCCAGTCCTGTTTGAGCTAAAGCCTGATGGCTCAACTAGATTTTGCATAGACTACAGAAAGGTTAATGCAGTAACAAAGGCAGATTCCTACCCAATTCCTCATTTGGACGACTGTATCGACAGAGTTGATAGTGCCACGTTTCTTACCAAAATAGATATGTTAAAGGGATACTGGCAGGTTCATTTAACACCCCAAGCTAAAGAAATATCGCCTTTGTCACACCAGATGGACTTTTACAATGCTGAATGATACCATTTGGGCTTAAAATGCCCCAGCAACTTTCCAGAGACTAATGAACCAAGTGGTAGCCAGTGTTCCAAACTGTGTGGTTTACCTTGATGATGTGCTGGTATACAGTGACACATCGAAGGACCACATGGAACAACTAGAGGCTTTGTTTAGAAAATTACGGTTGGCTGAATTTAAAAAGTGAATTTGCAAAAGTGGGGGTTACCTATCTCAGACATATAGTCGGTCAAGGACCAGTGTTGCCAAGAACAGTAAAAGTACAAGCATTGGTCGAGTTCCCTGTTCCTAAGACTAAACTTGAAATCATGAGGTTTCTGGGGATGTGTGGTTTCTACCACAAGTTTGTATGAAATTTCAGCACCATAGTTTCTCCACTAACAGATTTGCTACAAAAGAAAGCCAAGGTAGTGTGGTCAGGAGAGTGCCAAGCATCTTTTGAGAGGCTGTAAACAATTTTGATCAATGAACCAGTGTTGGCTGCTTCAAATTTCACTAAGCCCTTCAAGGTAGCAATTGATGCTCGTGACCTGTGGTAGGTGCAGTTCTGTTACAAGAAGATGAATCGGGCATAGAAAGGCCAGTGGGATACTTTCCAAAAAGCTAAATTGACACCAAAAGAGATACTCTACAGTAGAAAAAGAAACCCTGGGCTTACTACTAGCTCGTAAACATTTTGAAATATATGTCTGCCACAGCTACAGGGAGACACTGGTATATACTGATCATCCCCCCACCCCCCTAGCCTTTGTGGAAAAATTCAAAAGCCAGAATGCCAGACTATTTTGATGGAGTTTACTATTGCAGCCCTATCACTTAAAGATTAACCACATTGCGGTGAAAAACAATTTAATTGCTGATGCTTTGCCTAGAATTTAACTTTGCTTTGAGTTTTCTGAGTACAAAGATGGCACAGGACATAACTATTATTTACAGGTAAAGAGTGAATGAGAATGAGTGTTTAATGTGTTTTCATTTTTTTGTCCACACTTTATAATGAAACACATTTAAAAATGGTGTTTCATTCCTCCAAAGGTGGAGGTGTCATGAAGGTGCTTCCATTATTAATATTTTTTGAGGACTCGTGTTTAAAAGATTGTGAAAATTTGTTCATTTGAAAGACTGAGGAGATGCCTAGATTTGTTTTTTCTTAAAGCTTACTGGAAGGACACTTTGTCTCTTCCAGTGTTTTATTTTTAAAAATCCAATCAAGTGCTAAATAAACATAAGGAGCCTTGTTGGCTATTGGATTTGTTTACAGAGAAGTCACATGTCTAGGTTTATGGATGTTAGGAGTTTGGCTTTCTGATTTGGGGCTTGGACTGTTTGAATGTTCAGTTGGTGTGTAGTCTGCTAAGAGCGAAGCCACCCAACTCATCCTTTTCCACCTGTTTTGGAAAATCTTCTGAGAATCCGTTGTGATAGCTGCAACCACTGATGCAATAATTCTCCTGAAAAGCCTGCAAGACTACTCCTCGACATCTCCTGAACAGAACTACTCCAGCAAGATCCCAGTGACAGGCATATACGTGTACCCGGACGCCAGACCAAAGGCCATCTGGAACATTCCATAACTTGTCCTTTTCATTCAAGAATTAACAATAATTTGGTCAAAGTATTTTTGTTTTAAAGTTGATCTCTGAAGAGCAGTTTTTCATTTTTCTTTAACTGATATATGTGTGTGCGTGTGTGTTGGATTATTTTAGATGGGTAGATATTTATACTTTCATATTTCAAACTGTGTGTTAATAAGCTTTGTATCTTTATTGAATAAGTTTTGTTTTATAATAAATCAATAGTTTTGCTGTTTATTAAAGAAACCTGGTTGGCGGATTTTTATTCTGAAACGCATATCAATTAAGTATATAATTGGCTGTATCGGTAACTGAGGAAAACATTTAAACATATTTTGTGACCAGTGGAGTCGTGGAACTAGAGAAAGACAGTGCATTCCTCTAACCTCAGTTGTAACAATGTGTCCAAATACCAGTGCCTCAGGAAACCCATGGTATTGCATCAGGTCATCACCAACATTGGAAGCCTGCTGGCAGAAGACTTGCTGCCAAGCGGACCTGATGGCCACACTTTGCCAGTGGCTGGCAAAGTGACCATCACCCTCAACCTTTTTGCCTCTGGAAACTTCCTGGGATCTTCAGGAGTTTTTTTTAACTTGTTCATGGAATGTGGACGTCGCTGGCTAGGCCAGCATTTAAAGATCATCCCTAATTGCCCTTGTGAAGGTGAAAGTGAGCTGCCTTCTTGAACCACTGCAGTTCTTGGGATGTAGGTACACCCACAGTGCTGTTAAGAAGGGAATCCCAAGATTTTGACCCAGCCACAGTTCCAAGTAAGGACATTGTGTGACTTGGAGGGGAATTTGCAGGTGGTGGTGTTGCCATGCAACTGCTGCCCTTGTCCTTCTAGGTGGTAGAGGTCACAGGTTTGGAAGGTGCTGTCAAAGGAGTCTTGGTGAGTTGCATCTTGTAGATGGTACACACTGCTGCCACTGTGCGTCAGTGGTGAAGGGAGTCAATGTTGAAGGTGGTGGATGCGGTGCCAATCAAGCAGGCTGCTTTGTCCTGGATGGCGTCGAGCTTCTTGAGTGTTGTTGGAGCTGCACCCATCCAGGCAAGTGGAGAGTATTCCATCGCACTCCTGAATTGTGTCTTGTAGATGGTGAACAGGCACTGGGGAGTCAGGAGGTGAGTTACCTTCCGCAGAATTCCTAACACCTGACCTGCTCTGTTAGGCACAGTATTTATGTGGCTGGTCCAGTTCAGTTTCTGATCAATGGTAACTCCCAGGATTTGCAGAATTTCACAATCTTCTACCCATAATTGCATCTGCATCACACAGGTGACTGATGCCATGCTCAAGGTTGCTTGATGCCACACTAATGCTGCCTTGATGTCAAGGGCAGTCACTCTCCCCTCACCTCTGTAATTCAGCTCTTTTATCCATGTTTGGACCATGGCTGTAATGAGGTCTAGAGCTGAGTGGCCCTGGTGGAACCCAAACTGAGCATCAGTGTGCAGGTCATCAGTGAATCAGTGCTGCTTGATAGCACTGTCAACAACACCTTGCATCACTTTGCTGATGATCGAAGGTAGACTAATGGAGTGGTAATTGGCCAGATTGGATTTGTCCTGCATTTTGTGGAAAGGATATACCTGAGCAATTTTCCACATTGTCAGGCAGATGCCAGTGTTGTAGCTTCACCAGCTTGGCTAAGGATGCGGCTAGTTCTGAAGCACAAGTCTTCAGTAATACAGCTGGGATGTTATCAGGACCCATAGCCTTTTCAGTATCCAGTTCTTCAGCCATTTCTTGATATCATGTGGAGTGAATCGATTGGCTGAAGACTGTTATCTGTGATGCTGCGGAGCTCAGTAGGAGGCTGAGATGAATCCTTCACTCGGTACTTCTGGCTGTAAATGGTTGCAAATGCTTCAGCGTTGTCTTTTGCACTAACATGATGGGCTCTGCCATCGTTGTAGATTGGGATGTTTGTGGGGCTCCTCTTCCTCCTACTGTCAGTTGTTTAATTGTCCACCACAATTCACAACGGGATGTAGCAGGACTGCAGAGCTTTGATCCGATCCATTAGTTGCGGGATTGCTTGGCTCTCTCTATGGTATACTGTTTCGCTGTTTAGCATGCATGTAGTCCTGTGTTGTAATTTCACCAGGCTGGCACCTCATTTTTACATATGCTTGGTGCTGCTCTTGGCCTGCTCTTCTCCACTCCTCATTGAAACAGGGTTGGCCCCTTGATTTGATGGTAATGGTAGAGTGAGGGATGTGTCAGGCCATGAGGTTACAGATTGTGATTTAATACAATTCTGCTGCTGCTGATGGCCTACAGTGCCTCATGAATGCTGAGTTTTGAGTGGCTAGATCTGATCTGAATCAATCCCAGTTAGCACAGTGGTAGGGCCACACAACATGACGGAGCATGATCTGAGTGTGAAGACGGGACTTTGTCTCCACAAGGACTGTGTGGTGGTCACTCTTACCAATACTATCATGGACAGATGCTGCTGTGTCAGGTAGATTGGTGAGGACAAAGTCAAGTAGGATTTTCCCTCTTGGTTTCCTCACCAACTGCCATAGACCCAGTCTGGAAGATATGTCTTTCAAGACTCAGCCAGCTCGGTCAGTCATAGTACTACTGACCCACTCTTGGTGATGGTCATTGAAGTCCCCCACCCAGAGTACATTCTGTGCCCTTCCTACCATCAGTGCTTCTTCCAAGTGGTGTTCAACATGGAGGAGTACTGATTCATCAGTTGAGAGAGGGTGGTAGGTGGTAATCAGCAGGAGGTTCCTTGCCCATGTTTGACATGATGCCATGACACTTCATGGAGTCCTGAGTAAATGTTGAGGACTCACAGGGCCACTCCCTCCTGACTATATATCACAATGTCACTACCTCTGGTGGGTCTGTCTTGCAGGTGGGACAGGACATACCCACAAATGGTGATGGAGGAGCCTGGGCATTGGCTGTCAGGTATGAGTCGGTGGATATGACTGTGTCAGGCTGTTGCATGACTAGTCTGTGGGACAGCTCTCCCAATTTTGGCAGATGTCCCAGATGTTAGGAGGAATTTGCAGGGTCGACTGGGCAAGGTGCGTCGTTGTCGTTTCGGTTGACCAGGTTGATGCCAGTGGTCCATCCAGTTTTATTCTTATTTAACTTTTCTGTAGTGGTTTGATACAACTGAGTGACTAAAATCTGCCCGGCCTCTGAGTCAAATTCCCAGGCAGGATTGCAGTCCACTCTTACCGAGAGACACAATAAAATTAAAAATTTTTTTGGAGAACTAACATCAAGTCTCCTGAAGAATGTAGGCGATGTGATGTCATCACTGCAATATCCACTGCCAGAGGTAAAATGCTAATTAGGATCCAGTTGTAAAAGTGACTTTAAAAGTTTAACTAAGAGCCTTGTTTAGGGATGGAAATGGTTTCCAATACAGTAAATGCCTGTGTTATACATGAATTAGGCAGAAATTATTTGGGAGAATGGTATAGTGCATATTTAACGTGTTGTCAGATGTTGCAGAATTACTGGTTGGAGGTGCCATTGTGCTGAGTTTACACATTAGTCTTGTTGTGTTTGTAATTCCAGCATAATTGATCTTTAAATAGAGCATGGACAATTTTTTAAGGCTCACACTTTGCATGTACAGTGCTATCCCAACCCTCATTTAAAACTGACACGGCAGCAAGGCTCATGAGTGCTTATCTTTAGTGGCAGATGATTGTTGCAGAATAGAGTTGCAATGCACAGTATTTTAACTAGAATGGGTATTGTATTTAGTGCTACATTTATACTGCAGTTGCCTTTGAAGGATCAGTCTAAAAGCAGAAAAGAGCTATCTGTGATATTAGGTAGCACACAAGATGTACTTTAAGAGCCAGAAAGCATGAAATGCGTTGGATATGGCTTCCTAAATAGAGCTGCTCGGGAGTAACTGAAGAGCTTTGCCTGAGGACGATTGTTATTGAAATGCACTTCTTTTCAATAAAGACCTGAGAACACAATCAAAAATCTGTATAACAGTGCCAATGACCCAAAAGTTTGGAGAGTTACTGATTGCATGTATGTTGACATTGACATCTCCATGCACAATGCAATGCCCTATATGAACTGCAAAGTATTTTTTCTCTATTATTTATGGGCAAATTTTGGTCATATTGCCCAGAGATGACAAGATTAAGAATGATTAAGAATGTTTAAAATCATGAAGGAATTTGGAAGGGTACAAAAAGCTTTTCCTTTTAATAGGGGAATTCAGAGCAAGGTGACATAATTTTAAAAGCAAATCTAGCAACAATTTCTTCTCATAAGAGGCCATAGGTACAGACCATGGATGGAAAATAAGAATATTTATTCTGGAGAAAGGATGGGGATTGGCATTAAAAAGATCAACAAAATACATTGGCTAATAAAAGGGCAAGGAGGTTTTGATGTACCAAATGGTCTATTCATGTTCTTATGTTTCTATTTGAGAACTTCTTAAACACAATAATAGATTAAAAAGTTAACAATTACAACAGCACCAATATGCAGATAACAAAGCAATATTAAATCTTGATGTATGTCACTTAAAGGCTGTTGTTTAAGTTTTCTGGTTTCCACAGGTATAAGACTTCAATTATGAGCTCAGCTGTACACACAATGCTAATTGTTATAACTGAAATTGCATGTACAATTAAGCTTGCGTTTTTTTAGTTTAATAAAAAGTTGATATTCGTAATGTGTTTGTTTGTTTTGCAGCTTTGCTGGTCTACTGGACTTTAGCTTTCGTTACCAAAACTGTCAAATTTGCCAAGTTTTGTGAGCATGGAATTGGATTGAGCCAACTCCGGTTCTGTATTGCAGCACTATTGGCCATATTGTATGGTATGTTATTGGCTGTGGAAGTCAATGTCATCAGAGTACGGGTAAGTAAGGGACCATTCTTTCTCCTTTTTCAATTTTCCTCCCCACATCCAATGCCAGTATGAGAGCCGGCTGCCACCGGCTTATGCAAATGGCCATTCTACATGTACAACCCCAAACAGTGAGAACTGCAGGCTATTTGATTCTAGGGGCATCTGAGGTGAACTAAGTCCTGTGCTCATCCATCATCTGTGCTTGTGCGTTCTCACTAGAGAGTCACTATTAGTCATAGGAACCTAAAAAAAGGAGTAGGCCATTTAGCCCCTGGAGCTCTTTCGGCCACCATTCAATGAGATCATGGCTGAGGTATATCTTGACTCCATCCACCTGCATTGTCTCCATATGGTCTTATACCCTTGGCTAGTAAAAATCTATCAATCTCAGATTTAAAATTATTAACTGAGCTAGCATCTACTGAATTTTTGTGGGAGAGACCCTTTGTGTGAAGAAGTGTTTCCTGACTTCCCTCCTAAATGGCATGGCTCTAATTCTAAGGGTATGTCCTCTTGTCCTCAACTCTCCCACCAAAAAGAAAGTCATGGATATTTTTTTTTTCCTCGCTGTCCCTAGTCTGGAACACTGAGACAGTTCTAGTATTGCTAGAGCAATCCCAACTGAAATCAACTTGTTCAGTACAAATCATAGGAACACAGTAGCATTACAATTTTACCATTGGTCCATCCAGCCTACCCATCCAGCTTCCCATAAGATTATTTTGAAATATTTTTAAATCCAGTAACTGAATCCTATCCAGAATTCAACTTTAAACTTTCCTGGTGTTTGATTCAGTATAATGCCGGATGGTTCACTCGTCCACTAAGCCATCAGAGAAGCTATGAGGATCCATTCATGAGTGCACTGCCAGTTAATTATAGTCTTTTTATAACTATCTTTCTAGTTAGTGTAACTTAGCGTAAATCTTGCTGCTTCTATTGTCAGAATATGGTTTGCCATGAATCTTCCTTAGCCAAGTAACTTATTGCTTTAAAAATAATGTCAACTAAAGTCTAACCTCTTCAACCTGACACCAGACTTCAACAGCATACTTTATCTGGACAGTGTCAAGACTGGTAACATAATAATTCCTCTGGCATGTAAGGCAAACTAATACAACCCAGTTAAAGTGAGAAAAGTCACATGTTGTTCATCAATCTGAAAAAATGTGCAAGATAACTGACTGTGCTTCTGAACTTAGATTCTTGGTACACGTAGGTCACAAGCATAAAGCTGGAGGTAGTTGTAACTTAGATGAGTTAAAAGAACGGATCCTACTTATAAGGTGGACAATGGATCATACTTAACCCAGTTTTATTTGCAAACTGAACAGTAGAAGTATGACTTTTGTAAGGCTTTACTTTTGGTGTGGAGTCTCTCACCAGACAGTAGTGCAGGTTGCAAAATTAGCCTTATAGTGCTATAGCTTTGTTTCTGACTTGCACTGCTATGTAGAGAAGCTGGATACTAGGAGAGGAGTCTGGCAAAGACCTCCTCAGATCTAATCAAGTTGAGGAAAGAGGTAAAAATAAAATAGAAGTATTTCCCTGTGTCAAATGCAAAACTTTATCTTAAAGATTTGTAATACTCCTGGAGAGGCTGAGTAAACCAAAATATAAGAATTTTTTTACACCTCAATATTTAATGATTAAAAGTAGCAATTATGTAATTACTAAATCAGTTTGAAATCTGTCCAGGAGTGATAGAAATAACTTGCATTTATATAGTGCCTTTCACATCCTCAAGATTTCCAAAATGCTTCACAACCAATTAATTACTTTGAGGGTCATCACTGTTACCAATTTGCACTGCAGCTAATTCACACACAATGGCCGGGATTTTACAGGGACTCAATTAGCAGGCTGGGACTTGGGGGTGGGGAGGCTACTGAAAAATTGGGAAGGAGGACAGGGTTGGCATGCCCGTCGCCTTCCTACCACCATGACATTTTGCCAGTGGAGGGGAAGGTAGCTGATGGCCCTTCTGCCCAGAGACCAATTGAGGCCCTCATTTTAACACTGGCTGGTGGGACATCTGGCGCATGGGGAGACCGCCTGGTGAACCCTGTGGTGGTGGTGGGGGGTGGGGGGAGGGGTGCCCTCCTGATTGGACGCTCTGTGGCCCTTGGAGAGCCCCTCTGGTAGCAATGGCCACCTCCATGGCAACATCCCACACCCCACCCACCCTAAACCCCTAGCCTTCACCAACCACCCTCCCCTCCACCAACCACCCTCCCCTCCAATGCCAACCTTGCTGGGGCCTGTGTGACTAGCCCCAGTGATGCCGGCACCACTTACCTTGGTCTGAGGGTAGCTCCAACCTGCTTCTCCAGGCTGGGTGCAGTTCCAGCAGTGGCCATCATTCCCAGTGGTGCTGCTGGGACTGAATAGCTGCCAGACCTCCGATTGGCTGGCAGCTCTTGGAGGTGGAATCTCATCCCTTAAAGGGAGTCCCAATGGCAACTCATTAGCTGCCTGATTGACATAAAGTCCAGTCAGGGCTCCCAGAAATGGCTGAGGCAGGGTTACCCCTGGCTTTCCAGCCCATCATCAGGACCACCACCACCCTGACAAAGTCTCGGCCAACATATCCAACAAACAGCAATTCAATACATGACCAGGTAATCTGTTGTTTTGATAGTGTGGGTTGAGGGATAAACATTACCCAGGACACTGAAAAACCTACCTGCTCATCGACTAGTGTCACCTGCATCTTTGTCCACTTGAGAAGGCAGAGGGGAGGCCTCAATTTAGTGCCTCATCTGAGAGCTATCACATCAGACAATTCCTTTTATTTTTGGGACTGCATTCAAATGCCAGACTCAATGTGCTATAGTCGTGGAATGGGGCTTAAACCCACAACCTTTTGACTCCGAGACAAACGGGCTATTATTTAGTCAAAGCTAACACTTTAGATGAATATTTAACAAACCATTTTAAAAAATTGAGAGTAGGCTGCCAATATTTTCTCTCTGTGAAGTGATACATTTTGGTCAGAAGAGCAAAGAGAGGCAATATAAAATAAGGGTGCAATTCTAAAGGGGGTGCAGGAACAGAGAGACTTGGGGCAATATGTGCACAAATCATTGAAGGTGGCAGGGCAAGTTGAGAAAGCTGTTAAAAAGGTATGTGGTACCCTGGGCTTTATAAATAGAGGCATAGAGTACAAAAGCAAAGAAATTATAATGAACCTTTATAAAACACTGGTTCAGCCTCAACTGGAGTATTGTGTCCAGGTCTGGGCACCACACTTTAGGAAAGATGTGAAGGCTTTAGAGAGGGTGCAGTAAAGGTTTACAAGAATGTGAGACTTCAGTTACGTGGTTAGATTGGAGAAGCTGGGGCTGTTCTCCTCAGAGAAGGTTGAGAGGAGATTTGATAGAGGTGTTAGAAATCATGAGGCTTCTGGACCGAGTAGGTAGGGACAGTTCCCATTGGCAGAAGGGTTGAGAACCAGGGAACACCAAATTAAGGTGAATGGCAAAAGAACCAAAGGTGAAATGAGGAAAAAAAAATTTACGCACTATGTGGTTAGGATCTGGAATGCACTGCCTGAGAGTGTGGTGGAGGCAGGTTCAATCATGGCTTTCAAAATGGAATTGAATAAGCACCTGAAAAGAAAACATTTGCAGGGCTACGGAGAAAAGGCTGGGGAGTGGGACTCTTGCAGAGAACCAGCATGGGCACTATGGGCCAAATGGCCTCCTACTGTGCCATAAACATTCTATTATGTTTCTCCTTATTGTGTACAGGAGTTGAGTGCCTGTATCCAGGCCTCTGGTTCTGTTGCTCTGGAGGGGGGAGTTGCATGAGAACAGTGCAGGACAACATGCTCGCCGATCTTTCCTCTTTTTAGGGAAAGTGGTGTAACTTACTGTGTAATCCCCCACCATCCAATTCAACATCAGTGGATTTGAAATGTGTTAGTTGTTGGTGTGCTCTTCCACTATCCCATACTTTCAGGCCCAATTTATGTTCATTTTAAATAATGCTGTACAACTTATTAAAATCGCTTCAAGTATAATTAAACACAACCCAATTTAAAACACCATTCTTTCCTAAAAGATGGCCAGTAACTCCAGTGCTGATTTGAATACTGAAGCACTGATGCTTAATTTCTTGTACATCAGTTAAATTCTTGCTTGTGCTATTTTAATACAGTGATTACACAATCAAAATAAACAGTTTAATTACAATGTAGAATAGCATAGACAGGCATTTAAACCAATTTGTTAAGCAGTGTGATAAAAATAGTACATGGGAGGAATTAATATTCTTCAAAATACAGAAGTTGATATTTGAAGTTCCATTTATGCTGAGTTCCCTGATCTCAGGTGGGGGTATTGTGTGGAGTAGAAAGTGGGGGAAGGAGGTGCATTCTGTTTGGGGTATAGCAACCCATGTTGTTGTTACAGAATTCAGTGTGCAGAGCGGCATTGGTTAAGGCCTGGGAACATGCTACTTACCTGTCTTTTTGTGGAGAGGAACTGAAAATTATGTGTTATGTAAGATGATTTTAAAGCAGCAAAGGAAAATAGTAACATATTTGAAAGCAATGTAAATAACTGCCAAGCACAGCCCCACAGAAGAATACAAGAGAACAGACACTCAAATCTGAGACTTCCTTGTGCATGGAAAAATTGGATAACCATTTGAAGGAAAAAAGGTACAAGAGAGGGCAGCACAGTGGTGCAGTGGTTAGCACTGCAACCTCACAGCACCAGCAACCTGGGTTTGGTTCTGGGTACTGCCTGTGTGGAGTTTGCAAGTTCTCCCTGTGACCGTGTGGGTTTCCTCTGGGTGCTCCAGTTTCCTCCCACAAGACTTGTGGGTTAATAGGTAAATTGGCCATTGAAAATTGCCCCTAGTGTAGGTAGGTGGTAGGAGAATTGAGAGAAGGTGGGGATGTGAGAGGGTAATGGGATTAATGTAGGATTAGTATAAATGGGTGGTTGATGATTGGCACAGACTCAGTGGGCCAAAGGGCCTGTTTCAGTGCTATATCTCTCTATGATTATGAGGAGAGATGGTGGTACTGGCTCTAGTGACAAAATGGACTGAATGACCTCTGTGCTCTAAACTTATGTAGCTCTATGGGTAGAAGATAATCCATTAGCTTTAATACTTACATTTCTGAAGATGTTCATATTTGTGTAATTTACATGCTGTATTTTTTCTTTATATCATAGTTACACACATTGGCAAATCTGTGACTGCTGTAGCATGCCATTTCAAATGCATTTTTGGCTGGCATTTCAATGTTGAAGTTCTACATGTCTTCAACCCAAATTCTGCAGCTAGCAACTAGAGAAAATTGACATGACATCAATAGAAAAACACGTCAAAAAGGGATTGATTAAAACAGTTATGTTTCTGCTTGTGGTTATCTGCTGAAATAAGGGAATCCCCTTTAGAATGAAACATGAAGCTGTGACTCATACGTAGCCACAAGTAAGACGATCAAAATGAAATTGAACTGTTTTGGAGCCTGCAGAGATGATCTTGAAAGTGTGTCATATTACACACAAAGACAGGCAATTGGTATGGGACATATAAAACAGGATGCAAAATTACCCAGGTATTTGGAGTTTTGCTTTGTGTAATTTAGGTGGACGTCAGAGTAGGAGAAGGCACTGGAAGAAACTTTGAATAAGTTTTCCTCATGACATCACATGTGCTGAATGGAACCGAGATACAACAACATAGTTTGTGAAAGGGACAGGTTTGTTGGGCTTAACGGCCACTTCTGACTCCATACTTTCCAGCGTTCAGAAGCCTGTTCATATCATTGCATTTACACAAATTTGGTTTGCAGCACAGCTTGTGCCAATTGCTTTAAGCTAAATTAATAATTTGCCATCCCTCTCATTTTTTTGTTTGATATGTTTCTCTCTCTGCATTTTTAAAAAATCTACTTGAAATATTCATGTTTGGATGCTTGCAGTTTTTTTCAGGTGTTTGGTGTGAAAATTTAGCATTTAAAGGATTATTTGTACACGCATATTATTTAACTTTACAGATCTATTCTGCAGGGGGAAGGGAGTGGACCAGAAGTTATGTACACATTGGTACCAATGACATAGCAAGGGCAGGTATTGAGGTCCTACAGTCAGATTTTCAGGAGCTAGCGAAAAAGTTAAAAAATAGGACCTCAAAGGTCTCTGGATTACTCCCAGTGTCATTGCACCAGCGAGAGTAGAAATAGGAAGATAGGGAGGATCAATGCGTGACTTGAGGCATAGTACAGGAGGAAGGGCCTCAGATTTTTAGGCATTGGGACTAGTTCTGGGGCAGGAGGCACTTACTCAAAAGGGATAGTTGCACCTCAACAGAACTGGGACCAATGTCCTTGTGGGGAGGTTCATTAGTGTGGTTGGGGAGAGTTTAAACTAAGTTGGTGGAGTTTTAGGCACCAGAGTATAGAAGTAGAAAACAGGAAATCTTTACACAATGTGAGAATGTTGGATAGTACTAGAGAAGGGAGTAGTACCATATTAGCTAGAAGCAGACTAAAGAAGGACTTTTTGGAATACAAAGACAGGTTTGCAATGCATGTAGGTAAACAAAGTGTGGTGAATAGGGTTGGTGATAGCCATGTGGAAATATGATGTAGTGGCAATAACCGAATTGTGGCTTAAAAATGGTGAGGACTGGGCGCTGAGTATTCAAGGATATAAAATATTCAGAAAAGATAGGGAAGGATAAAAGGGAGGTGGGGGGGGGGTGGTGGTGGGGGGATGCGCAGTACTGATTATGAAAGACATTGTGCTGTTGGAAAGAGCAGAGGTCCTTGAGGGGGCAAAGACAGACTCCATTTGGTTAGAGTTGAGAACCAAAATTTGGATGGTCACACTACTTGAGGGGTATTCTATGGGCCTCCAAATCATGAGAGTTAGAGGAGCAAATCTGCAGGAAAATCACAGAGATCTGCTAGAACTATAGAGTAGCGATATTGGGGGACTTTAATTACTGAAATATCAGTTGGGATAGCATTAGAGTAAAGGCTAAGGAGGAAGAGGAATTTCTGAAATGTGTTCAGGAGAACTTCCTTAACCAGGATGTTATCAGTCCAATTAGGAAGGAGGCATTTCTAGATCTGGTTCTGGGGAATTAGGTGGACCAAGTGGGCCAGGTATCTGTAGGGGAAAGTCTTGGGTAAGTGTGATCATCGATTCATTAGGCTTAGACTAGAATTGGGGAAGAGCAAGGAACAATTGAAGGCTTTAAGGAGGAGATGTTTTTTCAGATACAGGCTAGGTACATTCCAAAAGGCTTAGAGTGGATAAGTTGCCTGGTCAGAATGGCTTGAATCCAAGGTTGCTAAAGGAGATGGTGGTAGAGATAGTGGATGGGCTTACTATGATCTTGAAATTTTCCCTAGACACAGGGGAGATGACAGAGGATTGGAGAGTGGCAAATGTGACACCCTGATTCAAGAAAGGGTGTAAGGACAGTTCTAGTAACTACAGGCCAATTAGTTTAACATCAGTGGTGGGTAAGGTTTTAGAAATAATAATCAAGGAAAAAAATCAACACACACATGGAGATGTTTGAGCTAATTAAGCTGAATGAGCATGGAATTGTGAAAGGCATATTGTACTTGATTTGATTTTGGGGTCTCCAACAGTGGATTCTGGATCTCAGGGTCTTTAACAGTGGGTTCCGGGTTTCAGGATCACTGGCAGGGAGTTCCAAGTCTCGGGGCCACTAATGGGGTTTCCGGGTCTCAGAGTCTCTGACAAGGGGTTCTGGGTCTTGATTGCTCTGCAGAGGCAGGGCTTGGGTTTGGGTGATAGTACTGGATGACCAAACTGTTGTGTGAGATGTTTGGTTGCCCATACTGCTATCAACAAGGGTGGGCACTGAGAGCTATCAGAGAGTCCGCTGGGAAAAGTGTCAAAAGCTCAGGTGGCAGGGTAGGGTCCTCTCTGTATCAACAGCAGTCTGAAGGCCCACTGGTCACCTGGCATGGATCTCATACACCCTTCATTTTGGACCACCCCCCTCTCCATGGTGTGTGGAGTCTCCGACAGAGGGAGGGCCAGGAGGCAGCTGTACCTGCCCATAAGCTCCACGATAAGAGCAGCAGCAGCCAGCCAGACCAAGAAATGCCCACCAGTGCCAGAGAGTGGGCATCAGGAAGGCTGAAAGCCAGTGATTATGAGATTGACTCTTGCCTCCTTGGCACGCCGCTCAATCTGCCTGGCCTCCGGTGCAAGGGCTTCAACATCCATGGCGCTTCATCCTCTCCCTCCTCTGGGTCCTCCTCATCGGTGGAGGACTGATACTCAGGCATCTCATCGGCATGTAAGGCCTCGCCCTCTGCAGTTCTAGATCGTGCAAGCGACATTGTCAGTGAAGAGTACGGCTCTCCAGGAAAGCTGTCACTGATTTATGTGCCCTGCTGCAGGACGAGTTGCAGCCTATGGGATTTGGGGATCACCCTATGCCCATAGCCCGGAAAATCACAGTGGGACTTAACTTTTACTTGTCTGGATATTTTCAAGGATCCACTGGGGTCTCAGCAGCAACCCACCGCCACATCGAGGAGGTGACCAATGCCCTGCTTCAAGAGGGCAGGCGAATATGTGCACTCCCAGACCATCCCCGACAGTCAGGCTGAAAGGGCCATTAGATTCAGGGCGATTGTTGGATTTCCCCTGGAGCATGGTGTGATGGACTGCATGCATGTGGCCATCATGGCTCCCACGGACCAGCCAGCCGCTTTCATCAACAGGAAGGGCTTCCATTCAATCAAAGTTCAACTGGTCTGCGATCACAAATAGAATTTCCTGCAGGTGTGTTCCTGCTTTCTGGGAAGCAGCCATGACATCTCCATACTTCCATGTCCCAGGTACACTGCTTTTCAGACCACCCACTTGCCTAGAGGGATGGATTCTCGGGGACAAATGCTACCCATTGAAGACATGACAACTGACACCTGTGAGAAACCTTCGCAATGCAGTGGAGGAGATGTACAACACCTGCCAGGGCTCCACCAGAGCAGCCGTCAAGCAAGCCATTGGGCTGCTGAAGATGAGATTCTGTTGCCTCGATTGATCTGGTGGAGCCCCAGTGAGGGTTTCACATATTGTGGTGGTCTGCTGTGCTGTTCATGATCTAGAACAGCAGAGGCTGAGGCCTTACATGCCGATGAGATGCTGGAGTGTCACGTCTCCACCAATGAGGAGGACCCAGAGGAGGGAGAGGATGAAGCGCCACTGGATGTTGAAGCCCTTGCACCGGAGGCCAGGCAGATTGCGCGATGTGCCAAGGAGGCAAGAGACAATCTCATAATCACCTGTTTTCAGTCTCCCTGATGCCCACTCAGAGAAACCAATAAAGACTCACCTCAATGCATGTAGGCTGTCACCTCCTCTCTATTTGTGTTCCCTGACTTGTGCCCAGCTGCAAACCATGGGAGATCAATTGTTAATGAGGGCTGTGGTATTGGTATTATACTAAGGGGGAAGAATGAAGTCAGCAACTCACAATTAAGGCATAATGGAATAATGACTATTACACAATGATCATTAATTACTTAAACAGAAGAACTTTATATTAATCATTACATTTCAGATGACAGATACCCGTGACTCCCCAACTGTGGCTAGCTGGTTTTCTTAATACATTTGCAAGTGCTCCCACAAGATGTGATCCCAGCGACAGCAGCTGGGCTGGAGGCAGGCTGCTGATCAGACTGCTGCTTGGCCTGTGTGACTTTGGCAGCTGTCCTCTGGCTGCCTGATGCAGGACTCTTCTCAGGCATCGTGGCTGCGGGAGTTGGGCTCACTAGTGGAGGGGCGGAGGAGCCACTGTCCACACTCAGAGTGCCCTGAGGGAGGACTAGCCTCTCTTCTTCCCATTCAAGGCACGCTTGAACCTCCCTGCTCACCAGAGAAAGATGAGGAGTGGGAGTTGACTCCAGGCACTTTATCCTTCTCTCCCCTTGCCACTACTGTGTCAAGTTTATGGCCAAGCTGATGGCGTGCGCAAGTTTGCGCACATCTATAGGATCTGGCTCTCCATGAGAGTCGCTAGCCTGTTGATGGAGGAAGCCATGCACTCACATGCCTGGGATATGGCAGCACTCATGGCATGGATGAACATCTGCATTGTCTGCTCATGGCTGTACATTGTCTCTGGCACCTCTGCCTGAAGTGAGATGCTTTCCACTTCAGTCTATCTGAAATGATGCTCAGATATTGCTGCAGCTGGGGTTCGATGGACAAACAAAAGCAATCTATTTTTACTAACCTTTTTAGTGCATTAATAACCTTAAAAATACATAGTTTGTTGTACTTAAGCTTCAGAAACACATAATCAACATTATAAAATGAACAGAAGCAAAAGAACAAATGCATATTTTTGTGATGAAGTGCTTAAATGTGTTTTTTATTTGTCCATGCTAAGAGCTTCAGAACTGTTAAAATAGCACAGACATCCAGATGTACAGTCAAGCCACCTGAAACTCATTGCTGCAATAAGTGATTTTACAAAGTTGATAAAATCACTTGAATAATTTAGTGTGAGAAATATTTCATGCAGTTACCCTTTGACCCACAGCAGTTTCCATTTCATAATTCATCATAACTGGAGGTAACACTATTTCATAGCTGGGTGTGATTCTGTATTTGCCACATCCTTCAGTAAGCAGCTTATACTCTGAGCACAGTAACCCTTTGAGGATTATAAGAACTCAGCACAAAAACATAAACGTAACACACCCATATCTAGGTTGCCTGTGGGGTGGGGAACGGTTAGAGAGAGAGAGGGTGAAACTAGGTGCTAAATGGGTGAAATGCTAATAAGACAAGCCTGTTTGAAAGTCTGAGTTTCACACATAATTTTGGTCTTAATTGCTGATTACCATAATTAGAATTTTCCTGGAGGAGCTAAACCAGAAATCTGCAGGTTTAGCACTCAACTACTTATTAGATGCAATTTTCATGGAGCAGTAAATGTGGAATTCTCACACACACTTCCACTGAAGATGTGGAGTGCTCTGGCTATCACACAGTGGCATGTTGCAGGATGGCTCAGGGACCAAGGGCGACGGCACATAGGTTCTCAGCTGTGGAACTGGAGCTTTTGGTGGAGGAGGTCCAGAGGAGGTCGGATGCCCTATACCAGCAGGGGTGAAGGATGCCTTCTCACCCTCCTCTCCCTCCCCTGCAGCAGTTGGTACTGCTCTGTCTGACCTCATGTCCTCCTCTCATTCCTTGTCTAGGCCAAGGGGGATTCCTAGCAATATACCCATAGCCAAACACTCCTTTTTTCCTGTTGACTCCTCGAAGGTGGAGTAGCACAGCACTTATTCTTTTCAGGTGAAGTCCTGAGAGAATTTGCTGAATAAATGTTGCTCGAGTATTGTTGTGGTCTTGGCAAAGTGTGCTAGAAAGTCTCCTGATGTGTTTCCAAGGTCCCCTTCACAGCTCCAGCAGTAATGAACATGAAATGGTGAGTATTCCTTTAAGTAGTGCTTGAAATCAACATCAATGCTCTGTTTATTCTCAAACAGCTGGTTGCCGTTAGGAGAGGGCATTAGTTGAAATGCTCACCACCAAAATGCCATGCAGTCTCTTTAATGAATACTAGCAGGGATTTTAAGTGGCAATCCACATTTTATAAGCTTCTGGGTGGCCGCTCCTAGCGCTGGTTTCAACTCCTTTACCAAGATGGCATCTTGACTAAACGGAGCTTAAACCAGTGTTGTTGTTTAAGATCCCTACATGGCCACTTCAGAGGCTCTATAGTAAAGTATTCAACAAAAATGTTCCCAGAGAGAGTGCAGCACATGGGTGCAGTACATTGCTTCATGGTGTAAGTTTGAGTCAAAGGTTCCAACATGGAGCATCTACAGTCTTGGCTTCAATGCTGGCAAGAAACACAAGGAAAGGAATGAGACTTCTCAGAAAATCACAATATTACAATCTAACATCTGGAACAAAAACAACACTAATATAATTTTGGAAACAGGTTGCCTAATCACAGCTTTGGTGCATTTGGGTGTAAAGCTAAAGAGTGGAAAAAATACACTAACATGATGGAGAGATGGGAGAATGTAACTACACAAATGTGATATAAAATATGCAAGGCAACATATCACTTTGGTTTAAAATTTGCAAGAGAGTAACTGCCAATATATCCTGGACTATTCCACTCAGCCATATTATCTCATTCAGAACTGATGAAAGGTCACAGACCTGAAACATTAACTCTCTTTCTCTCTCCACAGATGCTGCCAGACCTGCTGAGTATTTCTAGCACTTTCTGTTTTTATAACAAGATCTCAAACTTTTCTGCAATGGTTTCTGACATTGTGTGAACCCCAAAATGGATTGCAGCATTTTAACACACTCTTCAAAGTGCTCCTCTAGTTTCTATAAGTCCTATACTTACAAAAAGAAAGTTTTTAAAAAGCATCAATTTTCTAACCTGTGTGGCAACCCTTAAATCAGGACGTCCTCCCTTTAAAGTTTCTCATGGCATTACTACCTGCATTCCTAAGCAGATCCATTGAAATCATGGAGGCCATGAATCCAGATCAGCCAAATATGATTAATAAAATGCTGACACAGACGGTTGGGCCAAAGACCTGTTTCCATGTTGTACCTTTTATGTCTTTCTATGTACAATGCCCATATTTTGAAAATTGCTTTTGAAAGCATTAATTATTGGTGGTTTGTCATATCAAATTAATTCAAAAGTGGCTAAAATATTGTCGGTAACAAATCCCATCTGATCAGGTCATCACCACATCCCCTCACTGGGACAATTTGAAGAAATAGATTAATTAGTAAGGAACTCAAAAGCACTTGCAGTTATAGGGCTGGTCTTTACGGGCCCCTCCGAGGTGAGATTGGAGGTGGGGGGCCGGGGGCACAGAGTATTGCGACAGGCGGAAGCAGGGGATAGTGCAGAGGGCCCGTCGCCTCCCCATCACCCAGAAATCTTCGCGGGGACAGGATAGGCCGACAGCCTTCCCAAATGAGAGACCAAATGAGGCTCTTAAATGGTCTATTATGGCCAATTAGGGGCCTCTGTCATGTGGGAGGATGCCATGTAAAATGAGGAGCCCTGCCTGCGGGCTTGGTGGGGAGCCCCTCCTTCGTGGGCAATTTGTGGCCCACAGAGAACCGTACCAGGAATCATTTCACCCCCCCCGGGACCCCCTTCCCCTGGACAGCAAGAACACCCACAGCCCCCCTTCACCATGGCCTTCCGGACTGGCCCTGGCGACCCACCTCATCAACCTTTTGTCCGTGGTTCCACTGCTATGCCTGGGTCCAAGGCCTCTGCTGTACCGGCAGTGGCCACCGCTCCCAGTGGCGCTGCCGATACTGCTGAGCTACCAGCCCTCTGATTGGCTTTAAAGGGATGGGGATCCCGCCTCTTGCAACTTACATTTAAAAACCCTGAACAATCATTCCAGGGTTTGTGGTTGGGGGTTGGGGGTTGGGGGTGGGTGGGGGGGGTGGGGGGCGTTGGTGGGGCCACGAAAATGCAGTGGTGGGGTTCCACCTGCCTTTTCGGCCTGGCATCGGGAGCCCCGCCACCTGCACAAAATCCAGCCTATATTGTGCCTTTCAATTATTCAGGGCATTCATAAGTCCATCATAGCCAATGAAGTACTTTTTAAATCTAGTCTTCTTGTAATTTGTAATGCCAGCAAACAATAAACTGTAGAGCACCAGAACAGATAAGTGTATTTTAAGATATTTTAAGATACAGATAAGATATGTGTGGGGAAACATTTAGGCAATAGTGTTCACAACATAGCAAGGTTTCATTTACAGTTTGAGAAGGATATAAGTAAGATAAAGTCAAAAGTAATTAACTGAAAAAAGCTGATTTTAAGGGATGAGAATGGAACTGGGGATAATAAATTGGAAAAATTTACTGACAAACAAATAGAATAGTAGTGGAAAACAATTAAAACAATAATCAATAGCATTCAGGAGAAATATAACCCACTAAAAAGCAAGAACAAACTGTCCAGAATGACACACTGAGTAACAAAATAAGGGAAAATTTGAAACTAAAGAAAAAGGCATACACTAAGTACTTGTCCACCAAAGGAGAGGATGATAAAAAGGGCAAATGAAAAGATTAGGAAAGAAGTCAAAAATTAAAGCAAAGAGAAATGACAAAGTTAAATTATCAAGGAATATAAAAAGAAATAATAAAGTACTCTACTGACACATAAAAGAAAAATCAGGATAGGTATAGGGCCATTAAGGATACACATGATAATTACAGAGAAATGGCAGAAATATTAAATAATTACTTTGCCTTGGTATTTACCAGGGAGACTAACATGGTGGGCATGAAATTAGAAGAGATCAAAAAAGATGTAAAGACATTTAAAATAGAAAGTGGGAGATAATTGCTAAACTAATCAAACTTAAAGAATTCCTAGTCAAGGTGGATTGCATCACACATTTTAAAACAGTTGAGGAAGTGACAGCAGAGGCACAACTACACATATCTAAAAATTCATTTAAAAAAAGGGAATACTGCCAGAGGACTGGTGGACAGCTAATGTGATTCCTATATTTAAAATGGGAGCTAAACAAGCCCAGGTAACTATAAACCAATGGGAGGAAAGATAACAGAATCCTTACTCGAAATGCAAAACAGTGAGTCAGCACATATTTCAAAAAGGCAGTTCGTGTTTGACTGACATTGTTGAATTTTTTGAAGTAGTAACAGAAAAGGTAGATAAAGGTAGTGGAGTAGACAAAATACATTTTGATTTCCAAAAGGCCTTCAATAAGGTATCGCATTGGAGTCTAATGACTAAGTCCAGAATATGTAGAGTTGAGACAAGTAAGCTGGCTACAAAACTTGAAACAGAGAGTAGGGGTTAAATATCATGAGACAATACTGGAAATATTCAACAGGTCATCAACCAGAAATGTTGGGATAATTTTCTGGACATAGATTATTATCGGCCATCGAGACAATTTATGGGTCCATAACTGGGCCATCAGAGCAACATGCCTTCTGGGTCAATTTTCCAAAGGCGACCAATTAGCAGGCCACCTCCAGGTTTACTACCCAATGGGTGGGTGGGTTGAGGAGAATTGAGGGCCAATCAGTCTGCTAGCAGCCTTCATAGCAGCTGAAGTGTCAATGTGCTGCTGAGGCAAGAGCCTCAAAGGAGAGTGGAGCAAAATGGCTGTGAGAAAAGGCTGGGGGAACCAGCAGCCATCTCTTCGCTGTAAGACTCCTTTTTTGTCAAAGAGTTTATAGAGTTCTGACCCATGGAACAAGTAATGCAAACTGAAGATTTCTGGAATAAGTTCCATTTACTTAAAAATCAGCAAGAGATTACAAATAAGCATCTGATAGTACTATCACACAGTAATCCCAGATTACACATAAGCATGCTCACATCTACCCCTTTACTTTAAGCTCGAGCAACTATAAGGAAAAACCAGTGAGTAACTGTTTAGCTGGCAACTGACCAATTTGCCCTCCTGACTGCAGCAGTGAGTGCCTTTTCATGATATCTTTTATACTTTTTTTCCAGGTGTGGGTCTGGATATTAGATTTACAGGATCTTATTATCCTATAGAAGTTCTTCTTAATACAAAATGTCCAATAGAATGTTGAGTTCTTTGTCTAAAACCATGGAGTAAAAGCCCACCCTCAAGTTCAGTTCCCGATCAATATGAGTTATTTCCCAGATTCTCTCACCCACCTCATCAGGCTTAGGAATGTCTTGTCCCAGTTATAGTCTCAGCAGTTCACTCCTGCACAAGGTCTTTCTTATCTGTGAGAAACAGCTTGTGGCATTCAGCAGTGTAGTTTACTTTGAAAAGGTCTTTTGGCTTTGCAAAGCATGCTGGTAAAATTTGGGCAATTTTTGAGTTTGGTCAAGTTGTAACGCACCTGTATCATTACAGCACCGTAAGCACTGTCTGTGAGAGCAGTCTCCAGGATCTGCTGGCTTGCTGTTTGCACCATTTAACAGTCAAATTGCATTTTATTTTCATGCTGCTCCGCTCTTACACTGTGCCGCCTCCTCCACTGATTTGTCAAGGGTCTGACACAGCATTGGTCCTGTGTGACACTATTAAAATTGCACTGCCTTTGTAAGCTTGCAGCTAATTGCCTATTTAACAACATTAATTGGCTTTCAGCCACTGCTGGATTGTTGCAGTCACCACATAAAAACACTCTGGGAAAAGCAGAAGGAGGCAGGAAGACATCGAGGGACTGACACAATGCGTTTTTCTCTGATTTTGCTTGCTTCCATGCCTTCAAGCTACCTCAAAAGGCCTGGTATAATTCCCCGTTAACTGTTTTTCTCTTCACAGATGCTGCCAGATCTGTTGAGTATTTCCAGCATTTTCTGTTTTTATTTCCGATTTCCAATATCCACAGTATTTTGCTTTTGGAGCAGCGGTTAGAGGTAGTTACTCAGACTGGTAAAAGGTAGAACATGTTGTTTTACAAGGAGCAGTGGTGGGCCCATTGTTGATCACTATTTACATAAATGATTTGGACTCTGGAATCAGAAGTGCAATTTTAAAATTTGTGAACAACACCAAGTTGGTGGGTAGAGTTAATGCAGAAGAGGACTGCAACAAAATAAAGGAAGACTTTAATAAACTTGGAGAATGGGTGTGTAATTTGCAAATTAACTTCAATATAGATAAGTCTGAAGTGGTACATTTTGGTTGGAAGAATAAAGAGGCCACATACTCCTTGGAAAATAAGTGTCTAAATGGGGTAGAAGAGCAAAGGGATCTGGGGGTTCAGATAGGCAGATCACTAAAAGTAACAACTCAGGTTAATAACGCCATTTAAAAAAAGCAAACAAAGCGCTGGGGTTCATTTCTACAGGGATAGAATTGAAAAGTAGAGGTGTTATATTAAACTTGTATCGAGCCTTAGTTAGACCATGCAGAGTGTGGTCTGCATATGATAAAAAGGATATAGAGGTACTGGAGAAGGTACAAAAAGAATTACTAGAATCATACTAGAACTGAGAGGTTATACCTATTGGGAAAGATTGAACAGGATGGGCTCTTTTCTGTAGGAAAGAGAAGACTGAGGAGTAACCTCACAAGGATATTTAAGATATGAAAGGGTTTGATAGAGTAGATGTAGGTAAGATATTTCCACTTGTGAGGAAAGAGCAGAACTATGGGTATAGCTTTAACATTGTCACTTCTAAATCCAATAGAGAATTCAGGAGAAACCGCTTTGCCCAGACAGTTGTTAGAATGTGGAGTTCATTACCTCAAGGAGTAGTTGAAGTGACTTGGGTTGGCATCCTTCCAGCGACAAAAGATGATGGACATGCAGCAAACAATCCATTTAGGTGGGGTGTCTTCTTTTGGTGCCCCTTTGCTGATGGCTATGAAGACCAATCATTGAGAGGCAGGTTCTGCCAAAAGTGTCACACATGAAACTGCCAGGTGATGCTCTGAGTTGTTGTTTTTAATGTTGGCACCTGTTACCATCTGCTGAAGAAACTGGTCTTTGTGGTAGTGCACACTAGTCCACAGGATGTGTCGCCATTTCCCTCTTTCACCAGCTGGTGACTCCCAGGTTCCATAGTTGGCATTTAGGGCCTTCATGTCACAGTTGAGATGTATAGTATAGATGTATTCAAGGGGAAACTAGTTGACCAAATTGAGGGTGAAAGAAATAAAATGATATGTCGATAGGGTTAGATGAAGTAGGATGGGAGGAACTCATGTTATAACTCAGATAACCAGGTGGCGAAGGAGCCTAGTCTTCATACACTTACAAGCTTTTATTTACAGAAAGACACATTACATATCATGTACTTCCAACCAAACCATCACAGTTTCAATCTGCTTCTGTATATATGAGCACAGCTGAATCCCAGTTAATGCCAACTAATCTGAATACAATTAAACACCCAATTAATATCCAATTAACAGCTCATATGGAGGATAAACACTGGCATAGGCCTGTTGGGTTCAAGGGCCTGTTTCTGTTTTGAAAATATTATGTAATATCTAATATTCAGGCCAGATGCACTGGCTATTTTGCATATATTAGATGTAAAGTGAACATATGGGATGGATCTAGTTATACCATAGATGAGAAATATGATTCATACATACCTTATAATTGATCCCTTTGTCAAAATTCTTTTCTGTAAGTTGACTTGGGTATGATTTTCATTACTAAGTCAAGCTTGCTAATTCCTTCAGGCTAAGAATCCATTATAGAATTCGATTATATATATTTAAGTGGAAGGATAACGTTCACCTCAACTTATATTTGGCTTCAGTGTTCTCAACTGGAAGGGGAATGAATTAGTCTATGTTTCCATTGATGATTGCTTACCTTGACCCTTACTGGGCAAGGTATGTGTGTGTGTGTCTGTCGATGTGAATGTGCCACAAAGCCTGTTGAAACCCACTGCCTGGACTCACACATGAAGAATGGTCATCTGTATGAGATACTAGAGGGCTACCAAATAACATGAAACTCTAACTAACTTAGTAATGAAACTTACATGCAGCACCTACAGGAAAGGAGGGAATAAAAATGGGGAAAAAATGAACAGTGTTTATACGCAACTTTTGCATTATAATGGTAACAAAAAATACTAATGATTGTTAATTTTCTATAATCAGGAAATATTGTAAACTTTCAACCTCATCACTGTTTACGCAGAATTATTAACTCCAGTATTTCTTCTTTCCTGCTTTAGCGCTATATTTTCTACAAACACTCACGAGAGGTGAAACCTCCTGAAGACCTGCAGGATTTAGGTGTCAGATTTTTGCAACCATTTGTGAACCTACTCTCCAAAGGCACTTACTGGTGGATGAACACTTTCATAACAACAGCTCATAAAAGACCTATTGATCTTAAAGCCATTGGCAAGCTGCCTTTTGCCATGAGAGCTGCGACCAATTATATACACCTAAAGGATGCGTATGAAGCACAAAAGGTAAACCAATCAAATATTTGACAGTTTTTTTCTTTAGTTTTTGCATGCTGTGTTTTTTAATGAATTTAATGCGATATATTGGGCTCCACTGACTCTTCAATGGGCAACTATGTCATAAGACTCGGCACTAGCATATCAAGAAGTTCATAGGCTCAGCTGTAAGTCTATGCTGTGCTAGCCAATCTTACCCAGGATAGAGCTGGAAGTGCCACAAATTACCTCATTGCATTCAAGCCAGGGAGGAAAGAATCAACCAGATTCCATGCTTTTGACTGCATACCAGTCACACATGCTGCAAGGCATTCATATGTAAACATCAGGTGAGGACCAATTCTGGCTTGGCTGTGAAGCCCGACAATGGTTAAGCAGCCTATTGATGCTCACTGTTTTAAGTTCAGACTGGAATAATGGCCAATCAGTTGAGTACCACAGACCTGTTGGCACCTATAGCACAGCATCCCAGTATGAGCCACCACTCTCAGAGGAGGAGTTAAAAACTGACTTTCCAGGAGTGGAGCGGAAAGGAGCGGACCTCGAGGGAGAACACCGAGAGTGGAGCCGATAAATTGAGCTCTAGGATCGAGGCCCAGTCACACATTCCGGGAGCAGAGCGGAGTGCAGTCCAGGCGCGCCAGAGTTTGAAAACAAAGCGGGCAGTGACGTCACAGGAAAGCTGCAAGGCGATTGGTTGGTGAGTAATTGCTGCTAGGGAATGACTCTAAATAGCTGGGTAAGTAACTAAAAGTAAAGGGAAAGGTCTAGAGTATTTTTTTTTAATATAGTAGGTAGTGTTTTTCTTTAGGGAATCAAGGTCCCAAGTGTAAATAATCTAATTTTTGGCTAATTGAAGGGGATAAATTAAGGGTAAGTCATGGCAGGGCAACTCGGCAACATGGAGTGCTCCTCCTGTGCAACGTGAGACATCAGGGACACATTCAGTGTCCAGGGCGAACACGTGTGCAGGAAGTGTCTCCAGTTGCAGCCACTCGAAATACTCATTTCAGATCTGGAGCGGCGGCTGGAGACACTGTGGAGCATCCGCAAGGCTGAGATAGCATGTACAGGGAGGTGGTCACACCACAGGTAAAGACTGCTCAGGCAGAAAGGGAATAGGTGACCACCAGACAGAGTAGAAGAACTAGGCAGGTAGTGCAGGAGTCCCCTGGGTCCTTCTCCCTATCTAACAGATTTTCAACTTTGTATACTGTTGGGGGAGATAGCTTCTCAGAGGAATGCAGCAAGAGCCAAGTCTATGGCACCACGGGTGGCTCAGCTGCAAAGGAAGGGAGGAAAAGCAGTGGGAGAACTATAGTGATAGGGAATTCTATTGTAAAAGGTACAAATAGGTGTTTCTGTGGCCACAAACATGACTCCAGGATGTTATGTTGCCTCCCTGGTGCTAGGTTCATGGATGTCATGGAGTGGCTGCAGGACATTCTGAAGGGGGAGGGTGAATAGTCAGAGGTTGTGGTACACATTGGTACCAACGACATAGGTAGAAAGAGGGATGAGGTCCTGAAACAAGAATTTAGGGAGCTAGGTAGCAGATTAAAAAGCAGGACCTCAAAGGTTGTAATCTCTGGATTACTCCCGGTGCCACGTACTACTGAGTATAGGAATAGGAGGATAGAGCAGATGAATGTGTGGCAGAGGAGATGGTGCAGGAGGGAGGGCTTTAGTTTCCTGGATCACTGGGACTGTTTCTGGCAAAGGTGGGACCTGTACAAGTTGGACGGGTTGCACATGAACTGGAACAGGACCGACATCCTTGCTGGGAGGTTTGCTAGTGCTGTTGGGGGGGGGTGGTGGTTAAACTAATTTGGCAGGGGGATGGGATACAGAGTGGAGGTACAGTAGGGGGTGAGGCACAGTCTAATATAAAAGAGAAACTGAGTCAGTCTGGAAGGCAGAGCAAATATAGACCTGTTAAGGCACAAGTGAAAAATACAAGGCTGGATTGCATCTATTTTAATGCAAGGAGTCTTACTAGAAAGGCAGATGAATTGAGGGTGATGATTAACACATGGGATTATGATATTATTGCTATCACAGGGATATGGTTGAGGGAGGGGCAGGACTGGTAGCTCAATATTCCAAGGTATAGAATCTACAAGCGAGACAGGGGAGGGGGTAAAAGAGGAGGCGGCATTGCACTGTTGATCAAGGAGTCAATTACTGCAGTAAGGAGGGATGATATCTTAGAAGGTTCCTCAAATGAGGCCATATGGGCAGAATTTAAAAACAGAAAGGCGGCAATCACTTGGCTGGGAGTGTACTACAGGCCTGCAAACAGTCAGCAAGAGATAGAGGAGCAGATATGTAGGCAAATCTCAGACAGGTGTAAAAATAATAGAGTATCAATAGTAGGGGATTTCAACTTCCCCACTATCAATGGGAAAGTCTTAGTGCAAAAGGCTTAAAGGGGGCGTAATTCTTAAAATGTATACAGGAGAGCTGTTTGAGCCAGTACGTAGAAAGTCCTACAAGAGAAGGGGTGGTACTGGACCTAATCCTGGGGAATGAAGCTGGACAAGTGGTAGAAGTGTCAGTGGGGGAGCATTTCAGTGATAGTGACCATAACTGTAAGATTTAAGGTAGTTACGGAAAAGGACAAAGATGGACCAGAAATAAAGGTACTGAATTGGGGGAAGGCCGATTCAATATGATAAAACAGGATCTGGCCAAAGTGGACTGGGAGCAGCTACTTGTAGGCAAGTCTACATCAGACCAGTGGGAGTCATTCAAAGAGGAAATAGTGAGAGTTCAGAGCCAATATGTACCCATTAAGGTGAAGGGTAGGACCAACAAGTCCAGGGAACCCTAGATGTCAAGGGATATAGAGCATTGGATCAGAAAAAAAGGAGGCTTATGGCAGATTCAGAGCACTGAAAACAGCAGAGGCACTAGAGGAATATAGAAAGTTTAGGTGGGTACTTAAAAAAGTAATTAGGAGATCGAAGAGGGGACATGAAAAAACACTGGCGGGCAAGATAAAGGAAAATCCTAAAGCATTTTATATTAATGGCAAGAGGATAACCAGGGAAAGTGTAGGGCCCATTAGCGACCAAAGTGGCAATCTGTGTGTGGAGTCAGAGGACATAGGTGAGGTTTTAAATGATTACTTTTCATCTGTGTTCACTATGGAGAAGGACGATGTAGGTGTAGAGATCAGGGAGGGGGATTGTGATATACTTTAACATATTAGCATTGAAAGGGAGGAAGTATTAGCTGTTTTAGCGGGCTTAAAAGTGGATAAATCCCCAGACCCAGATGAGATGTATCCCAGGCTACTATGTAAGGCAAGGGAGGCGGTAGCAGGGGCTCTGACACAAATTTTCAAATCCTCGCTGGCCACAGGAGAGGTACCAGAGGATTGGAGGACAGCAAATGTGGTACCATTATTCAAGAAGGGTAGCAGGGATAAACCAGGTAATTACAGGCCAGGGAGTCTAACATCAGTGGTAAGGAAACTATTGGAAAATCTCTGAGGGACAGGATTAATCTCCACTTGGAGAGGCAGGGATTAATCAAGGATAGTCAGCATGGCTTTGTCAGGGAGAGATCGTGTCTAACATGATTGAATTTTTCGAGGCGGTGACTAGATGTGTAGATGAGGGTAAAGCAATTGATGTAGTCTTCCTGGACTTCAGTAAGGCTTTTGATAAGGTCCCACATGGAGATTGGTTAAGAAGGTAAGAGCCCATGGGATCCAGGGCAATTTGGAAAATTGGATCCAAAATTGGCTTAGTGGCAGGAGGCAGAGGGTGATGGTCGAGGGTTGTTTTTGCGAGTGGAAACCTATGACCAGTGGTGTACCACAGGGATCGGTGCTGGGACCCTTGCTGTTTGTGTTGTACAATAATGATTTAGACGTGAATATAGGAGGTATGATCAGTAAGTTTGCAGATGACACGAAAATTGGTGGTGTTGTAAATAGTGAGGAGGAAAGCCTTAGATTACAGGATGAAATGGATGGGCTGGTAAGATGGGCAGAGCAGTGGCAAATGGAATTTAATCCTGAGAAGTGTGAGGTGATGCATTTTGGGAGGACTAGCAAGACAAGGGAATATACAATGGATGATAGGACCTTAGGATATACAGAGGGTCAGAGGGACCTTGGTGTACTTGTCCATAGATCACTGAAGGCTGCAGCATAGGTAGATAAGGTGGTTAGGAAGGCGTATGGGATACTTGCCTTTATTAGCCGAGGCATAGAATATAAGAGCAGGGAGGTTGTGATGGAGCTGTATAAAACGCTAGTTAGGCCACAGCTGGCGTACTGTGTACAGTTCTGGGCACCACACTATAGAAAGTATGTGATTGAACTGGAGAGGGTGCAGAGGAGATTCACCAGGATGTTGCCTGGGCTGGAGGATTTCAGCTATGAAGACAGACTGAAAGGCTAGGGTTATTTTCCTTAGAGCAGAGAAGGCTGAGGTGGGATCTGATTGAGGTATACAAAATTATGAGGGGCATTGATAGATTAGATAGGAAGAGACTTTTTCCCTTAGTGGAGGGGTCAATAACCAGGGGGCATAGATTTAAGTTAAGGGACAGGAGGTTTAGAGGGGATTTGAGGAATATTTTTTTTATCAGAGGGCGGTTGGAATCTGGAACACTCTGCCTGAAGAGGTGGTAGAGGCAGGAACCCTCACAACATTTAAGAAGTATTTTGATGAGTACTTGAAACGCCATAGCATACAAGGCTACAGGCCAAGTGCTGGAAAATGGGATTAGAAGTTAGGTGCTTGATGGCCGGCACAGACACGATGGGCCAAAGGGCCTGTTTCTGTGCTGTATAACTCTATGAATCTATGACTCTTTGAGAGAAAAAGATAATGTGATAGCAAAGGTTAGTTTTTTTGGCGTTAATGTTTCTCAATCAATCTATCAATAAATCTGTTATAAAAATGTATCAGTCGAGAAAACATATAGATTTCTTACACCTACACAGTCTGCACAAATCATAGAAACTGGTTGCTGAAGTTATTAACAAATTTTGTTCATAACAGATGTCATTTGTGAGGTTTCTGCCTTAATGACAGCACCAATGGGATGATTTTCCTAGTATGGATGACTGGCAGGTGAGGGTCCCTCACATATTAGGAGATCCAGTAACGCTTCTTAAAAAAATGGCAGTCAGCACATTGAATTGAATGTTACCGACAAAACATTCATCGCCCGTAAGTGGGTGAATTTAATGAATTGTTCTATTTCACTGACAAAGTCTCAGTTAAACTGATGCTATTGACTTAATGATAATAACTCTATTATTTTCCGACTCTTCTGTTTGTTGCTTGAGGATAAGGATTTCTCAGTGGCAAATTATTCTAACATTCTTTATGCAATTAAATAGTCTTCATATTTGCTGGTTCTGAAAAATTTGTATTTCGTCTCTGCCAGTTGGTAGTCACATATGGGGCAAATTATGAACATCTCACAGCTTCAGCTTTGACTTAGAAGGACATCTTCAGTCTGAGTAGATCCTCCATCCATTCATTTTTACCAAGTGTAAGCAGAACTCTCAGGACTGAGACAATTAAGATGTATCCTTATATAATACTCTGTTAATCAAACAAATCATATGAAGGCTGTCTGAAATCCAATGTGCCTGTGACTTTGACTCTTTACTACAGTCTAAATGAATATCTTGGAAACTAAACCAATTTTTTTATGACTTTGAACTTCTATTAGAAGAAAGCTAGCCTGTGAGTTCTTTGATCTCCATTGCTTTCAAAGACAGATATTCATTGTGAAAACTTATATCAAAAGCTCCACTGCTTTAGCTAGATAAATTATAAATCTAATTTCTATCACTGTTCTTCAAGCCATAGTCAAATTATTAAGGATTTGCTGTATATTGCTTTGTTTTTAAGCACCCCCCCCCCACCCCGCCACCTATTGTTGGCACTTTTTTTGTTCTTCTGCATTAGGTTCCACTCAGGTTTCTGTGGTGAAGGAGATTGTGAAGGAAAGCTGCTTTCGGACTTAAACCAATGCTGCTCTGTCGTCTTTTGCTATGAGGTGCACAAGGATAGTTCAAATTGACAGCAATTTGTCTTTCTTTTGCCCCCTTCATCTGACCCACCCCACATATGGAATAGCCTAATTTCCCATTACAACTTAGATCAGGGGAGCTCACTAAATAAAAAGACGTGAGCAGATGCTTCCATTCTGTCACCTATGGTTAGCCACTATCTATCTATGAATCTTTTGTGTTTAATAATAAATTCCATAATTTCTGGAAACTGTTATATAAGTAATTTATATTCCAAAGGGTGAACATAGTAATAGTCCCCTGTAGCTTTACACTGCCAGCGGTGATGAATTGTGTGTTGTTGCCTTTCTCATTTTTCATCAGAATCTTTAGAGGGGAAGTCAACTGTACCTCACTGCATTTGCCTTACACCAACACTTATCATCAGCACCATTATTTATTTTTTGTTAATTTTTTGTAATCAATTTTGTGTCTGATGGTTCACTAAACATTATTGATTGCTGTACATTATAGTTGGCTGGTGTACAGATGTTTGAAAAGCTGCCAACAACAATTGTTTGGATTTTTGATACTATTTTCTTTTATATGAGGAAGAAAAGGATAGCTGTTGTAGAATGACAAAGAAATCCAAAGTGTTGCCTCTAGTCATACAATAAATACCTTGTGAACAGTTAACATTCCATAAAGACATCATAGAAAAGATTTGTTATCAGAAGAAGACAATCTGTCAATGAGATACTCTATATTTGTTCATCTGGTAAAGTAACAGGGCAGAAACTCTTGCCATTCAAGTCATAGATGCTGTAGTGAGAGATTGCAGGACTCAGTGGAAGGATGAGCTAAATGGGTCAAATGTCAAAGAAAATTCTTAAGATCTGAGATCTAAATAGAAAATGCTGGAAAGGCACAACTGCTCGACATCTAAAAGAGAAATAAATTAACATTTTGAATGTAACCCTTTATCAGAATGGAGATTTCCAATGTTTAACAAAATAAAAGTGATGTTCGACGACAAGACTTTGCTGTTAAGGTGTTCCCAGGAAATACCTCAAGAAATTCAATTGGGAGTCCCAGATCACAGAATCACCTCTCAGACATCTCTCTGGAACATACCAAAGACACCCAAAAAGGTGTAAATTCTCTTTTATTGCAAAACAAGAGAATGCCCAATTTTCTCTGTACTTTATGGTCTGTTAACAAAGGCAATTTCATCAAGATGCAGGAAATTATCACTGTAACAAGTCTACTTTGATCCTTGAATCTTATGATCAATCCCTCGTTTCAGAATTCATGCTCTAATGGTAGGAGTGATTGGATACATATAAGGGATATCAAAAGGGCTTTATTCCAATCTAACATTCTCTACAGTTCCCTCAATTAAACAACAGAGGATAAAAATTCAGCAGGTGTCCTCCTGACCTCCGTTGTAATTTAGATGGAGCCCTGGAGAAACAGCGTAAATAGCGATTTAAGCTATTTTCAAGGGTTACGGTCCAAGAAAAGAGAATCCCTTTGGAAATTAAACCCTTAGTCCCTTTATATTTTTGTCTACATAACTATCAGTGCACTTGCAAAGTAATTTTTATATAAAGCACTTTGAGATGTTGAATATTATAGGTCATTATATAAATGCCAGAATAATTGCTATTGATCAGGTATGAAATTAAATTAAATTAAGTAAAACATAAAATGGGATCAATTCTAACCTTTTCCCTGAAGCTTTTTTTTTAATGTCATCTTTTGGAGGGAACATTACGTCTTTACGACCAGTTAATTGTACATCATTTTAAGCCTAAATTGGCAAATGATTCACCCTGTCCAGTTCAAATGTTTGTTTTCTTTATCTGTGGTTTGCCTAATTACATCAATATTTGATGTAATGAAGGAAATGAAAGTCAAGAGCACACTAGATGATCTTGGTATCAGTTAGAGAATTTGCTATTAGTTTCTCAGAACCTCAAGATTACTAGCATTGTGTATTTTTATTTTATGTTTCACACTACAGTCTTTCTTTGTGTGTTATTTCCAAATATTGCTGAATCCAATGAAGAGAGTTATAAAAGTGAACAATAGATATTCAGTGGAGGCTGAGCAGCTGGATATTAAAAGTTATAGAGTCATTTACGGCACAGAAGGAGGTCATTCGGCCTATGGAGTCCATGCCGGCTTTCCAAGTTGAGGCCTAACCAGAGCTTTATAAAGGTTCTGGTATCCTTTTTCATTAAACTTCAAAATCAAATTTCAAAGCCCACAAAAAGTGTGTAATGTCAAACCTTCCAGGTCTCTGTGGCACCCATTTAATTATCTGTGTAGTTTTTGTTAACATTGACTTCATCATTTGAAGATTAGGTCACCCTCTAAAAATAATTCAGGATTTAGGCTATATAGAGCAACAACCACAGAATGGCCCTTTCTCAGTGCAATGATAGAGTTGGAATATATCAACCCCAATGCACTAAAGGTTGAAAGTGTGATGCATTTTATTTTTATCTCTGTATAATGACCTAAAACCCGAGAGCCAAATTGATTCTGCTTGGGAATCGGATTGGCAATTGAACCCCTGAAGCCCATTTCATCATTCAATTAGATTATGGCTAAACTGTACCTCAAGTCCACTTATCTGCTCCACATCCTGCGATACCCCTACTTAAAAAAAAATCCAGTGATAGCAATCTTGAAAATTACAATTGATCCAGCATCCACAGCCTTTTGAGGGAGAGTTCCAGATTTACACTACCCTTAGTGTGAAAAAGTGCTCCCTGATTCCACTCCTAAATGGCCTAGATCTAATTTTAAGATTATACCCCTTGTTCTGGATTTGCCGACCAGAGGAAATTGTTCACCTGTATGGACCCTATTGAATCCCTTTATCATTTTAAAGACCTTAGTTAGATAATCTATTAACCTTCTAAACCCAAGGGAATACAAGTCAGTTTACAGAACCTGTCCTCATAATTTAAGTCTTCAAACCCTGGTTTCATTCAGATGAATCTTTGCTGAAATCCCTCCAAAATCAGAATATCTTTACTGAAGTTTGATGCCCAAAACTGGATGCAGAATTCCAGATGGGGTTTGACCAAGGCCCTTTACAATTGAAGCATCACTTCCCCCCTTTTTGAATGTCACCTCGTTGAGATAAAGGGCAACATTGCATTAGACTTTTGGTAACTGTGCACTAGCTTTTAGTGATTTAGTGACACCCAAATCCCTTTGCTCATCTTCAGCCTCTAGTCTCTCACCATTAAGAAAGTATTGAGATTTATCTTTCTAGGATTCAAAGTGGAGGACCTCATACTTCCCATCCACGTAACTTACTGAACCTCTAACTTAGTGCCATCTTCAAAAGTGAATGTACAACTCTATTCCTTCATTCAATCATTTATATATAAATATAATGAAAAACTGAGGCCCAAGAACAAATTTTCAGGAATCACTATTTGTCACTGAGGCAGTCATTGCTGCCTTCTTATGAGCTGCAACCCTTATTTCTTTACTGCGCAATCATTCCCTCTCAAGCCTGCTGGGGGCTAATCTTATGGACCTACTTCCTGTCCCATTGCTGACTCCACTAGTGGATCTACAATCTCTTCCCTTGTTCACATCTCCCTCCAGAATGTTCATCCACTTCTGTACAAGGCCTTTGCCATCCATGACCTTATTGTGGATGATTGCATTGACATCATAGACTTGATGGAAATTTGGGTCACAGCAGATGGCACCTTCCCACGCCAGGCTACACCTTCTACCACCTGCACCACCCAAACCAAGGCAGTTAAAATCCTCATTCACACCCAACCAAGCTCACCAAGATGTCCTCAGCCCTTTCCTCCTCATCCTTTACACCAAGCAAATTCTTATCTTGAGTGCTTTCTGCCTCGAGCTAAACTCACCTTGCCCTCTCTATTACTCTCTTACCCAAATTCATGACCTCCCCTTTACTACCTCATGAGGTCTCTCTATTCCTATCATCTCAATCACAGACAGGGCCATTTTCAGTTTCTTCTTTGTATCCCTCACCACCTACATCCCTCTTCTAACCACACTTCCTCCTTCGTCTGCTCCTGGAAAAAAGCTAACTTCCAAGTCACCTACAGTGGCACTTTCAAATTCCCAACTGTCTAGCCTTGAGTCCTCATTTGCCAAGATACTTCTGACTATTGTTATAATCCCTGTGGAGATCACAAAACAAAAGAATCCAATCCACTGAGAGACCCCAATTTAGAAAAAAACAGACAAGATTTCACTTTTATAAATTTTATTTCAACGCTCAAACTAAAACTAACAAAACTTAAACATGAACTAACAGTTAAATCCTGGTCGATGCAACAAAGATAAATTTCACAATTCTTCTGGATAGTCCTTTCAGCAAATGTAGCACCAATTACAGATCTTACATCCTTCAGGTATTTGAACTTTTCAAATAGATCTCCAAATCTCATCTTCCAAGATGCAAATGCCGATTGCCATTCAATAGTAGTTTCCCGGCAATCCAAACTCCATTGATACCTTCTCCACCAAAACTGTGCACCCTTCCGCAGGGGCAAGAATGGCAAGTCAACATCCCTGGATATCGAGTTTTCAGGCGGGATAGAGAGGGAGATAAAAAAGGAGGGGATGTAGCATTATTAGTTAAGGAATCAATAACAGCTTTGAGGGGGGATGATATGCTAAATGAATCATCAGATGAGGCCATATGGGTGGAGCTCAGAAATAAAAAAGGGGCAGCCACACTATGAGGAGTGTACTATAGACTCCCAAATAGTGAGAGGGAGGTAGAAGAACAAATATGTGGGCAAATTTCTGAGTACAAAAACTATAGGGCAATAATAGTTGGGGATTTCAACTACCCCAATATCAATTGGGATACAAACAGTGTGAAGGGCAAGAATGGACAAAATTCTTGAACTGCGTTCAAGAGAACTTTTTTAGCCAGCATGTAACAAGCCCAATGAGAAGAGACACAATTCTAGATTTAGTCTTCAGTAATGAAGCTGGGCAAGTGGAGGAAGTAACAGTGGGTGACCATTTTGGAGATAGTGACCAAAATATAAGTTTAGCAGAATCATGGAAAAGGACAAAGATAAAACAGGAGTAAAAATTCTAAATTGGGGGAAGACAAATTTTAAGAAACTGCGAAGTGACCTGGCGAAAGTGGACTGGATACAGCTACTTGAAGGAAAATCAGTGGCAAACCAGTGGGAGGCATTCAAAAGCGAGATACTACAGGTACAGTGTGGGCATGCCTCCACTAAAATAAAGGGTGGTACTGCCAAATCTAGAGCCCCCTGGTTATCTAGAACTTCACAGGGTAAGTTAAAGCAGAAAAAGAAAGCTTATGACGATCACAAAAATCTTAACACTTTAGAAAGCCTAGAGGAGTATAGAAAGTGCAGGGGTGGAGTAAAAAAGGAAATTAGAAAAGCAAAGAGAGGACATGAAAAATTATTGGCAGGAGAAATCAAGGAAAACCCGAAGATGTTTTATCAGTACATTAACAGCTAGAGGATATCTAAGGAAAGGGTAGGGCCTATCAGAGATGTATAAGGGAACTTATGCATGGATGGAGAAGATGTGGGCAGGGTTCTTAATGAGATTTTTGTCTCTGTCTTCACAAAGAAGAGGGTTGATGTAGACTTTGTAGTTAAAGAGGAGTGTGAAATATTAGATACAATAGGCGTAATGAGAGAGGAAGTACTAGAGGGTCTGACATCCTTGAAAGTGGATAAATTGCCAAGGCAGGATGGATTGCATCCCAGGTTGTTAAAGGAAGCCAGGGAGGAAATAGCCAGTGCGCTGAGGATCATCTTCAAATCCTCACTAGATACAGGAGAAGTGCCAGACGGTTGGAGGTCTGCAAAAGTTGTACCATTGCTTAAACAAGGTGCGAGGGACAGGCCAAATAATTATAGGCTGGTCAGTCTGAGCTTGGTGGTGGGTAAATTGTTAGAATCTATTCTTACGGACAGGATAAACTGCCACTTAGAAAGGCATGGATTAATCAGAGATAGTCAGCATAGATTTGTTGAGGGAAGGTCATGTCTTACTAACTTAACTGAGTTTTTTGAGGAAGTAACCAGAAGGATTATTGAGGGAATGCAGTAGATGTGGTCTACATGGACTTTAGTAAGGCATTTGACAAGGTCCCATATGGCAGACTGGTCAGTAAAATGAAAGCCCATGGGATACAGGGGAATGTGGCAGGTTGGATCCAGAATTGGCTCAGGGATAGGAAATAAAGGGTAGTAGTCGATGGATGTTTTTGCGAATGGAAAGCTGTTTCCAGTGGCATTCCACAGGGCTCAGTGTTGGGTCCCTTGCTGTTCGTGGTATATATTAATGATTTGGATTAAATTTGGGAGGCATGATTGGGAAATTTGCTGATAACACAAAAATTGGCCGTGTAGGGCGGAAAAGTGACAAATGGAATTCAATCCAGATAAGTGTGAGGTAATACATTTAGGGAGGGCAAATAAAGCGAGGGAATACACAATAAACGGGAGGATATTGACAGGGGTAGAAGAAGTGAGAGACCTTAGAGTGTACGCCCACAGGTCCCTGAAGGTGGCACGACAGGTAGATAGAATGGTGAAGAAGGCATATGGAATGCTTTCCTTTATTGGCCGAGGTGTAGAGTTCAAAAGCAGGGATGTAATGCTGGAACTGTATAAAATGCTGGTTAGGCCACAGTTGGAGTATTGCGTACAGTTCTGGTCACCACATTACAGAAAGGACATGATTGTTCTGGGGAGAGTACAGAGGAGATTTACAAGAATGTTACCAGGGCTCGAAAGCTGCAGCTATGATAGGCTAGGCTTGTTTTCCATCGAACAGAGGAGTCTGAGAGGTGACTTAATTGAGGTGTGCAAAATTATGAGGGGCCTAACCCTAGCGGAGAGGTAAATTACCAGGGGACACAGTTTTAAGGTGATTGGTAGAAGTATAAGAGGGGACATGAGGAAAAGCTTTTTCACCCAGAGGGTGGTGGGTGTCTGGAATTCACTGCCAGGAATGGTGGTGGAGGTAGAAACCCTCAATTCTTTTAAAAGGTACCTGGACATGCACCTGAATTCCTGTAACCTGCAAGGCTATGGACCACGTGCTGGAAGTTGGGATTAGATTGGGCGGCTAGTTTTTTCGGCTAGCACGGACACAATGGGCTGAATGGCCTCCTTCTGTGCTATAATTTTTCTATGGTTCTGGAAACTCCATGGTTTCTCACAAGAGTCCTGATGGCATAGGTCCACCAGTGTCATTGATATAACTCTTTCAGTCAGGGAAAACAGCTGCAGCAAATGGCCAGCTCCCACAATCAAGTCTGTATTTTTTTTAAACCAAAATCAATTCAGGAGCCTTGTCTCATTTAAAAAAATACCTTGCTGCTTGCTTCAACACACAATGCAGACTAATCTTCTAAAATGCAACTTAAGCTCCAGTCATCTCTGATCATAGGACTGATTGTTTAACTGGCTTCATCCAGTTCTATCTTCCCCAGAACTCTGAAGCTTTCAGTTTCATTTTCCAGTCAATGACTATCTCAGATAAAACACAAGCTTTGAATCCCAAAGTCAGTACCTAGCAGTACATTCAACAGTTCAACTGTTCAGACAGCAGCCTGCGCACTCGGACTCCATCACAGTATTGATTTGCTAAATCTCACCCTCACTGTTGCCTTTGCTGTCTTTGTCCCCAGTAAAGGCCTTACTTTCTCCCACACTTATCCTTCCACTTGGTTTGCCCTCCATCTTTACTCCATTAAGTCAAAGGGATGCATAGTGCACAACTGGTTGAGCCATGCATCACCAGATTGAGCTGGATTACTTCAAGTACTATCAGGTCAAGCTCTCCTCTGCCAAAACTGCTCACTACTCCAGTAGTAATCTAGAATGCAAAGATATACCCTGACTTTTTGTTTTACATGGCCAATCCTTTTTTTTAAACCACTTCCCTGCCTCTTCCACCTTCACCTCAAACAACTACAAATACCTCACTCACTTCCTTGTCATTAGGTTGAGATCATCCATTCAGCTGGTTCTACTGCATCTTCCCTTCCCCTTGCCTACTAAGCCAAGGCTCCCCCCTGCTCTACCTGTAAACTCGCAGCTTTCTCTAGTTACTCTGCTATCTTCTATAACGTCCTCTCCGAGCTCATCTTATCCATGAGACCCAACTCCTGCTCTCTTGACCATATTCCCATTCAACTGCTGACCACCCAACTTGCCTTCCTAGCCCTCATATTAGCTGATATTGTAAACACATCCCAGTTCTTAGATACCGTTCCCCTCCGTTTCAAATTAGCTGTCATCAATCCCACACCTCAAACAAAAAACACCCTTGATCCTTCTGACCTTGCAAAGTACTGTTGTACTGCAACCTTGCTTTTCTCTCCAAAGTCCTTGAACATGTTGTCACCCCCTGAATCCGTGCCCATTTTTGTTGCAACTACATATTAGTGCCTCTCTAATCAAATTTCCACCTCGCCACAACACAGAAACAGCCCTAATCAAAGTCACAAATTGCATCTTCTGTGACTGTTACAACCTCAGTGAGACCATTAGTGTTAATTTATGAAATATTAACCCACAGACCAATTTAAAGGATTACACAACAAGATTTCATGTTTTAAGACATATTATGACAACTAAACTAAAGGAAATCCCCGTTAACTATATAGTACTTTGTATCTGCATGTACTGCTTTAAACTCTTTAGCAGATTTGCTTTGTCCCTTTTATGCCATTCAGAAAGATAGTGTAGAATCGTATCTAAATTTTCTAACACTTCTGTGTTTGCCAGTTTCACCACAGGGGGTTCAATCTGAGAGTTCTCAGTCTCTGCCCCTTCACCCAGTTCATCAAAAGTAACACTATCCTTAACTTCCGCTTCTATCATTTGACATAAATTTACTGGCTGACAAGGTTCACAGTCGTAGTATCTTTCCAACGTATTCACATGACATACCTTTTGAAGTTTCTGTCTATTTGGAGTAAACCTAAATAATTCACCTCACGAAGTTTCCTCCTAATGAAGTAAGGTCAGCTGAACTTAGCTGCCAGTGGTTCCCCAGGCAAAGACAACAAAACTAAAACCTTATCTCCAGGCTGCAAACTGTGTGCCTTAGCTGTTCTATCCACTTGGGTTTGCATCACTTGTCATCTCACAGACTTTTGTGAGTCTCTTTCGAAATTCTGACACATTGGGCTGAATTTTGATCTCTTGTTGGAGATGCGTTCAGTGCCATGGGGTGGTGGAGAATCTCCATGGAGCCGTCTGCAATGAAACCCAGCTCCGCACCACAGTGTGCCAATTTTGTCGGAGGCGGGGAAGTACCATGGCAATATTGACGTCGCGATGCAATGGAATTGCCATTTAAATGTTGTAAATTCTGCTTTAAATAAATTTGAATCTAATTCACTGCAACCCAACAAAGATTTCTCAATTTTTCTGGTTGACGTGCAGCACTCACGTGCCTTCAGTTTCATAACTTTGAAAAGCTGGCGCCACCGCGGCAAGAGTCTTCGGTGCCATGAACGGGAAGGTAATCTAACCAGAGTAGCATAGGGGAAGTGGGGTTTACAGCGGCCATTGCTGCTAAGCTGAGTATTCAAGGGGCTTTTGTGTGAATGGGAGTAAATCTGCAAGGGACTTGTGTGTGAATGGGGGTAAATCTGCAAGGGGCTTGTGTGCATGGAGAGAGTAAATGCAGAGCTGGAAGGCTTTTAAAGATGGCACCAGCACCTGCTCCAACATTAGGTGACACTGCGAATGGCATCTCCCTTGCCGTCCCCACCACGTGATTGGGTGGGGTGGGGTGGTGGTGAACAGTCACCGCCATTATGCCTAATGGCCACCTGCCACGTAATGGTGGCAACATTGTCACTGACGTCACAAGTGAGACCACTGCCATTTTGCACACCCGCCGCTGGGAACAGCGGCAGGATTATAAGTCTAAGAGGATAGTTTCCTCTTCATGTGCAAAAAATCTCTCCTTAATGAGTTTAGCAGGGACCCTAACCTCATGCACATAGATCAATTCAAATGGACTGAAACCAGTAAACTCGTTTGGTGTGTCCCTGGTGGCAAATAAGAAAATGATATCCACTTATCCCAATCATAAGGATACTCAAAACAAAAAGCCTTTATCATACATTTTAGGATTTGGTGATGCCTTTTCAAAGCACCTTGTGACTGCGGGTGATAAATGGATGATTTGAGCCGTTTTACTCCCAAATTGCATACCACCTCTTGAAATACCCCTGACATGAAATTTGACCCCTGGTCTGACTGAATTTCTTTTGGTAATCCATATTTAGTGAAAAATTAACCCCTCAATCATGACTTTCATTGTGATATTTTTCAAAGGTATTGTCTCTGAAAACCTAGTGGACAAATCCATGAAGATTAGGAGAAACTTGTGACCTGACTTAGTTGTGGGTAAGGGTCTGATACAATGCACAAGAACCCGACTAAACGGTTTGTCAAAAGCAGATATCAGTATCAATGGGACCGACTTAATCAAAGGCTGTGGCTTCCCTACTACCTGACATGTATAGCAAGTTCTGAAAAACTTAACCACATCTTTATGCAATCCTGGCCAATACAAATGCTGTCTTATTCTGGCCTGAGTATTTCAAATACCCACATGACTTGCCACTGGAATTTCATGGGCAATTCTCAGAATTTCACTACCGTACAGTGGGGGAACAACAATGTGATGAACTATAGCTCAGTCCTTATCAGTAGGCCTCTAGAGAGGTCTTCACTTTCTCATTACAATGTCATTCTTAATATAATAGCACTCAGGGAACTTTTCAGCTTCTACCTCAGAACACACCGTTTGACAGAAATTTTGTAAGTCGGGGTCTGCCCGTTATGCCTCAATTAAAGAGGATCTGCTAAACAATTCATCATTGCTAGCCTTGGAGCCTTTTCCAACAACATCCCCAACCGGATCATTGAAAAACATCTCAGTCAACCAAACACCCGAATTGTCCCCCACAACAACTGCACCCTTCTCATCTTGTTTACTCTTATGAGCCTGGGATCTTATAACTACACAATCTGGAATGTTCCAGGAAATTCCTCCTGCAAAACTTCAGTTTCAGGAACTTCAACTGGCTTTTCCAAAACTACTGGAGACTCCAATACCTTATTCCCAGCTAAGCCATTCCGTAGCAAATCTATCACTTCAATATGCAAATCAGGGACAATTCCCACTATTACTGGACTGGTGACTAAATCACATTGCAAATTAACTTTATGCAATGGAGCAGATAAGGGACTGAATTTTATGAGTGCGCCGCAGTTCGCGGCAGTGCACTCAAAAAACAGCATGCCTCATTTACATGCGATATTACATGAGGGGGCTTATTTAAATAGAGGGGGTGGAGCAGCCGCCCCTGGTGACATAGAGGGGGCGGCCTCCACGTCCTGCAATGGCTTCCGACTCTACTGCGCAGGCACCAATGCCATTTTTAAAGGGGTCTAAGCCCTTCAGCAAAATTTTTATATTTAAAGAGGTATCAGTGTTAGACTTTATTAAATAAAAATATTATGATGACGGCCCCTCCCCAACCCCCCAACAGTCGTTTCATTGCCCGAGTTGGCTTTTTCAAACTCCTGAACCTTCCCCCCCCAACCCTCAATCTTTTGCCCAATCTCCGTACGGAGTTCCAAAGGCGCGCTAAGGCCGAACAGAGGCCGCTACCTGCAGGTAAGTTCATTTAAATGTCATCAGGGTTCATTTTAATATGGAGATGAAAGGCCTGCCGCCTGGTGGCAGGGTGGGGAGGGTGTGCACCAAGGTCCTCCCGCCGCCGGTAATATGCAGCGGGTCCTTCGCGATGTCGTGGATCGAGCTGGGCCTCTCCCTGTAGCATTTTACTGGCCCCCACGCCACGACCCGTGGCATTGAGGGGCCAGTAAAATTCATCCCAAGTAATCTCTTCAATACCCCACACCATGTCTTTTGCATTCACAGCTCTATTTGGGGGAAGATCTACATCGTTTGCTACCAATAGGTCTGAGCTACCTCTGTGTCTCCAAGCAACACAATCAGCTTGCCTGCCTCATATGATAAATATGCGACACTATACCCCTGAACACTAAACTTCTATATCCTTCAGGTACCTGACAATTCATCAGCACCCAGGGAGTGCATTTTTGATCACTGTCCAACATTGCAAAAGCCACTGGCTTGTCAGCAGCAACACCTATTGGGGCTTCCTTTTTCAGGTCGGGCTTTCGTAAACCTACGAAAGCTACAGGCTTGCCTTTAATTTCCAGCATTCTGCCTTTGTATGCTGTTATAACCAGCTGAGAAGGGTGTCTAGGGGACTCTTTCAGCCTTCATCTGGTCTTATTGTAACAGGATTTAATTTTTAAACACACTGTGTTTTGAGCTCCCCCTTGATGAATCCTTGTTCACTACTTTCCAATTATAAAGCAATGTGCACAAACAGGCCTTCTTAGGGTTAAAGAAGGGAAGTGAGATTTATTAAAACTTAAACTTAAACTCTAATTCGGTTAACACCTACAAATACACACCTCTCCCCATGCTAGCATGCATTTGCGATATGCACATGCAAACAGAGAGAGAAAAGAGCAGAAGAAAAAATGAAGTAGAGAGGTTTGAGGCAATATCAGAAGAGTTTCCTGTTACTGTGCTTCGAGTTCACTGTAGTCCTTTTGTAGGTAGTCTTGTTTTTCATTGGGGTCCAGTATTCTTAAACCTTGTTCACTGTAGGAGAATTTTCTCTCCTGGGGTTCATGTGTCTTCAATGGTTTCCGAAGTTGGTGAGAGCGAGATGAGAGCAGACAGGAGAGAGGTCTTTTCAGTCCAGGAGCAAAGAGCATTCTGAGTTCAAATTCTCTGTGGCAAGTTCAAATTAAAAAAAAAAACAACAGCCAGTTAGTCATGTGACTAAACTGGTCTGACCACATCTATTGTGTATTCGGCCATCTTAGCAGTTAACCTAGAATGCTAGCCTCTCCACCATCAACGTCTGGTAATCAAAAGTCCACTGTGGATTAAATTGGAGCAGGGAGTGGCCCCTTTGTCCTTTCCAAGTACTGTCTGTTACTGTGCAAATGGCTTTCCAGTCAGGGGCTTGGCAACCCCTTATAATAGGCCTTCTTTTCTTCCCAGCAACAATTTAAAAGTTTAATGTTCATGTGGCAAAATACGTGTCTCATTCTTAGCATGTGGGGGGCTGCATGACAATGCCCTCTTTTATTACAAAAATAAAAATTGCTCCTTTTGACTCAACCCTAGTCTCCTATCGTATTTTTTACCACTCTGAGGGTTGCCTGTTGCGTTATTGCTTACTCAGCAATAATGTACCAAACAATCTTAGGCTGAATGGTAAGTTGAATGAAGGGTTCTTTATTGCAAAGCAACAGATTTACTATAATACACGTGCTGACTGGTAACTAACACTACTCCAACTGCTATATCACCTGTTGGTTGGCATCACTTCCTGTGAAGATGCATAATATTATTCAAGCAGTTAAAGTGATATCAAACATCTGTATCTTTTCTCTCACTAAAACTGAATCTCTTCTCATTATCCTCTCTCCTATCTTGTCAACTCCTCTGAAAGTTTCCAAACTGGGGCCTGTAACTTCTGCTTTTGTGGGTCAATTTGTAATCATATGCCATTTCTGTGACATTCCTTATTTTACCAACCTTGTGTTCTTCCAGGTGGGTCCTTATTCCTGAAAGGATACTATTTTTAAATTACTCCATTAGGATTACTTCCCTAAGGTTTTCAAATTCTTGTTCAATCTTCATGGACCAATACGAATGATCACATATCATTTCCTTCTCTTGAGCAAATTCCATAAATTTCTGGCCCTGTTTCTCTTTTAAATTCCTGAATTTTTGCTTCTAAGTCACTGGTACCAACTCATAAGTATTGAGAACTGTAGTTTTAACCACTTCATAATCACTTGAGTGTTCCTCTGAAAGAGTTGAATATACCTCTAATGCTTTCCCCACTAGCATAGTTTGCAATAAAATTGTCCAACTTTCCTTCGGTTATTGCAACTACATAGCAATTTTTCAAAGCATACAAAATACATTTCAACTCCTTCCTTACTGAATTTAGGCACAAAGTGAATATTCATTGCCAAATCAAAACTAGGAGTTAAATCGGATTCATCCTAAAAGCTTCACTCACTGTTCACATAATCTAAATTTTATCTGGCATAATTTTCTGGCTTCTCTTTTTTTTTTGTAACTTTTTTCTTTCTTTTCTCTTTCTCTTTCAAATTCAAGTTTTCTCATTTCAAGTTGCAATTGGCTGTCCTTTTCTCTTTCCTTTTCCTGGCTCTCTCTTTCTTTTTCCTTTCTTTCCTTTTCTCTTTCCAATCTCAGCTTCTCCAACTCGATTTTGTCTAGCTCCACTTGAACATTAGCAGAAACATTTCCCTCTTTACCAGCTTCAAGCGAGGAACTAATCCTTGGATTATTGCCGCTTTCCTAGCCCCTGGGCTTATACTAACCTCACATGTGCTGCTATCATGACCAAATCGACTTTCTGAACTGCTGCAATATACTGAGAGTCAAATCTCCTGTCTTAACAAATTTTTCTACATTAATGGTGCTTATGGTGATTTCACACTGAACCCAGTCAAAGTAAATGTAAAATCTTGTTCATTTAAAACTCTGGAAAATTCCATTGAACCTATTATAAAGCCACTGAATCCGTATCCCATACCTGAACCCCCAATTTGTTATGACCTCAGTGAGACCGTTAACGTTAAAATACGAGATATGAACCCCCAAACCAATTTAAAGAATTGCATTACAAGATTTCATGTTTTAAGACGTTTGTTATAACAACTAAACTAAAAGAAATTCCCATTAACTAAATAGTACTTTGTAAGTAGCTGATAACCCAAATTACAAACAAATAGTATTTTCTTTATTTATTAAAGTACTTGGAAACCTCACACCACACTTATACATTATACAGTGCTCTTTGATGGCGAAATCCTTTGAGGTTAAAAGTCCCAAACTCCTTCCAGCTGCAATGGGTTGGATCTCCCAGACCTTTTCAAAATCAATGTCCTCTTTGCTCACTTGTCTGAGCACTTTTGACCTGGACATCCGTGAATAAGGCAATTCCTGGTGATCCTTCAGGTCTTCTACTTCTCCGCAAGCTTCAACTTATAAAACAGGTTCAATTCTTCACAGCCTTTCATTGTCTCAAGCTTCTGAGAGCAGGTGTTCCCTCTCTCCCTCTCAAAGTTGCCACCTCTGGTTGTCTTCCTTACAGCCTGTCTGCCTTCAGAAAATCTGTTTAATTTATCTGGACTCAAAAGTCAATAGCTTATTGTCCCTTTTCCAATATGCAAAGACCAGAAGTCTGCTTTCACAGAGCCACCTGGGCCTTCCATTGTTCCCTTCCAGTGTTACCTGCGAGGTACATTTACATCTTCAGAATCACTGACTCCTTGTTTATGACCCTAAATCTGGGAGGATGAAATCCATTGTTCTTCAGGTGCTATGTCTGCAGTTTCTGGTTTTTCAATAAAAGTCATTGATCTGTCTTGGACTTGTAACCAAGATTTCTGTCTTGTCCTTTAGCAGACTGGATGTAAGGTCACCTGATCTTCTGAATTCCATATTAAACTTTTAAAAATTGCAATTTTTAAAAACATAATCATGTTACAAAGTCCAGCATTCATAACAACTGTGACCCCAGTGTACTATCCCTCCTCATCCTTCTCAACCTGGCTACACCTTTCACCACAAGCATTAACACATGGTTTGTCTTTGTCCCAGGACAGCTTTGTTATTTAATCACCCTCTGCCATATCAAAAACCTTTCCCTTTGTTCTCTCCCCCACCGCCTCCCCTTCACTTGCTTAAAACCTAATTATTTTCTCTCCTTTGCCAGTTCTGATGAAAGGTCATAGACCTGAAATGGTAATGCTGCCAGACCTGCTGAGTTTTTCCAGCACTTTTTGTTTTTGTTGCAGCCATTGACATGGTTGACTGCACGATCTTTCTTCAATGTCTTTCCTCCAATGTCCAGCTGAGTGGGACTGCCATGCCTCAATTTTGAAAATTCTCATGCTTGTCCCTCCCAATCTCTGTAACCACTTTCATTACAGCAACCCTCCAAAACTCTGCATTTTTCCAATGCTGAACTCTTGTGCATCCTCCATTCCCTTCACCCAATCATTGATGGTTGTTCCTTCAGTCCCTAGGCCATAAGCTCGGGAACTCCCTCCCTAAAGCTCTCCACCTCTCTCCTCCTTTGAGACCCTTATCATGCCAACTTGCTTTGTTGAATGATAATTTTCTTTAATCCACTGACAGAAGATCTGAATTTATATTTTTTTGAAGAAATTTAAGAAAGAACAGATAAAAAATGACTTTTCTAGCAGCTTAGGATGACCACCTAATTTGCAATACTGTGTCCTACATTGCAAAGCTTGTGAGGAGGGAGACGAAATGTCTGCTCAATTCCCAGCAAGAACCAAGATCCAGGAAGTTTAAGGGAACTACCTATTCTTTTTAGCAAGAGAGAAATACTGGTAACTGCTATGTTTGACTCCCTGAGTGACTGTCATGTGACAAGCCCCTCCCATCTGTGGTTTTAAGCTTGTGTCTTTCTGCAGTAGAGAGAGGAGAAGCTTCTGTACTCTGACATGTGCAGAAGTGAGGGTCCCTCTCTCTCTCTCTGTCCATTTCAGCTTGAAAGCTTCGAACTCTGCCTGTTGACTGACCACCTTTGCATACTCCAGCTACAATCAGAAATCCCATTGGAGGAAATCATCCGCATCGCTGTCTCCAAGAGATCCACCGAACCAGTCATCTTCTTGTTCAAAATAAAACCATCAGGATCATCAAATTCAGCTAGAAGCCAGCCAAATTGCCAAACGCCAAAGACTGTATACCCCCTTTTTCTATGGACTCTAGCTCAACAAATCTATTTCTTCCCACTCTGTAACCTATTTGTGTGTGCGTAAACCTCTAGTGTGTATATGCGAGTGAAAGTTGGTATGTTGTTGATTATTTTTATTAGCTCAGTTTATGTACAATAAAGTTAACCTCTTTGTTAACTCAAGAAAATCTGTCCTATTTGTTCTTGTTATGATCATATCAAGTAAGTACTGAATTGGCCACAATATCCACTTTAAGAAAGGATTAAACTGGTTGTGGTCAAACAAGGAGAGGGAAAAGAGGGAAGCCCTATGACCGCTCCTGACAGGCCATAAGCTCTGGAACTCCCACCCTAAAGCTCGCCACTTCTTTCCTCCTTTGAAACTCCCTTGAACTGATGTTAAACAGGTAGGTCTGTACTTAGCTCATTTCTCCTTTTCCTGAATAACGTAGTGACATTTGTAATTTTCTAATCCAAATTGAATCCAGAGTGCTTTGGAAAAATCTGACCAATTCACCTGCAATTCTTCACCTGCTTCTTTTACTACCCTGGCATGGAAACCATTATTTCATGGACGCTTGTATATCTAAAGTCCCATCATTTTCTCCATTGCCTTAAAAAAGTAAGGTAGAATTTCCACTTTGAGTGCAATCAGTAATCTGGGCACAAACAGCACTAGTCTTGAGAAGTCCCCTCAAGTTTCCACTCAAACTCAGTTTCGTTTTTTCATTCATGGGATGTGGGCGTCGCTGGCCAGGCCAGCATTTATTGCCCATCCCTAATTGCCCTTGAGAAGGTGGTGGTGAGCTGCCTTCTTGAACCGCTGCAGTCCATGTGGGGTAGGTACACCCACTGTGCTGTTCGGCAGGGAGTTCCAGGATTTTGACCCAGCGACAGTGAAGGAACAGCAATATAGTTCCAAGTCAGGATGGTGTGTGACTTGGAGGGGAACTTGCAGGTGGTGGTGTTCCCATGTATTTGCTGCCCTTGTCCTTCTAGTTGGTAGAGGTCGCAGGTTTGGAAGGTGCTGTCTAAGGAGCCTTGGTGCGTTGCTGCAGTCCAACTTGTAGATGGTACACACTGCTGCCACTGTGCGTCGGTGGTGGAAGGAGTGAATGTTTGTAGATGGGGCGCCAATCAAGCAGGCTGCTTTGTCCTGGATGGTGTAGAGCTTCTTGAGTGTTGTTGGAGCTGCACCCATCCAGGCAAGTGGAGGGTATTCCATCACACTCCTGACTTGTACCTTGTAGATGGTGAACAGGCTTTGGGGAGTCAGGAGGTGAGTTACTCGCCGCAGGATTCCTAGCCTCTGACCTAATCTTGTAGCCATGGTATTTATATGGCTACTCCAGTTCAATTTCTGGTCAATGGTAGCCCCGAGGATGTTGATAGTGGGGGATTCAGTGATGGTAATGCTGTTGAATGCCAAGGGGAGATGGTTAGATTCTCTCTTGTTGGAGGTGGTCATTGCCTGGCACTTGTGTGGCGCGGATGTTACTTACCACTTATCAGCCCAAGCCTGGATATTGTCCAAGTCTTGCTGCATTTCTACATGGACTGCCTCAGTATCTGAGGAGTCACGAATGATGCTGAACATTGTGCAATCATCAGCGAACATCCCCACTTCTGACCTTACGATTGAAGGAAGGTCACTGATGAAGCAGCTGAAGATGGTTGGGCCGAGGACACTACCCTGAGGAACTCCTGCAGTGATGTCCTGGAGCTCAGATGATTGACCTCCAACAACCACAACCATCTTCCTTTGCGCTAGGTATGATTCCAACCAGCGGAGGGTTTTCCCCCTGATTCCCATTGACCTCAGTTTTGCTCGGGCTCCTTGATGCCATACTCGGTCAAATGTTGCCTTGATGTCAAGGGCAGTCACTCTCACCTCACCTCTTGAGTTCAGCTCTTTTGTCCATGTTTGAACCAAGGCTGTAATGAGGTCAGGAGCTGAGTGGCCCTGGCGGAACCCAAACTGAGCGTCACTGTGCAGGTTATTGCCAAGCAAGTGCCGCTTGATGGCACTGTTGATGACACCTTCCATCACTTAACTGATGATTGAGAGTAGACCGATGGGGTGGTAATTGGCTGGGTTGGACTTGTCCTGCTTTTTGTGTACAGGACATACCTCGGCAATTTACCTTATTGCAGGGCAGATGCCAGTGTTGTAGCTGTACTGGAACTGCTTGGCTAGGGGTGCAGCAAGTTCTAGAGCACAGGTCTTCAGTACTATTGCCAGAATACTGTCAAGGCGCATAGCCTTTGCATTATCCAATGCCTTCAGTCGTTTGTTGATATCACGCGGAGTGAATCGAATTCTCTGACGTCTGGCATCTGTGATGCTGGTGACTTCAGGAGGAGGCTGAGATGGATCATCAACTCAGCACTTCTGGCTGAAGATTGTTGCAAATGCTTCAACCTTATCTTTCACACTGATGTGCTGGGCTCCCCCATCATTGAGGATGGGGATATTTGTGGAGCCACCTCCTCTGGTTAGTTGTTTAATTGTCCACCACCATTCACGACTGGATGTGGCAGGACTGCCGAGCTTAGATCTGATCCGTTGGTTATGGGATCGCTTAGCTCTGTCTATCCTATGCTGCTTAAGCAGTTTGGCACGCAGATAGTCCTGTGTTGTAGCTTCACCAGGTTGACACCTCATTTTGAGGTATGCCTGGTGCTGCTCCTGGCATGCTCTCCTGCACTCTTCATTGAACCAGGGTTGGTTTCCTGGCTTGATTGTTGTGGTAGAGTGGGGGATATGCTGGGCCATGAGGTTACAGATTGTGGTTGAATACAATTCTGCTGTTGCTGATGACCCACAGCGCCTCTTGGATGCCCAGTTTTGCTTTGCTAGATCTGTTTGAAATCTATCCCATTTAGCATTGTGGTAGTGCCACACAACATAAAGGAGGGTATCCTCAATGTGAAGACGGGACTTCGTCTCCACAACGATTGTGCGGTGGTCACTCTTACCAATACTGTCATGGACAGATGCATCTGCAGCAGGCAGATTGGTGAGGACGGGGTCAAGTATGTTTTTCCCCTCTTGTTGGTTCCCTCATCACCTGCCATATACCCAGTCTAGCAGATATGTCCTTTAGGACTCGGCCAGCTTGGTCAGTAGTGGTGCTACCGAGCCACTCTTGGTGATGAACATTGACGTCTCCCACCCTTCATATACATATCAGCAAGCATAAGATCTGCCATGAACCAGTGCAATAGGAATTGAAATCAAAAAGCAGGTACTTCTGACTTTTGTTCCTTATTACAATAGAGTAGATAGTATGACCATGAGTCTGGTTGTGCGTTCTGCAGCTATATTTGCATAAAGAAACAGCAAAAGTGTTTGTTTTTCTTTCTGTTGCAGAAAAAGACCACTGTCTGCCCTCAGGACTCAAAGCTGATCTGGCGTGTACTGCGGCAAGCATTTGGTCATCCCATCGTTCTCAGCAGTACGTTTCGCATTCTGGCAGACTTGCTGGGGTTCGCAGGTCCACTCTGCATATCTGGGATTGTACATCACCTGAGCGCTGAAAATAAAACCTTCCGTCCACGGGTACAGTAATTTAATCTCTTTTGCAAAACACAGTTCCATAATGAATCCAGGTCGATGAAAAATCTGTTTTTTACAACTCGTGGTGATTTCCATCTATGAATAATATTCAGCAAGTGATAACGTAATACTAATTTATTCTTTGAGTGCAGGCCTGATAATTCACATAAGATCTGTTACTCATGTTCTTGTTCACAAATGGAATAGATTGAGGATTCCACAGTTCTCTGTTGAGTAAGCTGTTCCTGAAATTTGTTTAGAATGAGGACTATTACAAATAATATTAAAATTTCTCCATGCTCTGCTGACCTCACATCCTGCAGATTAAGTAAAGGTGGGATACCTTCCTTGGCATAATATTTCTATGGCCCTTGTAGCACAGCAGCTATAAGCATTTAATTATCAGTGCTCTTATAACCCTCGGTGCCATTCCTAACCGGATATTCATTCAGCTCTTTCAAAAAAAAAGCTAATTGTTGCAATATTTACTGATTTATCTGGGACTTTACTCCACATATTCATCAACTTGTCAGAAAAACTTCCATCGAGTTTCATTCCTCCTTTGACTTATTAATTTGATTCTTACATATTTCAGTTCTATGCTCACAGTCCAGGTTGGATAATTTGGATCTACAATATCTACTCCACTCAGCGGCTGGAATTTTCCAGTCCCTTTGGCAATGAGCTGGGAGGTGGAAAGGTTGACAAAATGGCACAGGAAGGCATCGGGAGGGTGCCCGACATCTTCCCGCCGCCATGCTATTTTGCCAGTGGCTGGAGAGTTGGCAGATTGGCAACCCGACAGGAGGCCAATTGAGCCACTTAAATGGCCAACTAAGGACTAAGGGGCTTTTCTGGCCACTGCGGTCATTTTGCCTGTATTGGTGGGTGCCCGCTGTCGTGTGGGGAGAACACCCAGTAAACCCTGATGGCCTCCCAGCGGTCTCTGGGGGGGGGCGGTGGTGGCGCGGGGATGAGGGAGCCCTCCTTTATGGGCACTCCAGGGAAATGGCTGCCCTCTTGGCAATTGCATCACTGGCACTCAGTGACCACACATCTCCCCCTCCTAGAAATCACCGGGTCTTGCCCATCTGACCTCAATCCACTTACCTTTTTTCAAGTGTGCCCAGCCATTCAGGCGCCATCTCCCTGATGTTGCAGCCTTAGCAATGGCCACTGCCACCGGTGGCGCTGCTGAGCTGCCGGTACTCTGATTCGGCTGGCAGCTCTTTGGGGCAGGCTGCCATCCTTAATTGGATGCCACCCTGGTGGCAGCCACTTAATTGGTCACTGCCGCCAATATGCCTCCCCGGGTCCCTCTATCAGCTGAAGAGGGATCACCTCCTGCTTTTGGCTCCAGCGGCAGGACTTCTACCACCTCCACAAAGTTCAGGCCAGAGTTTTAAAACCCTGATTATGTCTCCTTTTGATCTTCCTTTTTCACGTGAAAAGCCTTTGATAGTATCTGGTGCCAACTAATTCCTCAATTAATTACCCTGCCAATCATAATACTGTCTTTCATATATGTGATAGTTAATGGAGTCCCATCCATCCATACATACAATCTCCATATATTTGGAAGTCATTTACATTTTTTCGAAATCATTTGATTTCTTTAGAGCTGATTAACCTAGTAACATCAGCTGCAGTCTAAGATAGCATGGTTGAAACATCATGAAAAAAAATCAGTCTTCAAGAGAAATGATTAACTCTGAAATTGTGGTATAAAGGTATCAAAGCGTTAATCTTGAGAGAATGTAAAGATTACCACCCACCATGATGAGGTAAGAGATCATGTGGGAGAGTCTCGAGAACAGTTACAGCGTGGCTTTTGAAGGAGCAGCACAGGCTAGTGTGGAGTGTACACTAGACTATAAAGATTAATGTTTAAACAGCACAGTCTCAGATCCTCCCTCTGGCTAGACTGTATAGGGTGGCAAAATAAAGAACCAAATATTTAAATTGGGTCAGCGGTGGGAAGACCTGAGAAGGCTGAGAAAAGCTCCATAGAACAGATGTGTGGCTGAAAAGCAAGCAATCAGGTGAATTATTGTGCCGACGATTGAGAAATCTGGTTAAAAAAAAGCCTTTGAGGAGCTTAAAAATGTAATTTTCTAAAGGTTCCATGTGCGTGAGAGGGAAATAAGGGAAAAAAATGAAAAGCACGTGAACTGAAAAAAAAAGTCCAATAGTGAAGAGAAAAAAAGTGCTGGAAACCCCCGAACACAGAAGAGTCTCCATTAAAGTAGCTAAGCTGAAGAGAAAAAAAATCATTAAAACCATCAAACATGAAGGAGATAAACTCTAGCTCAAAAAAAGCTCTGTCAATTCCAATAGGCAGTTGTGTAAACATTTCAGTTAACTGCTTAAGCAATAGGGAAAACCCCTACAGAACCAAAAGAAAAGCAGGGAACACTGTCAAGCACTCACTACACTCCATCAAAGCAAGCTAGCTTGAAAAAAAAAATTTCTTAAAGGAGGAACACTTTAAAAAGTCCATAATTGTTTTTAAATAGATCAAAAATTGGGAATGCCAGAAAGTTTCAAAAGTCATGAGGGATCCAGTCAGACTCAAAACTGGGAACTATGGAGGAAAGTGTTCCTGAGATATAGAATTGTATTGAAATTGGACAACAGGTCAGAAACAGAGCAAGTGCATACATTATTATATTTAATTGTTGCTGTAGCTGATGACATAATAGCAAGACAACATATTGATGAAAAATCAGCCACATTGACAAAATCTTAAATGCTTGTGATTCCTACTTCAATTGGCGCAGCAGTAACAGACCAATCATACGAGGTAAGGAAAAGACCTCGGTACAAGGTTGAACAAGAGGCAGCAGGAAAAAGGTATACTGAGGTGGAGAGCAAAAGATACCTTTAAACCCTACCAGTGATGTGGTGCAAAAACCTCCCACAGACATAAACGATGTCACACCGATAGAACAGAATGTTTTTATTGCTGAAAAAACGGCATTTTGGTAAGATGTGCTGAAATAAAATATTGAGTATCTCAACCATTAAAGGAAAGGTAGTTAAGAATAGAGAGGCAAATGAAGTTAAGCAACCTCCTGCAGCAGACCAATCAAAATATTTTCTGGGCTAGATCAACGATCAGAAACAAGCATTTTGGTCAGCAGACATATATTTCAATGGATATATCACTAATTTCAAACTTGGCACAGGAGCAAGCATGAAGGTCCTGTCAGATAGAGAGCCGTGGCTTTCCACATGCATTCTGCAACCTACAGAAACTCAGTTACATGGCCCAGGAGGTGTTGTACTTGAAGTTAAGGGGAAGTTACAAGCAACACTTCAATATAAAGGAAAGCAGATATTAGAATCACTGTATGGCCTAAGCAATCAGGAGTTCTCACTCTTAAGTAGAAGAGCTTGTATTGATCTTCATAGTATAAAGAAAGTTGAAGAAGATAAACAAGAAGAATCCAGGAGCCAGGACAGAGGGAGAGTCCCTCAACCTGACCTGAGCACTGCAGAGAGTCCGGATTCCATCAGACAGCCCACACAATGCGGAGAGAACCCGCACAACACAGCATAGCCCACCATGCTGCTTAAAGACTACAAGAGTGAGAAAGAGAAGTGCAGCAAGTTCCTACATGAGTGCTACACAGAAAACTTGGGAAGAAGCAAGACCAACAAAATTGTCCTGTTCACAGACAAGATCAACCTCTAATTTCGCCCCAATTCCCAACTCAACCATGGGAAGGGTTGGTGATGGATTTATTCTTCTTTGAGGGAAGATCCTATTTAATTATAGTTGATTACTTCTCAAGATGGACCGAAGTTAAGCAGATGTACACAACAACAACTGGAGCAGTCATCAGAGCTTTACAAGAAGTTCTTGCAACACATAGTATACCTGATCAGATAGTATCTGATAATGGACCACAATTTGCAAACGACTACTTCAGGCACTTTGCGGAAGAATGTGGATTCGTTCACCTAACAAGCTGTCCTAAGTATCCACAATCAAATGGAGAAGCTGAGCGAGCAGTCAGAACCATTAAAACTATGTTGCTGAAAAATCAAGATTTCCAATTAGCACGACTGACATATAGAACTACTCCATTATTGTGCGGATTGGCGCTATCAGAACTCTTAATGGGAAGAAAACTTCGTATGCAACTTCCAATTCTACCCAAGAAATTACTTCCAAGATTGCAAAGCAGAACTATCAAAAAATACAAGACAAAGAAAAGTTGTATTGAAACAAACAGACCCATAATTATGACAGAAGATACCATACAAGAAGCCTACCAAAGTTGTTAAAAGGGCAAAAGGTACGAGACCAAAATAGAGAAAGGGTAATTCTCCAGAAAGACAAGAATCAACAGTGATCTTATCTAGTATGAATTCACAAAGGTTCTATATGGAGAAATAAAAACAATCTTGTTCCTTTACATCAAAGACGTTAATTGGTCATACATTTAAACAACTCAGTTGATGAACCGAAAATTCAAAATGCACCGAATGCTACAAACCTCAACGAAGGCCGTACAAGTCAAGAAACACAAGATCAGAGAAAGACTACAAATCTTCCACATCTTCTGACAACAAGATCAGGGAGAGTTGTGAAGCCTCCTGATAGGTTGAATCAATGAAGTCACAGACTTGGGGGAAGATGGGGTAGCATGTAAATAAAAAAGTCAATATATCTAAACACATATTGGGATAAAGATTTGGGGGGAGATGTAGTATAACGGTATCAAAGAGTTAATCTTGAGAGAATGTAAAGATTACCACCCACCATGATGAGGTAAGAAATCATGTGGGAGGGACTACAGAATAGTTATAGCATGGCTTTGGAAGGAGACACACAGGCTAGTGTGGAGTTTATGTAGTGTCTATACAATAAGGATTAATGTTTAAACAGTACAGTCTAAGAACCTTTCTGGCTATACTTTATATGGTGGCAGCATAAAGAACCAAATATATAACAGATATTATCTCTGACAATATAAGCACTCAATGATGCAATTCAGCTAGAGACTTGCACATCAGCCCCCTTGTGGATGAGACACAATCGGGTGGATTTTAAGTTGCTGATATGCTAGGAGTGGGCGTTCCAGTAGCATGCTGATAACCTGGAAGGAGGTGTAGTGCATCTGTCAGTGCCTTTTTAACCCAGCCACTGTATTAGCATATTATTTCCAGATTTCCCAATTGATTAGGTTGAGTGGGAGAGATGACGATCCACATGAGTTGATTTCAACTCCAGTATTTAAAGGGACATTCCAAACATGAAATTTGATGGATTCTGGAGTTGGTTGCAGAACACAAGGAAGTGACTGAATGGGGTGTGCAGGCTCAAAGGCTGCACCTTATTTTCACGATGCCTCGCTGGATGTGATGATGGGAGCTGTTAGGGTCCATCATGAGATATTGTCCCCTGCTGATGGGTGGAAGAAGCCTGCCAGTGAAGCCAAGAAGCCATGGCTGGAGATAGTAGAGGAAGTCAGCAGCAGGAGTGTGGTGCCATGCTCCTGGATTTAATGTCAAAAGCAGTTTAATGATCTAAGCAGAGAAGGAAAGGTGAGAACAGCAGCACATTGAGCTACATCCTGATGTGTGTATCATATTAACCCCCTCAATTTGCCTTCTCAAGTCTGCTCCATGACATCACTCTGAACACCCATCTTTCTCTGTCTATGCACTTCCTCACATCCCCACCTGTCCATCATCACTGACATCCACCCTCACCTTTATACACCTTTATAGTCACTCTCAAAAGATACTCTCCATCCATCTAATACATGCCATCACTTTCACTCAGGTTTCTTTCCTTCCTTTCAGGACAAGAGAGGACAGAACACGAGGGAGGGGCAGAGAACCAGAGGTAGGTTTCCAGCCATCTCCATGCTTACAGCTGCAAAGGAGGCTACCTTGGATGTCACCGGAGTCTTGGTGTGCATGGCCATCAGAGATGGGGAGATTGGGACCTCCCAGTTACCCGATGACAAAATTAAATATCAGACAGCGACATGGCATACAACACTGATTCATGTTGACTTGATGTCAAAGGCAAGTGAAATATGGTCACGTGCAGAATGATCACTTAAAGCATTCTTACCTTGACAGTTCTAATTCATTTCTTTCATCTCCCACAGGACCTTCAAGCATCCCACAAGAGATGGTGCAGGAGGACAACAGTGACTCCTCAGAGGAGGTCACTCACTCTGAGTATGCACCATCACAGGACTCATGCAGACCATGCATCAGTTCAGACACTCAAACTTCGGTGAGACCAACAAGAAAGATAGTTGGGTTTGCAGCTGGTGCCTCGCACATCACAAGTAAGCAAGAGCAGATGCTGGAGACAGAGACCACAGTGGAGAGATTGCATCAGAGGCCACAGGATGCTCCGAGCTCTGCTCAGGAGGATGCAGATGCTGAACCTCAACAAAGAGGATATTTCTGGACCATCAAAGAATGTGCAAAGTACTGGCAGGCTTTCCAGCCACACTGTGCACGCTTAGAGAGCAAATGGAGGATTGCGGCTCAAGCATCCATGTATGATGCTATAGGCTTTTGCGATGATTTCTTCGTCCATGAAAAGAATGGTCACCTACATGGAACAACACATATGACAATCAAATGAGTGCATGCAGCCCCTCACCAATGTCTTGCACACTGTGAATGCCATCTTAAATAGGATTAATGATACCCTAGCCTTGGCCATTCATTGCCCCACTGATCTGCAGTATGGTGCTCTCCAGCTCATTGGTACCAGTGAAGTGCGGGTGAGCTATGTGAGGGATGATGGTGAAAGGGGACATGGAAGTGGGGAATTCAGCTCAAAGCCGATTGTTAGTTGAAGTGCTGAGAAGAAGATCAAAGATTTACAGTTGTACATGGGTGTGTTGCACAATGTTAGAATGTTAAATTTCTGTTTAATTTTTGAGCCATATAAATATTATTTGTTTCCACCATTTACCTGTGTTGCTCATTTTTTATGGCTGCTTGGCAAATGGCCTTTTCACTTGGGGGGGCTGTGAAAAGGAGGCTTGGTTGTTTGCAGGACTGCTTTGTGTTGGGGGAAGGGTGGGGGGAAACGGATTTTGCATGTGGCTATCAGATGGGGGACTGGTTCAACCAAAGTGAATCTTGTGAAAATGAGAGCATCCCAGGCAGCAATGTGCACTGCTGCTGGTGCCTTGGCCCTATCACGTTCCGCCTCCTTCTCCTCCTTGGAATTGTCTGAAGAGGCGCTTTGCTCTGTGGCTTTTTAACTCAAGTCTAAACTTCACAGCTGTGCAATGTTGTGCAAAGCATAGCACACTTTGGCCATTCCAGAGACCCTGTCTGGTGAGTATTGAAGGATGCCTACAGATCAGTCCAGATACCTGAAGCGCATCTTCAGCATCCCAATTTCTTGCTCAATGGCACATCTGGTTGTCATATGTCTTTCATTATATCACTCCTAGGCCTCATTGGTTGGATTCCTCATGGGTGTTATCAACTATAATTTTAGTGGTTATATCTGAGCAGCCAGTTTTGAGTCTGCTTTGTGGTGAGTGATTAAGGAGGGTAAAAGCATCATGGTAGCTGCCCAGGAATCTTGCAAAAAAATCCTTTTGTGGTTGTACGCCAGCTGCACATTGACAGAATGAAAGCCCTTGTGGTGGATGTGGCTCCTGGGTGACCTGGAGTGATGTAATAGTCACATGCATGCAGTCAATGATGCCCTGCACCTATGGGAAGCCAGCTAGAGTTGCAAATCCAAGCATCTGCTCACTCTGGCAGGCATCACCCAGTGCCAAAGTTGATATAATTGCCCGCCCTGGGAAACAAATCATCAGTCACCTATATTATGCCACCAACTGCAAGATCCTGCAATTGTCACCAGCAGAGCCCTGGAAGGATCCAAAGACAAATAAGTTGAAGGCAGTGGTGCTTTTGACAGCTGCTGGTAAAACATCACCACCAGGTCCACTTAGCAGCAGGACTTGTTCCAGCAGGTTACAAATATCTGCCATCACCTGAAGTGAGACACTGAATGTCCTGAGATGCTGGTGTTCAGACATGGTGAGGAAGCTTATCCTCTGCCTGTACACCCTCTGTTGCAGGTATGGCCTCCTGTAAGCTGCATGTCTCTGTTCATCCCCTGTCTCCTATAGAGCAGCAGGTCTGTGAGGAATAGGCTGTTGCTACTCCTTCTGGTGCTGTTCTTTCTACTGGTGCTTCATTGGTACTTTTTAAAAATATATTCGTTCATGAGATCTGAGTGTCACTGGCAAGGTCAGCATTTATTGCCTATCCCTAATTGCCCTTGAGAAGGTGGTGGTGAGCCACCTTCTTGAACCTCTGCAAAAGGTAGGTACACCAACAGTGCTGTTAGGGAGGGAGTCCAGGATTTTAACCCAGTGACAGTTGTTATGAACACTGGACCTAGTAACATGATCATTTCTTCAAGATTGTGATTTTTAAAAGTTCAAGATTGAGTCCAGAAGGTCAGTTGACCTCTCATCCACCCTGTGAGAGGTAACCAGGACAACAGAGAGAACAGATAAAAGACTATCTTCTGTAAAACAGAGACTACAGCACCAGTACCTGGAGAACAATGGGTTTCGTCCTCCCAGACTTTTGGATCATAAAGCAAGGAGTCAGCCATTGAGAATATGCAAATGCACAAGGCAGATGTTAGCACCAGTAGCTTTGTGGAACTCAGACCACTGGTTTCTACATTTTGGAGCAATACAACAAAACTATTGAATTCTCTCAGTCCAGATAAATTGAACAGACTTTCTGGAGAAAAACAGGCTGTAAGTGAGGAACCATCAGGGTTGTGGCCTCAAACAGGCTGTAAGAAGACAGCCAATTAGGATGCGGCCTCAGGGTAAGCTGTAAGAGTAGTGGCAGCTGGGAGGGGGGGCGTGCGGGTGCAGGGTGGTGCGGGCAACACCTGCTCTCTGAAGATATATAGAGAAAGGCTGTGGAAATTTGAACCTGTTTTGAGAGTCAAAGCTTGTGGAGGAGTAAAGAGCCCACAGGATCACCAGAAATCTCATTGTCCATGTTGGAAGTGCTTGGAGAAGAGAGTAAAAAAAAAAACGATTTTTGAAAAGTCTGGGAGGTCCAACCCATTACAACTGTAAGGAGTTTGGGACTTTTAACAGCAAAAGATGTCATCATCAAAAAGGACTGTGTAATGTATAAGTGCGGTGTGAGATTTTTCAAGTGTTGAATAAGTAAAGAAAATACCTTGGTTTGTAACTTGGGAGTATCAGCTACTTACAAAGTACTATTTAGTTAATTGGGGATTTCCTTTCAGTTTAGTTGTTATAATAAAAGACATAAAACGTGAAATCTTGTGTAATTCATTAAATTGTTCTGGGGGTTCATATCTCATATTTTTCATGTTAACAATCTCTCTGAGGTTGTAACACAGTGAAGGAACTGCAATATAGTTCCAAGTCAGAATTGGTGTGTGACTTGGAGGGGAACTTGCAGGTGGTGGTGTTTCCTGGCATCTTCTGACCTTGAAGAACAAGGTCAGATATCAGCAATCTTAAAAACAGGAAGAGTCATTTTTTAAATTCAGTCAAAAATGCAATATCTTAAGAATCACAATGCTGTTACTCAAATGCCAATAATAATGAAAAACAAGACAGACACACACCTGTGGCCATTTTCATATTTCTGTCCTTAGATGGAGCTTTCTTTTGTCTTTTCTGCCTCTCTCCCTTTCCTTAATTCAATTGATCAAGGTCGGGTGTTGCACATGAGTTCTTAATGAGACACATGCAGCTTTGGAACCGTAAGTTGCCGACCCCTGGTCTCGGTGGTAAAGGTTGAGGGTTTGGAAGATGCTGTTGAAGGAGCCTTGGCAAGTTGCTGTAGTGCATCTTGTAAATGGAAGACACTGTGTGCTGGTGGTGGAAGGAGTGAATGATTTAGTTTAGTTTAGTTTAGTTTAGAGATAGATAGTTTAGAGAGATTTAAGTGATGGCTGGGGTGCAGCTCAAATATGCTGCTTTGCCCTAGATGATGTCGAGCTTCTTGAGTGTTGTTGGAGCTGCACTCATCCAGGCAAGTGGAGAGTATTCCATCACACTCCTGACTTGTGCCTTGTAGTTGGTGGACAGGCTTTGTGGAGTCAGGAGGTGAGTTACTTGCTGCAGAATTCCCAGCCTCTAACCTGCACTTGTAGCCACAGTATTCATATGGCTGGTCCAGTTAAGCTTCTGATCAATGGTAACCCCCCAGGAGGTTGATGGTGGGGAATTCAACGATGGTAATGCCATTGAACGTCAAGAGCTAATGATTGTACTCTTCTCTTGTTGGAGATAGTCATTGCCTGGCATTTGTGTGGCGCAAATGTTACTTGCCACTTATCAGCCTAATCCTGAATGTTGTCCAGGTCTTGCTGAATGCGGGTATAGATTGCTTCAGTATCTGAGGAGTGGCAATGGTACTGAACACTGTACAATTATCAGCAAACATCACCACTTCTGACCTTATGATGGAGGGAAGGTCATTGATGAATATAGGAACAAACGAAATAGGAGCAGGAGTCGGCCATTCAGCTCCTCAAACCTGCTCTGCTATTTAACTAGATCATGGCTGATCTTCTACCTCAATGCCATTTTCTCGCACTATCCTCATATCCCTTAATATCTTTAATATCTAGAAACCTATTGATCTCTGTTTTGAACATACTCAATGACTGAGTCTTCACCACCCTCTGTGGTAGGAAATTCCAAAGATTCAACACCTTCTGAGTGAAAAAATTCCTCCTCATCTAGTCCTAAATGGCCTATCCCTTATTCTGAGACTGTGTACCCTGGTTCTCAAGCCCCCAACCAGGGGAAACATCCTTCCTGCATCTACCCTGTCGAGCCCTGTAAGAATTTTTTATGTTTCAATTCTTCTAAACGCTAGAGAATATAGGCCCAGCCTCCTCAATCACTCCTCGTAAGACACTCCCGCCAACCCAGGAATTAGTCTGGTGAAAGTTCATTGCATTCTCTCTATGATAAGTATATCCTTCCTTTGGTAAGGAGACCAAAACTGTACACAATACTCCAGATGCGGCCTCACCAAAGCTCTATATAATTGCAGTAAGACATGTGGCGCAGTGGTTAGCACTGCAGCTTCACAGCTCCAGGGACCCGGGTTCGATTCCGGGTACTGCCTGTGTGGAGTTTGCAAGTTCTCCCTGTGTCTGCGTGGGTTTTCTCCGGGTGCTCCGGTTTCCTCCCACAAGCCAAAAGACTTGCAGGTTGATAGGCAAATTGGCCATTATAAATTGTCACTAGTATAGGTAGGTGGTAGGGAAATATAGGGACAGGTGGGGATGTTTGGTAGGAATATGGGATTAGTGTAGGATTAGTATAAATGGGTGGTTGATGTTCGGCACAGACTCGGTGGGCCGAAGGGCCTGTTTCAGTGCTGTATCTCTAATCTAATCTTTACTCCTGTACTCAAACCCTCTTGCAATAAAGGCCAACATACCATGTACCTTGCCAACTGGTTGCTGCACCTGCATGTTAGCTTTCAGTGACTCATGAACAAGGACACCCAAGTCCCTTTGGACATCAATCTCTTCCCAATCTCCCATTATTTAAGAAATACTCTGCATTTCTGTTTTTACTACTGTTAACCATGGCGCGGAGTCAACTCCCCCTTGTCCCCTTTGTTCCCTGCACCCACTTGATCCTGGCCGTCACGTGGGACTGAAGTCCTCTTAATTCAGGCTCAGGCTGGGTGTTTGGGATATCGGATTTCAAGAGAGCCACCCTCCAGCTTAATCCACAGCTACAGTTGATGGCTTAGTACAAAGAGGAAGAACTCAGTCCTTTCTTTAACTATCAATTTACTTTATTCACGTTGTTGTACAATGTAAGAATAAGGCTTATACACTTAGTTAGACAAAAGCATGCAACTCCAACTGAGTTATACAGTTAATAACAAAACTAGCTAGAATTCATAATTACACCCACTAGGTTCCTCTGACCTTTCCCTGACCTAGTCACAGAAAACTTAAGGGTAATACCCGAAAAAGGGAGTGTTAACGCTGGCCAGGTGTTCCTTTCTCTCTCTCTTCTACGTCGTCGCCGCGTTGCTCACGCAATGTCTTTCGCTTCCACGATGGTTTGTCTCCGGAGTTTTCGCTGGCTCTATGCCCAAAAAGCTCTATTCTTATCCTCTCTCTTATCTCTCCAAATCTGAGCTGTCTCTTTCGGTTGGTTTAAGCTTGCTCACCTCGTTCACATCTCTTAATTGGCCCAGGTCCAAAGAGCCCGGTATCACACCGTGTCCAAATAAGGCTTTTCCTGTGATCGATCCTTTGTCTTGTCTCATAAAGTAATTACTTCAAACTGGTTCTTACCAGCACAGGCCAGTGTCTGAGCTCCAGGTTACTACAGGTCAAACAATCCAAGCAGTTTGTGACTGATTCTGTATTTCTTGCAGCCCCTGGCCAACACTACCAAAGTGGAAAACTTCACATTTTTCCACATTATATTCCATCTGCCATGTTCTTGCCCACTCACTTAGCTTGTCTCAATCCCCTTGAGGCCATTTTGCATCCTCCTCACAACACATTCTTACCTAGTTTTGTGACATCAGCAAACTTGGAAATATTACATTTGGTCCCCACATCCAAATCATTGATATAGATTGTAAATAGCTGGGGCCCAAGCACTGACCCTTGCGGTACCTCACTAATCACAGCCTGCCAACCTGAGAATGACCTATTTATTCCTACTCTCTGTTTTCTTTCCATTAACTAATTCTCAATCCATACCAGTATATTAACCCCATTTCCTTGTGCTTTAATTTTATTTACTAACCTCTTGTGCGGGACCGTATCAAAAGCCTTCTGAAAATCCAAATACACCACATTCACTGGGTTCCCCCTTATCTATTCTGCTACTTACATCCTCAAAAAACTTCAACAGGTTTGTTAAACATGATTTCCCTTTCATAAATCCATGTTGACCCTACACATACCTACCATTATTTTCCAATGTCCAGTTATCACAACCTTTATAGTAGATTCTAGCATTTTCCCTACGACTTGCTCCGGTTTCCTCCCACATGACAAAAGACTTGCAGGGTGATAGGTTAATTGGCCATTATAAATTGCCCCTAGTATAGGTAGGTGGTAGGGCAATATAGGGACAGGTGGGGATGTAATAGGAATATGGAATTAGTGTGGGATTAGTATAAATGGGTGGTTGATGGTCGGTGCAGACTCGGTGGGCCGAAGGGCCTGTTTCAGTACTGTATCTCTAAACTAAGCTAAACTAAACTAGACTGATAGCAGGCTAATAGTTCTGTAGTTCCCCGTTTTCTCTCTCCCTCCTTTCTTAAATAGTGGGATTATATTTGCTACCTTCTAACCTGCAGGAACCATTTCAGAATCTATAGAATTTTGGAAGATGACCTCCAATGCATCCACTATCTCTACAGCCACCTCTTCCAACACTCTGGGATATAGCTCATCAGGTCCAGATGATTTACCAACTTCCAGTCCCATTAATTTCTACAGTACTACTTTTTTACCAATCCATATTTCTTTCTGTTCCTCATTCTCACTAGTTCTTTGGTTCTCTAGAATTTCTGGGAGGTTTTCCATATCTTCCTCCGGGAAGCCAGACACAAAGGTTGGAATTTTATGTTCTCCCCCGTGGCCGGTTTGGAGAGGATCCACCATCATTCCGCCTCTGCCGAAATTTAGTCCGGGGCGGAAGGGCCTGTGAACGGCCTGCCTGCCCTGTCGCCAATTGAGACCCTTACCTGGGTAATTAACTCCTAATTAAGGACCTTTTACCGCCACAACTGCAATTACCCGTGCTGCGGGTGGCCCTGTCATCGCATGGGAAGCACAACACGAAAAACCGAGCGGGCTGCTTCTTGGCTGCAGGGGAGGGGCGGGGGGAGGGTGGTGGGGTGGTGTCCCTCGTTCAAAGGCACTTAGTGCCTGAACGAGGGACCCAGCATCAGGAAGTGTGGGCCTGCTGAGGGCCACACCCCTGCCCTTGCTGCTGACCCCCCAACCCCTCCTCCGTGACCCCCACTCCGCAAGACCGCTCCTGCCCTGACTTACCTCGATCATGGTTCCAGCGCCGCTGCTCAGTGTTTGATGGCTGCAGTGACAGCAGCAACAACCGCCTCCGCAGTGGCGCTGCAGCTGCCGGTCTCTGATTGGCTGACAGCGCTGCAAGGCTGGGACTTCCAGCGGCGGAGTCCACAATAGTATAGAAGTCCCACTGCTGTCCAGTTAAGTGCCTGTTTGGCGCTAAATTCAGTGGACCTTCTGTACAAGAGCTGGCATGGAGATCTCACCATTGATTCCTCCCGCTTCAAGACCCCGCCATCAGCACAAAATTCCACCCAAAGTATTTGTTTAGTTTCTCTGCCATTTCCTTATTCCCCATTATAAATTCTCCTCTCTCTCTGCCTGTAATGAGCCCACATTTGTCTTTGTTAATCTTTTCCTTTTCACATACCTATAGAAGCTTTTACAGTCCGATTTTATGTCTCTCACTAGTTGACTTTCGTATTCTATTTTTCCTTTCTTTATCAGTTTCTTGGTCCTCCTTTGCTGAGTTCTAAAATTCTCCCAACCCTTAGGTTTACTACCTTTTTGGCAATTTTATAAGCCCCTGCCTTTGACCTAATACAATCTTTAACTTCTCTTGTTAGCCACAGTTTGATCACTTTTCCTGTTGGCTTTTGTGCCTCAAAGGAATGTATATTTGTTGTTAACCATGCATTAATTCTTTAAATACTAGCCAATGCCTGTTATCATCATACCTTTTAATGTAGTTTCCCAATCTACCACAGCCAACTTGCTTCTAATACCTTCCTAGTTTCCTTTGTTTAGATTTAAGACCCTAGTTTCAGATTGAACTACATCACTTTCAAACAGAATGTAAAATACTATCATATTATCGTCACTCTTCCCTAAAGGCTTCTTTACAATGAGATTATTAATCAGCCCTTTCTCTTTGTACAATACTAGATCTAAAATAATCCATTCTTTAGTTGGTTTCTCAACTGTTTGAGAAAACCATCTTGCATACGTTCCAGGAATTCGTTCTCCACAGCATTAGTTCTAATTAGGTTTACCCACTTTGTATGTAGGTTGAAGTCCACCATGATTACTGTATTACCGTTGTGTTACAACCAGCTGAGAAAGAGGTCTAGGGCTCTCTTTCAGCCTTCATCTAGTCTTACTGTAACAGTGTTTTATTTTTTAACACACTGTGTTTTTAGCTCCCCCTTGGTGAATCCTTGTTCACTGCTTTCCAATTATAAGGCAAAGAAACCAGCACGCAAGCACACCACACACAGGTTTTCTTAGGTTTAAAGAAGAAAGGTAAAATTTTATTAAACTTAAACTTAAAACTCTAATTTGGTTAACGCCTATGGATACAAGCTGTGCCCCATGCTAGCATGCATACGTGATATGCACATGCAAATATAGACAGAAAAATAAAGTGGATAGGTTTGAGGCAATATCTGAAGAGTTTTTGTTACGGGTCTTCGAGCTCACTGTAGAGTCCTTGTTTGTAGGTAGATCTTGCTTTTCGTTGGGGCCCAGCATTCTTCTTAAATCTTGTTCACAGTAGGAGACTTTTCTCTCTTGGGGTTCATGGGTCTTCAGTCGGTTTTTGGAGTTCCATGAGAAAGAGATGGGAGTAGACAGGAGAGGCTGTGGCGAGCCAACCAGGAGAGGTCTTTTTATTCCAGGAGCAAAGAGCTTTCTGCCAGATCTCAGTTCAAATCTGTACAATTCAGAAAAAAAAACCCAGACTGCCAAGCAGGTTAGTCATGTGACTAACTGATCTGACCACGTCTGTTTGTGGATTGTATTGGAGCAGGGGATAGCTCCTTTGTTCCCAAACACTGTCTGATAATATGCAAAAATGTCTTTCCAGCTAGAGGCCTGGCAGCCCTTGTAATAGGCCTTCTCTTCTTGCTAGCAGCAATTTGAAATTTAATGTCCATGTGGCAAAATCAATATGCCTCATTCTTGGCAGGTGGGGCCTGCATGACACTTGTTACATGCACCTCTAATTTCCTAATTTATACCATGCCCTACATTACAACAGCTGAAGATGGTTGGACCTAGGACACTGTCCTGAGGAACCCCTGCAGCAATGTTGTGGGGCTGAGATTAATAGGCCTCTAATGACCACAATCATCTTAATTTGTGCTAAGTATGATTCCTGCTGCTGCTGGTACTGAAGATGCTGCTGGCCATCTTGGTCCTTGTCTGAGGTCCAAAGGAAAACAGCAGAAGCAGCAGCTATGCTGATCTGATAGATCACAGCTCAAAAGGGGAGATCAGATATACAAACCTCCAAAATTGTGACTATTAGCTCCAAAGTTGGGAATGTAACCTGTAGAATTGTGAAATAACTTCTAAAGTTGTTAAAGTAACCTCTCAGCACAAGTACCATGAGCAAAGCATTTCACACAATCAGGCAAAAAAGCATCTGTGAGGTTTCAGTATTTATTAGCACATTTCCCTATCATGCCTTCAGCGTCCTCAATTTCCACCTTGTTCTCACCTTGATTTCACAGATACTTGAATTCCAAAAGCCATGTTAATATCGCTTTAATTGAGCAATTAACGTATTGAAATGTGCAACCTATCCCTCATGAGCAGCCTATCCCTCTAACGTGCTGCAGTTAAATGTGGAAGTTGATGGGTTGGACTGGCTTTCCAACGTGCTGACAATTTCTACCTTTTTAATCCCCAAACCCATGTATTCCTGCAAGTTAAAAATTTACTCCAATGTAACTCAAAGACCACAGGAGGGTTAAAACCAAACACTGTAAAAATGCTTTATTCCCATCCTATTCTCACTAAGCTGCTGACCACCTAAATTCTCCTCCTGGCCCCCATGTTAACTGTTATTGTTCACAGTTCTCTCTCGTCAGGTGTTGTCTCTCTCCTTTAAAACTGCCGTCATCACCGTCTCCTCAAAAAAAACCCTTGACCTCACCGTCCTTGCAAACTATTGCTCCATCAGCCTCCTCTCTTTCCTCTCTCAAATCCATGCCCATCTTTCCTGGAACTCGATGTTTCAACCTCTCCAATAAGGTTTTCATCCCTGACACAGTTGTGAAACGGCTTTTATCAAAATCGCAAATGATATCCTATCTGACTGTGACAAAGGTAAACTATCTTTGCTCATCTTCTTGACCTATCTGCAGCCTTTGGCACGGTTGACCACGCTATCTTCCTTCAATGTCTCTCCACTGTCATCCAGCTGGGTGGGACTAATCTTGCCTGGTTCCATTTTTATCTTTCTAATCATAGCCAGAGTATAACTTTCAATGGTTTCTCATCCTATTCCCGTACCGTTACCTCTGGTGTCCCCCAAGGATCTATCCTTGGCCCCCTAATATTTCTCATCTAAATGCTGCCCCTTGGTGACATCATCAACAGCACAGTGTTAGTCTTCATATGTACACTGATAGCACACAGCTCTACCTCACCACTACCTCCCTCCACTCCTCCAGTGTCGCCATTTTAAAAGGTTGTCAGCCCTACCGGGACATTTAAATATTTAAAGTGAAATCGAAGTAAAATAAATAAGTACATTTCTTTTGTCCCTCTCCCACCCCCCCCCCCCCCCATATCAATTAAATTAATTATTAGCCCTCCCCCCAAAAAAAAACACTTACCTTCACAATCTGACCTCTCCCTGCCTCCCCACAAACTGCACAAACTTTAAACTATAAGCTTTCCCACCATCCCCTACACCCATGACGTTAATTTGACTTTGTCTCCCGCCAGCTCACCCTTCCCACCCCCAGCCCCTGCACTGAAAAACTTACCTCCTTCCCCCTCTCCCCACCAGTGTTGTGCCTCGTTTCCCTGGATGGGGATCTGAAGGTACGGCCATGCCGGCCGCCAGAGTGAAGATCGTGGCGGAGCTTCAGGAGGCGATGGGAGACTCATTAATTCAGATGATTTAATTTATTTAGATATTTAAATGGCAGTCCTGTTGCCGAGCAGCGGGGGGGGCCACCACAAGGTCTCGCCGCCTCCAGCAATATCAGGTCGGTCCCTGCCAGCATCGAGGTCCCTGGCGGGCCTCATCCGGAGCCATCTTCATGCCTCCCTACTGCTGCCACGGATCCCGACATCGAGGGCTCTGTAGAATCCAGCCCAATATCTCCTAACTATAGGCCAGTTAGCCTAAGATCTGTTATTGGGAAAATGCTAGAATCCATTATTAAGGAAGTGGCAGCAGGACATTTAGAAAATCATAATGTAATCAGGCAGATTAAGCGTGGTTTTGTGAAAGGGAAATGGTGTTTGACAAATTTATCAGAGTTCTTTGAGGATGTAACAAGCAAGGAGGATAAAGGGGAAGCAGTAGATGTAGTGCATTTGGATTTCCAAAAGGCATTCAATAAGATGCCACATAAAAGGTTACTACACAAGATAAGAGCTCATGGTGTTGGGGTAATATATTAGCGTGGATAGTGAATTGGCTAACTAATATGAAGCAGACAGTCGGGATAAATGAGGCATTTTAAGGTTTGCAAACTGTAACTAGTGGAGTGCCACAGGGATCAGTGCTGGAGCCTTTAGCTATTTACAATCTATATTAATGAATTAGATGAAGGGCCCGAGTGTATTGTAGCCAAAGTTGTGGATGATACAAAGATAGGTAGGATAGCAAGCTGTGAGAAGGACACAAAGTGTCTGAAAAGAGATATAGATGAGTAAGTGAGGGGGCAAAATTTTGGCAGAATATTATATGGGGAAATGTGAGGTTGTCCACTTTGGCGCGAGAAACAAAAAAAGCAAAATATTATTTCAATGGCGAGAGCTACAGAACACTGTGGTACAGGGGGACCTGGGTGTCCTTGTACATGAATCACAACAAGTTAGCATGCAGGTACAGTAAGTAATTAGGAAGCAAATGGAATGTTGGCATTTATTGCAAGGTGGATGGACTATAAAAGTGGGGAAGTCTTGCTGCAACTGTACAGGACATTGGTGAGATGGAATCTAGAGTACTATGTACAGTTTTAGTCTCCTTACTTAAGGAGGGATATATTTGCATTAGAGGTAGTTCAGAAAAGGTTCAGTAGGCTGATTCCTGGGATGAAGGGGTTATCTTATAAGGAAAGGTTAAGCAGATTTGGCCTATACTGTTATTGAAACATATAAGATTCTGATGGGGCTTGACAGGGTATATGCAGAGAGGATGATTCCCCTCATGGGAGAATCTAGAACTAGAGGGCAGAATTTTAAAATAAGGGATCTCTCTTAAGCTGGAGATGAGGAGTCATTTCTTCTCTCAGGGGGTCATTGATCTTTGAAATTCTCTTTCTCAGACAGCAGTGGAGGCTGGGTAATTAAATATATTCAAGGCTGAGTTAAACAGATTTTTGATCTACAAGGGAGTCCAGAGTTATGGAGGCAAGTGGAGAAAAGGCCACAATCATATCAGTCTGATCTTATTGAATGGCAGAGCAGGCTTGAGAGGCTGAATGGCCTACTGCTGTTCCTATTCCTTATGATCTTATGATGCTATGTGTCTTGGTGTCATTTTGTTTTATAATGCTCCTGTGAAGCCCCTTGGGATGCTTTATTATGTCAAAGGTGTTGCACAAACATAAGTTTTTGTTGTTGCTTTAAAATTGCATAGAAATCCATGGAAGTAGAAAATAATGCTGACATAATTTTGTTCAGGCACGCTGCTAATTACTGGTGCCAAGGAATTTGTTACTGTGCTCCAGTGATCACGCTGCCTAAATAAGGTCAGTAATGTGAATAGGAAACAAGATTTTCAGAGCAGACAGTAGGTTCCATATTATGAGCTGAAAGTATAAGTCACAATCTGTCAAACATTTCTCAATGCAATGCAATGAACACAATGGACTGAATTTAGTCGACCAAGCAGGGGTCCCGATGTCAGGCCGAAAAGGTGAGGGGAACCCTGCCTTTTCCTTTGGAGCCCTCCCCTCACCAACTCCCCGCAGCGATTTAAAGGCGCTCGGGCACTTAACTGCCTGGTGCCTGGGTCCCGGTCTGTTTAAGGACAGGAATCCCACCTCCAAGAGCTGCCAGTCAATCAGAGGGCCGGCAGCCAGTAGCATCAGCAGTGCCACTGGGAGCACTGGCCACGACTGGTACTACACCAGGCCTGGGACCAAGAGCAGCCATTAAGCCCCAGACCTAAACTAAGTGAGGTGGAGTCTCGGGGGCGGACGTTCGCAGAGGGGTGGCCTTTGCCAATGTGTGCCACAGATTTCCCACAGAAGAAGCTCCCCTCCAAGCCCATAGGGAGGCTGCCTTGTATTACTGGGTGGCCACCCTGCGTGGTGGAGCCCCCCCCACCCCCCCTCCACTTCCTCCGGCTGCCTGTTTAACTCTGGCAGTGGTGGGGAGAGGCCCTTAAGTGGCTCTTCATTGGCCATCTAAGGGCCTCAATTGACCTCTGGGCGGGAAGGCCATTTCCGACCTTTCCCACCTGACTTAATCATGTTACAATGGGAAGGAGATGTGCATTTCTTGCTCGATGCAAACATTACAGAACAAAATTGCTGTTAACATACAAATGCTTAACAACACAAACTGTATGATAAATTCTTTCAGTAAATTAAATTATTTAGTCTGTTAATTCTGTTATGACTGAGGTGGGAGGAATGCACTGTCTTTTCTAGTTCCACTTCTCCACAGGTCACAACATATATTTAAATATTTACCCAGTTACTGATACAATAAGTCATATTGTATCTACTCTTTATCCCAGAATAAAATACACCAACCATATTTCTTTAATAGACAACAAAATTATCAGTTTATTACAAAACAAGACTTATCCAATAATGAAGCAAAGCATTAACACACCAATTGAAATATGAAAGTTCCCTTTTTAAATACCGCAACACACACTCAGACAAACACACACACACTGGTTAACAGAAAAATAAAGAAATACTCTCTGCAGAGCTCTTTTACAAAAATAAAATTTGGCCAAATCCTTGTTAATTCTTGAAGAAAATGGATGAGATTCGTTGTGTCCCAATATGGCATACAGTCTGGCATCTGAGTACAAGTAGACAGGTCACTGAGGACCTTTTCTGGAGCAGTTCTTTTCAAGTGGCATTTCGGATTAATCCAACAGGATTTCCAGCTTCTGAGGAGAAATGCAGCATCAGGCGTTTGAGCTCTCACACATACTGAACTCTCAGGGCTTTTCAGAGAAGTGGTTGTTGGTCGGCACAGACTCGGTGGGCCGAAGGGCCTGTTTCAGTGCTGTATCTCTAATAATAATAATAATTTTAAAAAAGTGAAGAAAGAGATGAACTAGGTGTTTCTTGACAAGCTGACCTCCAACTAACTCAAAACAGTATTCAAAAATGAAACACACTCTTGAGCACCATAAATCTTGACATATCACTTCTCTTGTAAACATCTTTCCCAAATCACCAAGGTTTCTGTTGTTTATAGAGCTTAAGGCATGTGACTGCCAGTAAAGGTTGTTTTCAAAAAAGACCTCTCAGTGACCCTTGTAAAAAAACACATCCGTGGAATCTTTTCAGTTTTAAACACAAGTCCTCAAAAAAATGTTTTAAATGAAAGCACTTTCATAACAATTGGGTTAGCACCTCCATTAAAATTGTGAACTTAGTTCTTTAATCTGAACACATTAAGCGTTCATATAGTAATATTAAAAAAACAGATTTCAAGGTACAAGGTAGGCCTGATGTTCAGCTCAGCATGGTTCCAGTCTGATCTGAGCTAAAACAAGCCCTAGAAATTTCCCATTTAATTCATCTTCATAATTCATTCATTCTGAGCAAGGATGCCTCAATTATGCTTGTCAACTATTGGGCAAGCTCATTAATGATGGCAAAATGATTCAGGGCTCTGATTTTTCAATTCTGAATGTTAAAATACATGCACTTTGTCATGCAGGCCCCCACCTGCCAAGAATGAGGCATATTAATTTAGCCACATGGACATTAAACTTCAAATTGTTGCTGGGAAGAAAAGAGGGCCTGTTACAAGGACTTGCCAGGCCCCTAGCCGGAAAGACATTTATACAGAACAGATGTGGTCAGACCAGTTTAGTCACATGACTAACTGGCTGTTGCAGAACTGAGAGTTTTAAATTGGAGACACAGTGTTTGAAGACAGAAAGCTCCTGGCTCCTGGATTGTGAATATCTCTCTCCTGTCTGCTCCCATCTCTTTCTCACCAGCTTCGGAATCCATTGAAGACACATGAGCCTGAGAGAGAAAAGTCTCCTACAGTAAACATGGTTTAAAAAGAATACTGCCCCAACGCAAAGCAGAATTACCTGCAGGCAAGGACTCTACAGTGAGCTCGAAGAATCGTAACAACTCTTCAGATATTAACCTCATATCTTTCAACTTTATTTTTTCTTCTGTTTTTTTCTGTCCCTATCTGCATGTGTGTATCATGTATGCATGCTAGCGTGGGCGCATCGTGTATCCGTAGGTGTTAACCAAATTAGAGTGTAAAATTTAAGTTTAATGTATTTCACCTTTCTTTAAACCTAAGAAAGCCTGTTTGTGCTCATTTCTTTGCCTTATAATTGGAAAGCAGTGAAAAAGGATTCACCAAGGGGGAGCTCAAGACACAGTGTGTTTAAAATTAAACCCTGTTACAGTAAGACCAGGTGTAGGCTGAAACGGACCCCTGGACACCTTTCTCACCAGGTTGTAACAACTTTCTTTGAAGTTAGAAGTCTTCAGAATAATGCCATATGGGTTAGCCCTAAGATATACTAGCTGGGTAGACCATGTTCTCTGTAATGCTTTTATGTTTTGAACGCATGATGTGATTTATAACTTTCGCAAGTAACTCGTTATAGCTTCTTGTTACTGAATATTAAAACATACAACTGATTCCTAATTCTGTGTTGCAACTATCTGGTGGTCAACATAGGGTCTGGAAAGGGGCAACCATGAAGCACTGTAAAACATGATCTGACCATGGTCGAGAGTATGGGGGTGATTAAAGCAAGATTGTCTCACTCAGCACTGAAGCACTGTTTGAAAAAACAAACCATTTTAATTAACTTTACATCCATATCCTTATTTCTGTCTTACTGATGATTTTGCTGAATTAAACTAACAACCAGAGAGTATTTTCTGAATGTTCTAAGGAAATTATGTTTTGCAAGTTGTACAGTGCAGTCATTACTGCTGACTACTTACAGACTCTGTTTGGTTTTACAGGTCAAATTGCTGGGTGTTTACTTCATTTCCTCACAGGAGTTTTTGGCCAATGCTTATGTTATCGCAGTCCTTTTGTTTCTTGCCCTTCTTCTGCAAAGGACATTTCTTCAGGCATCTTATTACATTGCTATAGAAACTGGAATTAACCTACGAGGAGCAATTCAGGTACTGTTTTTATGTGCTTTCCATCCAGGAGATCCAACATGAGCCATTTCCAGTAGGCTGCTTTCTCATTAGAAAAGTCACAAATTTTTCTTCCCAGCAAATGTTCCCAGAATAGTAATGCAAAAGTACATTAAAATAATATTCCCAGCATATTCACCTTAATAGAAAAGGTTGCTTTTCTATATATATATTTATTACACTGAGTGGATAGTGTGGTGAGTTGTCACCTTGTGCATTCTCCCTTAGGACCTGCAGTTAAATCTAGCTATGACCAATGGGGTGAAATTCTTTTCTTTCTGCCTTGTGTAAGTGTGAAATAAATGTTGGTAACCCAAACTTAGTATGTGCAGCATATATCACCAAAATTGACAAAAGCAGTTTCAAATTGACACTAAGGAATAGTAAATCCAATGTGTCTGCTGCTGGCATGTGCCAGGAATTCAAATCACAAATTTGCACATTGCAGTCCTGACTCTCTGTTCATTATCATTAATAAACATAAAGAGGAAAAAATGTGTTCACGTCGTGCCACTTAAAGCAGTGTTGCACAGTTTCACGTCTGTTCCCCGGGGTCAGACATCACCATGGGGCACTACCTGCATGACCTGCGCAGGTCTCCTCATTTGATATTAATGAAGAAACCTGCGTGGGCTGAGCAGGTAGCATCCCGCAGTGCTGCCTGCCCCCAGGGAATTGAGGTATTTCGCCTGCAGTGGCACTACGCAAACAAATTTCTTCCCCAAAATTTCAAGCTGGAAATACACATTTTTGCAATATTTGCTTTTGGCATAAACCAGGAATAGGTGCACCAGAATTTTTACCTCTAAATTGTCAGTCTGAATTGAAGAAAGCTATATGACAATTAGAAAAAGTTCTGCTGCTCTGGTAAAGGTATGTTGTTCAGGGATTCCTGTACCTGAACTGCAAGCACTTGATCCTATTATCAATCCCATTGTCATTGAAAGTGTGAAAAATCAAGCACCATGATAAGCCAAAGTGTAAAAAGCCCTATTACCTAGTATTGAAATCTTGATAAACATTAAAAAAAAATTACAAAATTAATTGCAAGTCTTGTGTCTGTTTGGGAAGCAACTCAAGCAACGTTTCTCTTAAAGTTTCACCCACTTAAGAAAGGAGATTTAAAGTAACCACTGAAAATTCTGCAGGTTTTCCTGTAATTCATGGCAACAACTGAACAGCAAGTAAAAGCACTGGTCAAATGATTTTATCCAAAAATTGCTGGTAATGTCATGAAATTAATGTGCATGGCATCAACTACATCCATGATATTTCAACCTACAGAGATAAACGGGGAAACTTTCAACTGTTAGCTACCTATTTCTCACCTGTATAATCTGTGATCAGCAGTTGAAAATCTGCTGAAGCCTTGTGTATCAATGTAATAAATTTTCAGGCAGGCTATTAAATGGGCATTCAGTGCACCTGCCAAATACAGATGGGAAACTGCTTAAATATTCGAGTCAAGGTCCTATGCCTGTTGCAAGACTCTGCAACTTTTATGGAAAAATGAGTGATGCATGTATAGCATATGCTGGTCCCGCTTTCACTAGACATTGAGGCCTCTCCCAAAAAGGGAAGTATTTTTTGGTTTTTAAAAAGATTTATATAGGGCCAGACAAAGCCTAACAAAAATATTCCAGCCTGCTGCTGCTACTCTGTTATTACCCCCACTCAGCATAGAAATTGTTTTTTAAATGTTCAGCTGTACTTTTGCAGTATATATGTCCAAAGATATAATTGAAATTGTTTATTAAGCAAAGTGCTATTACAAAGCTCCTGAATTCTGTCACTGCGTCAAGCTGAAGGTACCTATTAGTAAGTGGAGAAGCTAAAAATCCCTGCTTAAAATTTCATAGAAAACAAATTATTCTGGAATGGTAATATGTTGACACAGTATATTAGAGTATCAATACACAGTACCACCAACTGGTGGGACACGATCTTGCACCTGTAATTGTCTCACACTGCTAAGTACCAGTATTAACTGTGCCACTGGGTGAGTGGGAACAAATGGGAAGCACGGTTAGCTCAACCACAGCATGCACTTTCCCATAGAGAAGAAAGAATAATTGGAAGAAACAACATCCATGGCTGTTGCTGTGCATCTAAAGACTCAGTCAGACTGCTTTTGCTTTAGTTTACATAGACTCTTAAGAATTCCAAGCTTACATGTTATACAGCCAAGTAAAATCATTCAGAACCTTTCTCCACTAATAAACAGGGACGACAATATTAGCCATTAGTATTGGGAACCGCATGGAAAGAAGGCAGGTGCCTGTTCTAGTGCATTCGCCACTGGACTCAGATCAGAGAAACAGTGGGGAGCAATGGCTGGGAGTTTAGCTGAAGCAAGCGAGTCCCACCACCAGGACCAAAAGTGGGTGACATGTCCGCATGGGTGGGGCAGAGTTGCAATTGCCACATTCTTAGGACTGACTACTTAATGGCCGGCAGAGTGGGGAGCAGGCCAGTTAGGTGTCACAGGCAGGGGGAGGTTCCAGCTCTTGAAACACTGATGCCATCTTTAAAGGCAGCCAGCAGGACTTGTTTATACAGCAGCCACAGAGGGAGCAGTGCAGCAATTGTTCACATGGCTGAAGGAAGATCAAGGGTTGCTCCAAGATTCAATGATGCCTCCCTGGAGGTACACCTCCAAACTGTAAGGGCACAGAGGGAAGTCCTGTTCCCTTGGGATGTTAAGAGTAGACCGACTTCCCAAACCAAGCAGGCTTGGATGGAGTTAGCAGAAGAGGTCAGCAGCCATGGGGTTGTCCCATGGGACAGGTGGCGATGTGGTAGGAATATGGAATTAGTGTAAGATTAGTATAAATGGGTGGTTGATGGTCGGCACAAACTCGGTGGGCCGAAGGGCCTGTTTCAGTGCTGTATCTCTAAACAAAACTAAACGAAAGATGAATGTGAGATTGGAGAGGGGTTTACCACCCAGTTAGTGGAGATGCCCAGGTATCAGTATTGGCTGTCAGATGCATGTTAGCCTCTCTGTGCACGACACCGGTCAGGCAGAAGTGACTCCTGCACAGCCAGTGCTGAATGGCCGGATGCAGGAGGCATGCCTGCGGCACCATGATGGGCAATTAGGCTGCCACCAGCTTAGGAGTCATGTGTCTCTTTGATGGGTGAGTAACAATGGGAATTTATATGCTTGCAGGAGAAGAGAGTTCACGATGCAACACAACACAAGGGAAAGGTCAAGAACTGGAGGCGGAGTGCCCGACATGGCCATCCTCATGCCTATGGAGGAAGAAGCGTTGGAGCTGGGTGAAATGGAGGCAGGCAAGGCAATCGCAGATAGTGAGACCAATGTGGAGTTCTGAGAGAGTGAGTGGCCTAATGGATGGGCGCAAGAGACCCTCTGGCGAGCACAAAGCATTGTGCTCATGTGTGTACCACTGCTCACTTAGAGCTCCAGATGATGTGTAGTTAAAAGGACGTGTTGGAAAGTGCATTGCCCTTTCATCACTCTTCTCTCTTTTGCACATGAGTGCTGAATCTAAGCAACAGCCCTCTACCCCTAAGGAGGAGGAGGAAACCTCAGAGGGTGCACCGTCACATTATTTCCCCACACTGTCCATCAGCAGAGATATTCTCACATCTGTGGGTTGTCGCACGCGATTAGTAACAGGGTCACAATCTGGTGAGCACAGTAGACACACCAGAGCAGCTGACGGAGACAGTTACAATTGAGGTCACTCGCACTTATAGGACTGTGGAAGTACCCAGCGATGCTCAGCTTCAGGCTGAAGACATTCCTCTGGAGTCATCAACAAGGTGGCAGATGATGGAGCTGCAATGTGAGGTGGCTGAACATCTGGTGGAGCTTCCAGAGGCCATGTGCACTCATACACGGATGATGGAGGAGTCCATCCAGGCCATGAGTGCAGTCATGACTCTGGCGCATATGTGCATGGCTTCCTCCATCAAGAGATTGGCAACTCACGTAGAGAGTCATATCCAGCATACCAACCAGTGGATGTAGGAGATGTGCACAGACCTGCGTACCATTGCTACCTTTATATGTTCTGTGGAGCAATGGTTGAGAGAGAGGGGGATGAGATGACCGGGGTCATCTCGAGGTCCTCGGACTCCTCAGGTGAACAGGGAGGGCCAAGTGTGCTCTGAAAGAGTGGAGGAGTAGCTGTCTACAGCAGCTGTAGGCTACTCTCAGGGCATTTCTGGCATGGAAGGCGGCTCCTCAGCCCCCTCTGATCGTGACACCAGCACCTCAGAAAGCCACGATGACAGAGGGGGCTCTTGCACCTGTGCAGGAGGCCCTCAATATGCCGAGGCCCTCCACACCTCAGGCTACCAGAGGATGTCCACCACAGTCATCGAGAGCAACAGAGCAGAAATATTAGCAGTCTGCCTCCACCTCAGCTGACAGCGCAGCGGGAGCACCACATAGGAGCACCCGCAAGCACATAAAAAAGTCCACCTAGCTGCAACAACTAATACAAAAGCCAAAATACTGTGGATGTTGGAAATTTGAAATAAAAACAGAAAGTGCTGGAAATACTCAGCAGGTCAGGCAGCATCTGTGGAAAGAAAAACAGAGTTAATGGGCCGGATTTTACCAACCCCCCGACGTCGGGCTTCGTGGCGGTGGGGTGCCGGAAAATGCCTCCAGAAGATTCCTGCACACCCGCGCCTTCGGATCCCCGTCTCGGGAAACGAGGCGCAACACTGGTGGGGAGGGGGAAGGAGGTAAGTTTATCAGTGCGGGAGGGGGTCAAACAGAGTCAAATTAGCGTCAAAGGTGTAGGGGTTGATGGGAAGGGTTGCAGTTGAAGGTTTGTGCTGTTTTGGGGGGGTGGGTGTGGTGACGGTCAGATGGTAAAGGTAAGTGTTTTGGGGGAAAGGGAAAGTAAGTAATTTAATTGTTATTGGGGTGGGGTGGGAGAAGGGCAAAATCATTTTAATTCCATTTACCTTGAAATATTTAATGACAGGCCCAGAGAAATGGTGATCGCATTCGAGGAAAAGGCAACAGGTCTACAGAAGGTGAAAGATTTATTGGATTGACTGCGTGTGCAAGTAAGACTCATGTGAAATGTGCCTGTATTAGCGAGTCGTGAGACTCCCTTGCACATATCTCATTGCGCTTTACCTACTATCCCTCAGGGTCTTCATCCTGCTGTGCCTGGTCACCATCCCACTCCATATCCTTATTCTCGGAGGAGGCATCGTGTTCCTGGAGGTCCTCATTGTTCAAAGCTTCTCCCCTCTGTAATGCCAGGTTGTGCATAGCACAGCACACCCTTGAAATAGACTGGACCCTTGCTGGGGTATATTGAAGGGCTCCACCAGATCTATCCAAGCATTATAACTGCATCTTCAGAAGGCCTATGGCCTGCTTAATGGTCACTCAAGTTGTCCCGTGGCAGCTGTTGTATCTCTCCTTTGCATCTGTGCTTGCATTCCTCACAGGCATAAGTAGCCTTGTCCTTAGTGGGTAGCCGTCATCAGCCAGTATCCATCCTCAAAGATGTGCGGGGAGCCTCAAAGGGTCTTGCACCTGGAACTGCCTTAGTATGTAGGCATAGTAACAGCTCCCAGGGAACATTGCACATACCTGAAAGATCCAATGTGAAATGGCCGCGGAGCAATTATACATTAAGCAAGTGAAAGCTCTTCCTGTGGATGATGGGCTACAGCCTGGTCTGTGGGAGCCTTGATGGCCACATGCATGCAGTCGATCACACCCACACATGGTGGGGGGTAGCCCCAAACCCTATTGCCCTCTTAGCCTGACTGTCAGGATCAGTGTGAAAGCACATGTAATAATGGCTGGCCCTCTTAAACATAGCATTGGTGACTACCCTGATGCAGCGAAGTGCCGCAGACCAGGAGATCCCTGGAATGACTCTTAGGTGTAGAAATTCAGCACTATAGTGACTTCAGCACAATAGGCATTAGATGCCCGCTCCATCTCATTGGCCTCAGCTCATCCTCTATCATGACTGCCTCCCTGGAGAGGCACAGTCATTGGCAACACTGCTGCTCCAATGGTAGACCCTCTCCGATGGATAGCATCATCTGCACATAAATGGCTGGTTGCGTGCCCTTCTGCACGCTCCTCTTCCCTGCTCCCTTCCATGCTCATGCTCCTGGTGCATCTCTGGGTGCTGCTGCCCCGCACCTGTGGTTCCAGCTCCCTCCCTCTCTAATGCTCCTCCTTACTGGAGGTCTCAATGCCTGAGTGAATGAAGCCCATAGCAAATAGCTGCACTCAATTCTCTGGGCCTCCCATTCCTTGGCTCTGTACATACAAGTGCCAATTCAGAGAGGGCATACAAGCAGAATGCTCCCACTGCACTTGGAAAGTTTGTCGATGTTCCTGATTGCTACTGCCATGAGTTTCACCCTCCCTTCCAAGCCACGCTACCTTTTGCAATGGCTACAGACTGCAGCCAACACTGATCTTCCGCTAAGCCTCCGCCTCATTATAGTTGGCAAGGCTCACATGCTCCGTTTTTCCTGTGTGCTCCTCAGAAAATGGTGAAAACCTTGTAAAATTGCAGTTAATTGTCTATTTAACAGGCTTGATTACCTTCCTACCCATATTCCAGTGTGACCTCCTCCCGCCAGCCTGGCTGCCTTTGCTGGTATCCGCTCATGATGTAAAGACATCAGACTTCCCTCCCGATGCCTTTTGCTGTCATTTTACCACCCCTCCTGGCTGCCAGCCCATTTCCAATGAGCTGGTAAAATTCCAGCCAATGTCAGTGAAAGGGGAGAGGGGAGAAAATGAATGGCAATGAAAGGGGAGAAGGAAATTACTGGCAGTAGAAGGGATGCAGAAGAATGGATGACAGTGAAAGGCAGTGATGGGGGTGAATTACTGAAAGGGGGAGTGGATAGCAATGAGAATAAGAATGATAATCCATTGGAGTTTGGAAAAATGAGAGGTGATCTTATTGAAACATATAAGATCCTGAAGGGACTTGATAGGGTGGATACTGGGAAGATGCTTCCTCTTGTGGGAGAGTCTAGGACTAGGGGGACACAGTTTAAAAATAAAAGGTCTCCCTTTTAAGATGGAGGTGAGGAGAATTCTTTTCTCTCAGGGAATTCTCTTCCCCAGAAAACAGTGAAGGCTATGTCATTGCATTTATTCAAGGCTGAGTTAGATAGATTTTTGATAGACAAGGGAGTCAAGGGTTATGGGGGGCAGACAGGAATGTGGAGTTGAGACCACAAACAGATTAGCCATGATCTTATCAAATGGCTCGAAGGGCCAAATGACCTACTCCTGTTCCTATGTATAGGACAGAATAGTAGGAATAGATTGGTTTAAAAGAAGATGGAATGGATGGCAGTGAAAGGAGGAGAGTTGATGGCAGTGAAAGTAATGGGAAGGGATGTCGATGAAAGCAAAGAAAATGGATGGCACTAATAGGAAGGTGGAGAACAGTGATGCAGAGCTGGTGCTTTGGAGCAAAGAGGAAAGAAACTGGAAGTGGTGCATTGGAATAGAAGGACACAAAGAGTACCATAATTGACTGAGGGAGAGTGAGAAGGAAATTGCCAATGTGAACAATGGGGGCTCGAACAGTACTAGATTAAAATAGTGGGCAGGAGAACATTACCAGTTGAGCTGGGTTGGGGAAGCAGAGTGCCACATTGAACTGAGATGTAAAAGATTCCAAGAATGAACTGAGAAGGAGAGAAAAGTTTCTGGTAAATGGTGGGGAGTTGGATGAGGTTATGGCCCAGATTTTGTGGTAGGAATAACAATGAGGCTATCAGCAACCACCATTGTTAAGGAGTAAATCGGACAGAAACTTCCAGCATCCACACATGCGTGGTTAAACATGAAATGGACCACCAAGTTTACACCTTTAACATTTGAGTTCCCCTTTCAAGCTTCTGGTCAGTCATCATTTTTTCCCCTCCAGTACAAGGAAAGTGGTGTGTACTGTTATAAGGTCCTGCTGCCTCACAGCCTCTTTTTCCTTACACTCTGTAGCTCTTGAACAATCCAAGTTTAAAACACCACTTAATATACATAATGCAAAACAAGACCATCAGGCACGTCTTTCAACTCTTCAACTCCTAGCCTCTTTCAGAGCTCGCTTCTCTTGAACCTCCTCTTGTATACTTAGCTGGCTAGGGAAGGTGTGCTTTCAAGTGCAATTATCTTGAAAGGGGCGGTTCCTAAAGAGGCCATACCCTTTCTCTGGGCCTGCAGCTGACAAAAAGGCCCTCAATAGCCCTGTCACACATTCATGGTCCCAACTCCTTCCCTGCCCCACTCCCACCGCATATATAGAGCCATCACTTTAGTGGCCTGTGCTGTGAAGCAGTATGCGCAGGTACGCACAGCAATGAGTGAATGAGCCACACGTCCCTGGTGTTCCATCTCAAAGCAAGTGACAAGAAGCACCAGATAACAGGCACATTTTTTTTTTGTTGGAACACATTCATTTGAAATGAGAGTGATTGGTCACTGGGAGAAACTGACACACAACAGTAACAACATAAATAGTAGGCAATGATTTCTCTAAACTGCACATGTGCACGGCCATGTAGCAATCCAGAAGGTACTGTGCAAGCTGCTCACAAGTTGTCCCCTTTCAAATTCTCAGGTGAACGGCTGTGCTAAAAGATTTAAAGGTACCCCACAATGAAATAAGCAGGCCGCACACAACAAAGAAAATTTAGATGGATCATTGCCTTAGGTTTTCAATGACCTATTGAATCAATGGACACTCCTTCTCTACCGTTGCTTACAATAGTACTCTACTGTAGCGTACCAGCTTTCAAACATCCTGTAACAATCCCTACAAATTCATTTCCAAAGCCTTTATAATTACATATATTCGTGTTAGGGCTATTCTTGAATTACCAAAATTTGGGGCAGTGCTAGCTGTTTTGAAGTTGTTGGTCAGCTGATTTTCTAGGGTAGCCTGTTTGCAGTGTGTTAGCTGTGGATGCTGAGTAGTATGGGGAAAAGCAACAGGAGAAAATAATGTTAAAGATAAGATAATCTATTCTGTCAGTGACTGTATTTTGTTTTATTCGTTTCATGGGATGTGGGCGTCGCTGGCCTGGCCAGCATTTATTGCCCATCCCTAATTACCCATGAGAAGGTGGTGGTGAGCTGCCGTCCTGAACCACTGCAGTCCATGTGGGGTAGGTACACCCACAGTGCTGTTAGGAACAGAGTTCCAGGATTTTGACCGAACGACAGTGAAGGAACGTTGATATAGTTCCAAGTCAGGATGGTGTGTGACTTGGAGGGGAACTTGCAGGTGGTGGTGTTCTCATGCATCTGCTGCCCTTGTCCTTCTAGGTGGTAGAGGTAGTGGGTTTGGAATGTGCTGTCGAAGGAGCCTTGGTGCGTTGCTGCAGTGCATCTTGTAGATCGTACACACTGCGGCCACTGTGCGTCGGTGGTGGAGGGAGTGAATGTTTGTGGATGGGGTGCCAATCAAGTGCTATGCTTTGTCCTGGATGGTGTGAAGTTTCTTGAGTGCTGTTGGAGCTGCACCCATCCAGGCAAGTGGACAGTATTCCATCACACTCCTAACTTGTGCCTTGTAGATGTTGGACAGGCTTTGGGGAGTCAGGAGGTGAGTTACAGCTGCAGGATTCCTAGCTTCTGACCTGCTCTTGTAATCACGGTATTTATATGGCTACTTCATATTTTTTTCTGGTCAATGGTAACTCCCAGGATGTTGATAGTGGGGGATTCAGTGATCGTAATGCCGTTGAATGTCAAGGGGAGATAGTTAGATTCTCCCTTGTTGGAGATGGTCATTGCCTGGCACTTCTGTGGTGAAAATGTTACTTGCACTTATCAGCCCAAGCCCGGATATTGTTCAGGTCCTGCTGCATTTCTACACAGTCTGTTTCAGTGTCTGAGGAGTCACGAATGGTGCTGAACATTGTGCAATCATCAGCAAACGCCCCACTTCTGACCTTATGATTGAAGGAAGGTCTTTGATGAAGCAGCTGAAGATGGTTGGGCCTAGGACACTACCCTGAGGAACTCCTGCAGTGATGTCCTGGAGCTCAGATGATTGACCTCCAACAACCACAACCATCTTCCTTTGCGCTAGGTACGATTCCAACCAGTGAAGACTTTTCCCCCTTATTCCCTTTGACTTCAGTTTTGCTAGGGCTCCTTGATGCCATACTCGGTCAAATGCTGCCTTGATGTCAAGGGCAGTCACTCTCACCTCACTTCTTGAGTTCAGCTCTTTTGTCCATGTTTGAACCAAGGCTGTAATGAGGTCAGGAGCTGAGTAACCCTGGCAGAACCCAAACTGAGCGTCACTGAGCAGGTTATTGCTAAGCAAGTGCCGCTTAATAGCACTGTTGATGACACTTTCCATCACTTTACTGATGATTGAGAGTAGACTGGTGGGGAGGTAATTGGCCGGGTTGCATTTGCCCTGCTTTTTATGTACAGGACATACCTCGGCAATTTTCCACATTGCAGGGTAGATGCCAGTGTTGTAGCTGTACTGGAACAGCTTGGCTAGGGATGCAGCAAGTTCTGAAGTACAGGTCTTCAGTACTATTGCCGGAATGTTGTCAGGGTCCATAGCCTTTGCATTATCCAGTGCCTTCAGTTGTTTCTTGATATCACGTGGAGTGAATTGAATTGGCTAAAGACCAATCTGTGATGCTGGGGACTTCAGGAGGAGGCCGAGATGGATCATCCACTCAGCACTTCTAGCTGAAGATTGATGCAGATGCTTCAGTCTTATCTTTTGCACTGATATGCTGGGCTCCCCCATCATTGAGGATGGGGATATTTGTGGAGCCACTTCCTCCAGTTAGTTGTTTAATTGTCCACCACCATTCACAACTGGATGTGGCAGGACTGCATCACTTAGCTCTGTCTATCGCATGCTGCTGCTCCTGGCATGACCTCCTGCACTCTTCATTGAACCAGGGTTGATCCCCCAGCTTGATGGTAATGGTAGAGTGGGGGATATGCCGGACCATGTGGTTACAGATTGTGGTTGAATACAATTCTGCTGCTGGTGGTTCACACCGCCTCATGGATGCCCTGTTTTGCACTGCTAGATCTGTTCAAAATCTATCCCACTTAACACGGTCGTAGTGCTACACAACACGATGGAGGGTATCCTCAAGGTAAAGTCGGGACTTTGTCTCCACAAGCACTGTGCGGTGGTCACTCCTACCAATACTGTCATGGACAGATGCATCTGTGGCAGGCAGATTGTTAAGGATGCAGTCAAGTATGTTTCCCTCTCTTGTTGGTTCCCTTACCACCTGCCGCAGACCCAGTCTAGCAGCTATGCCCTTTAGGACTCAGCCAGTAATGGTTCTACCGAGCCACTCCTGGGATGGACATTGAAGTCCCCCACTCAGAGTACATTCTGCACCCTCAGTGCTTCTGCCAAGTGGTATGCAACATGGAGGAGTACTGATTCATTAGCTGGGGGTGAACGGTAGGTGGTAATCAGCAGAAGGTTTCCTTGGCCATGTTTGACCTGATGCCATGAGACTTCATGGGGTCTGGAATCAATCTTGAGGACTCCCAGGGCAACTCCCTCCTGGCTATATACCACCACCGCTACTGGATCAGGACATACCCAGGGATGGTGATAGCCATGTCTAGGACATTGTCTGTAAGGTATGATTCAGTGAGTATGACTAGATGTTCATAAGGAGGATTTTGCAGGGTCGTCAGGCCTGGGTTTGCCATTGTTATTTCGAGTGTCTAGGGTGAAGACGGGTGTTTCGTCCAGTTTAATTCCTTGTTGACTTTTTCGCAGTTAAGTAAAACTGAATGGCTTGCTAGGACAATTTTAGGTCAACCACCTTGCTGTGGGTTTGGAGTCACATGGAGGCCAGTCCAGGTAAGGACAACAGATTTCTGTCCCTGAAGGACATTAGTGAACCAGATGGGTTTTTGCAACATTTGACAATGGTTTCATGGCCATCATTAGACTAGCTTTTTAAGACCTAGATTTTTTTTTGTTGTTAATTGAATTCAAATTCCACCTTCTACCATGGTGGGATTCAAACCCATGTCCCCAGAGGAATATCCTAGGTCTTTGGGTTATTAGTCCTGTGACAATGCCACTATGCCACCACCTATCCTGTGTATTGATGTATCTGCTAATCTTCTAATTTCCACCCTTCTCTCACCTTCACATGGTCCATCTTCAACACTACCCTTCCTCGACTTCTCTGTTTCCATCTCTGGGGATAGGCTGTCTACGAATCTTCATTTTAGCCCACCCACTCCCACAGCTACCTCGACTACACTTCTTCACACCCTACCTCCTGTAAGGATTCCATTTCATTCTCCCGGTTTCTCCATCTCTGATGCATCTGCTCTGATGATGCTACCTTCCACGACAGTGCTTCCAATATGTCTTCCTTTTTCCTCAACCGAGGATTCCCCCCCACAGGGCCCTCAACCGTGTCCGGCCCATTTCCTGCACCTCTACCCTCACCCCTTCCCTTCCCTCCCAGAACCGCGACAGGGTTCCCCTTGTCCTCACTTTCCACCCCACCAGCCTCCACATCCAAAGGATCATCCTCCGCCACTTCCGCCACATCCAGCGTGAAGCCACTACCAAAGGCATCTTCCCCTGTCAGCATTCTGAAGGAATCGTTCCCTCATCCACTCCTCCATTACCCCCACCACCTCGTCCCCTTCACACGGCACCTTCCCCTGCAATCGCAGGAGGTGTAATACCTGTCCATTTACCTCCTCTCTCCTCACTATCCCAGGCCCCAAACACTCCTCTCAGGTGAAGCAGCGATTTACTTGTACTTCTTTCAATTTAGTATACTGTATTCGCTGCTCACAATGTGGTCTCCTCTACATTGGGGAGACCAAACGCAGATTGGGTGACCGCTTTGCGGAACACCTCTGCTCAGTCCATAAGCATGACCCCGAGCTTCCGGTTGCTGGTCATTTCAATACACCCCCTGTTCTCATGCTCACATCTCTGTCCTGGGATTGCTGCAGTGTTCCAATGAACATCAACACAAGCTCAAGGAACAGCATCTCATTTACTGATTAGGCACACTACAGCCTGCCGGACTGAACACTGAGTTCAATAATTTCAGAGCATGATGGGTCACCCTTTATATGCTTAGTTATTTTTTTTTTTGTTTTCCTTTTTTATTTGGTTATTTTATTTTAGGTTTTTCAGTTTGTTAAGTTTGTTTCCACTGTGCTTACCCACTGATTTGTTTCTTTAATTTTTTTTTATGTCTGTGCTTGGAGTGCTCTGTGCTTTTCAGTCATTCACACCCTATCTGTACCAACACTTTGTCTTTCAGCACACCATTAACATACCATTCGCCTTTGTTCCATGACCTTCTGGTCGGTTATTCTCTGCGACCTTGTCCTATCAACACTTTCACCTTTGTTATCTCTTGCCCCACCCCCGCTTTACTTGCTTAAAACCTTTTACATTTCTAATATTTGCCATTTCTGAAGAAGAGTCTCAGACCTGAAACGTTAACTCTGCTTCTCTGTGCACAGATGCTGCCAGACCTGCTGAGTATTTCCAGCGTTTCTTGTTTTTAATTGGAGTATCTGATTGTATTAGAAAACAGGGATTTGTTTCAAAGTCAATAATTAATATTAAAGACAAAATGCACTATAAGACAGCACCCAGTGAAAAATTAGATGTGTAACTTTTCTTAAGAAGCATATTATCTCAACCTCTCATTTCCCACATGTTCTGTACTGTTTATACAATAGGAGCATTGGGAAACATAATAGTTATCTTTGCATGAGTTCTCTCTGCTGAAACAAAGTTCTCAATTGTCTTTTTAAATTTTCGTCTGGATTTTTACAGCATTTATAAACTTGCAGGTATAATTAAACCAAAAATAGCACAACAAAAATATCCCCTCGCACGCTGCTAGATATGAGTGACATTTGCAACATACATTATGCATAATTTCCAATGTTTAAGCATATATTTGTGAACGATTAACTGTTAACTTGAGTCTAGGTGTAGAAAATGTAGTGCAGTGCTGAAATCATTGCATGTGCTCAAATCAACTGCTTCTGAGGCCTTTGGCATTACTACAATTGTAAGAGACAAGCTGCATAAGTCAAAATAGTGCCTGGTATGAAGGTCAATTTGATAATTTAAAGTATAATTGATACGACACATCATCAATCTCAGGAAAGAAAATAGCTTCCTTTTTTCTCAAGACTTGTCCCGATATCTAGATAAGTACTAATAGTATTCCCAGACTAACCAAATGGAAACATTTTTCTTAATTATTTTAGCCTTTGGGCCTATCATGTACCTTCACATGAATTTTCTTCTATCTTCAAAAAGAACATCATATCAGACTTCAGTTAAGGTTTTTAATGGATAGCTAGCTGGCTACAAAACAGAAAGGAGAGATTAGGGATAAAGGGTAAATATTCAGAGCAGCCAAAGATGGTAAGTGGGGTCACACAAGGATCTGCCTTGGAGCCACTGTTGTTGAGTGTTTCTGTTAATAATTTAGACTTTGGAGTAAAAAACCCAGTTTGGGATTTTACCAGCCCTCTGGAGACAGGCTGGGAGGCGGGAGGTCTGGTAAAATGGCAGTGAAAGGCATCGGGAGGGAAACCCGATGTCTGCATTCCGCCACAGGATATTTTTAAAGGCGTGAATGTCAGTGGTTTGGCTGCCCGCTAACCGGAGATGGGGGGGCCAATTAAGGTAATTAACTGGCCCAGTAATGGCAATTTTACAATGCTCCCAGCATTTTACCAGGGTCGGAAGGGCTCCTCACTGCATGAGGAGGCCGCCAAGTACATAGAGGCTCACCACTCCAATCGCCTCCCTGTCTGGCCCCGGCATATTAAAAAAAAATCTCACCGGCCCTTCAAGGGTGCCTCAACTTTTCCTTCTCCCTGTAGCCTCAGCGCCAGCCTCCTCCGGTTCGGTTGGCAGCTCGGAGAGACAGGCTGCCACCTTTATTTGGATAGTGGTCCTGGCAGCAGCCTCTTAATTGACCGCCGCTGGTAAAACCCCCTCTGTGGTCACACAGTTCCCCCACGCAGGCTGGGGACCTGTATTTGGTCCCAGCAGCAGGACCCATGGCATGATGGTAAAATCCTGCCACAATTTCAAACAACCCTGAAGCTAAAAGAAAAAGAAAGACTTGCATTTATATCGAGCTTTTCACAACCACCGGATGTCCCAAAATACTTTACAGCCAATAAAGTACATTTGCAGCATAGTCACTGTTTAATGTAGGAAATGCAGCAGCCAACCTACACACCGCAAACTGCCACAACAGCAATGTGAAAGTGATCAGATTTCAGATTTCCAGCGTCAGCAGAATTTTGCTTTTATTCATCAGCTAATCTGTTTTTGGGATTTTGATTGAGAGGTAAATATTGGCCAGGACACTGGGAATAACTCCCCTGCCATGGGTTCTTTTGCATCTACCTGAGACGGCAGATGGGGCCTCAATTTAACATCTCATCCAAAAGGTGGCATTGCCAGTAGTGCTGCACTCCCTCAGTACTGCATTGGAGTGTTAGCCTTGATTTTTTGCATTTAAATCTTAGAGCGGCATTTGAATCCAAACCTTCTTACTTAGAGGCAACTGTGCTACCAACTGAGCCATGGCTGACATAGCTGTTCTGACAGTCCCTGCTTCTCTCATTGGCAATTGCAAGGCTTGCTCTGGAAGTATCCCTGAACTATATTAATGCCCAAGGCAGGTATTCCCACACTCCTGTCTTGTGAATGATTTGAAGGAATCTCTACCAAGTTAACACAGGATATAATGATCTAAGTTTTGTCACAAGAATGTTCTGACTTTCTTTTCACCTTCTGAGGGAGTGACTGTGTTCTGTGTGAGTCTCCCTCGTGATGTGGTTGAAAGCAAGCACCCAACAGACTAGGGGGTGAAACCTGTGCCCTTCTTCATCTACATAGATTTCAAAGTGAAGCACAAATGTGCTGCCCTTTTATTTGTTAGTTTCCTAATCTTTCCATGAAGTAATTAAAGGGAGCAGAGGCCCTGAGGCTTCATAACCCAATTTTTGCAGTACAGACTTTGACACGTTTTTAATGACTAAGTTTGGATGAAAAGAAAAGCTGTCTATTGAGTTACAGAAACATTAGCAGTCACGAGCTACACCTAAATTAAATAGGAATAGACTTGCAAGGAATATTAAGGCAGCAATTAAAAGTCACTTAAACGAGATAACTGGGAATGTGGAGGTAGTGGGGAGGGAGTGGTTATTGTGGGGGGAAGGTGTGAAGAGCAGGGAGGTAGCCAGATTCTAGATCGGACAAACTGTAGGGTAAAAGCTAGTTAATTAGTAGGTTTGAACATAGTAACCAGAGAGACATACTTGGACCAGAGCCTAGGAAAAAGCAGGCACTGTCAGATTTGAGAGGCAGTAAATCCATACTAAGGTATTAATACATGAATGCTGGAAGCATGAGACATAAGATGCCTGAGCTACAAATAATCTGCAATTTACTAGTCTCAATAATGTGTTGGAAGGTTTTTGATTTCTTTCAGTGTGTCAAAAGCCAGCCAATAAATTAGAATCATTGACAACAACACAGGCAGTATGACTTTTGGAAAGAGAATGCTGTACAGGCAGTCAAACATCAGAAGGATGGAACACAAGAGAAATTGTTGAAAAAATTAACTATGGGCTAGATTTAAAAGGCTGCCACTGATTCTTTGCGGCCCGCATGTATGAGCCGCACAGCGCGGCACTGCCGCAATTGCACGGCCGCACGCCCGCCCCCCACCTCCAATGACGCAGAGGGGGCAGGCTGGACAATGCCGTAAACGGAGTCAGGTGACGACTGATCGGGTGCTGGCGCCATATTTAAATGGTAGCCAGCCCTGCATTACTTACAAAGGTGAACTCTAACCGTTTTGTCTGCTGCTGCACACAGCTGAATCCAGAGAAACATCTTGACAACAACATCCATGCGACTTTGAAAGATGTCAGAGGTGCGATCGAGGGTAGCCCCACGGTTCAGCGATGCCTTCCTGCTCAGTCTCCTCCAGGCTGTGTGGGCAAGACAGGAGGTCTGTTTCCCCAGCGATGGCAAGAAGAGGCCTCCCACCTGACCAAGCAAGCCTGGATGGAGATTGCAGAGGAGGTAAGCTGCCATGGGATCACCCGCCAAGATTGGGTCCAGTGCAGCAAGAGGATGAATAATTTCATTCGCTCAACAAAGGTAAGTGGCTCTTTTTTTTGGGGCCCCATCTGACCCAGGTTTGCCCACACAGAGTGACACGTGGGTGCCACTGCCGTGTCAAACACAGGGAGGCTGGGCGGGGAAGATTGATGCTACATGGGTGTCTGCATGTGTGAAAGAGTCAATCCCTCATTGAGGATGGCACCTTCATGACAGGCTGAGTCCATCTGACACACTCACTGTCACCCACCTTTTGTTGTAGCGCCCCTGTTGTGCAAAGCGTCATGTCAATGTGTAACATCTGCACCTTTGCTCTTCCAGGCAAAGAGTGCACTCAATGCGAGGGAGTCCTCCAGGACTGGAGGAGGGTGCTGGAACACTGACCACTGACTGAGGCTGAGGACGAGGCCCTCGAAGTACGTGGTGGTCATGGAGAATGTCCAATTTCAGAAGTGAAGCTTGGCTTCTGGAGTGAACATTCATCTCTTTGACAAACGCAGGGCGATGCTCCGAGGTGGCATCGGACGCCCCGGAGAGTGCCGGCACCCCTGAGGAGACAAACTCAGAGAATGCAGCATCCCATGACGCTGTCACACCTTCCACCAGCGCAGAGACATTCTCCTCAGTGGGAATGCGTTCGGCTCTAGAGTTTGAGTGACAAGCTGGTGAAAGCACCACACACACGCCTGAGCAGCTGGCTGAGTCTGACAGTCGGAGGACTGTGGGTGGCCAAACCCATGCTGATCCCAAGTGTGATGATGATCCTCTGGTGTCGACAGCACAGGGCATGCTGGAGTTTCAGGGAGAGGTAAGGCAACATCTGGTGAAGATGCCATCGGCCATGCGCAGCCATGAGCGGATGATGGGCAAGTCCATCCAGGCCATGACAGCTGCCATGTACCAGGCAAATGAGGATATGGCATCCTCCATGGAGAGGATGGCGACCCTCATGGATAGCCACATCCCACTGATGCACGCTGACCTGCAAACCATCGCCTCAACCATGTGCTGGATGCAGCAGTGATTAGGTGAGAGAGGGAATAAGGGCCTGGGCACTGTCTCTGCACCTGGTCCTTCTCAGGACTGCAACGAGGTTCCCACAAGCCTTTGAGAGGGAGGAGGAAAGCTAGCTATCCATATGTGGGGTCCCCCTCAGGGCAATTCCAATGTGGGCACTGGCTCCTCAGCCCCTCCGCCAATGAGTCCAATTCCTGTAGCCATGGCATCTGAGGAGACCCCTGTGCTGGAGCAGGAGGCCCTCACGCAGCTGGGGACCTCCAGGCCTTGTGCGCCCAGAGGATGATGCCCAAGTCATCCAAAGCCAAAGGGCGTCCTCCAGTCAAGCTGCTAGCGCAGAGGTTGCACTGCGAAAGAGCACCCGCAAGTGGCTAAAAAAGACACAATGACACAGGTGGGTTATCACGGATGCAACATATATGTTCTGTTAACTTCTGATTAAATGTGTTTGTCTAACAGGTGCCTCCTTTTTAATGTGTTAATGACACATGCCAGCATGTGCCGACTATATCTCTTCCTATGACATCATTGCCCTGGAGCAATGCCAATGTACGGACAAACATCATCGCCAAGCCAGTATGTGTGATGAATGCACTGTCTGAGTGCAGTCACATGGGCAATGGTTCAGTCATCTGCTGCCAGTAATAGTGGTGACACAGATGTCACAGATGCAGAAGACTATCTACCAGATGAAGCACGGTGATGTGTGACATGGGGAGCATATTCTGCTCCTTAGAGATAGTGGAAGTGTTCAACAATAAGGCATTACCGAGCATCCCTTGTTCTTTGCTCATCCTGTCTGTGATGCCTCAATGATCTCCATCCTCCCATGCATGCATGCTGCTGCACCTCCACTGTGTCCTCATCGTGCGAGCATGTCTCCTGCTTCTGTCTCTCATCATCCTGCAAGGCCTCCCCGCTCTGTATTGCAAAGTTGTGCAGAGCACATCACACAGCGACGATGCGAGCCACCCTTTCTGCTGAGTACTGTAGGGCCCCACCTGAACTGTGTAGGCAGTGGAAGCACATCTTGAGCATTCCAATGGCATGCTCGATGGTAACTCATGTCAAGCCCTGGCAGGTGTTGTATCTCTCCTCTGCATCGCTGGCAGTGTTTCTCACCGATATCAGGAACCATGTCTGCAAGGGGTCGCCTTTGTCCCCAAGAAACCACCCCTGGATCTGAGCCAGTGCAGTGAAGAGCCTTGGCACCTGGGAGCAGTGCAGGATGACTGAGTTATGGCTGCTGCCTGGAAAGCGGTCACACACTTGCATGAAGTGTTTATTGTAGTCACATACTGGCTGCAGGTTGAGTGAGTTTATTCAAGAATGCGGTTGGTTGTCCAACTGGAGCCTTGATGGCCACATGCGTGCAGTCGGTGAGTCCTTGCACCTGTGGGACACCCGTGATGGGCCCAAATCCAATGGCCCTTTGGGACTGACCTTCTGGGTCTGTCCCGAAGCACACATAGTCACTGGCCCTCCTGTACAAGGCATTGGTGACCTCCCTGATACAGCTGTGCACTGGTGACTGAAACGCCACACAGGTTGCCGGTGGGTCTCTGTAATGATGCGGAGGCGTAGTAGGTAAGACCCGCGGTGATTTTGAGGGCCACAGGCATAGGGTGTCCTTGAAACCCCGTCGGCTGCAGCTCATCATTCAGCAGGGCACAGAGATGAGTCACCACTTCTCTGGACATCCACAGCCGCCTCTGACACTGGCGATCTGACATGTGCAGGTATGTCATGCAGAGCCTGTAGACCCGTTGTCTTCTCAAGCATCAAAAGTACCTTGGTGACTGCTGCTGCTTCCTTCCATGAGCTTCCACGTGGGCTGTGCCTGCCTGTTGTTTCGGCCTCTGGCGGATATGGCTCCTCACAGCACTTGGATCAAGACAGACAGGATGGACCATCCCCATCTGAATGCTGCAGGTGAACTCAGTGCCTTCAGCGGATCAATGGCACCCATCAGGGCAGACAGTGATGTACATTGGTGCCTCAACTGCATTCCATCATCACCTATATGGTACGGTATGACATCGCCCACACTAGCTTTGCATGAAAGCGGGGCAGCATGAACACGGTCATGTTACTGACATTGCGAGGGTGCAACCATTGGCCACATGACCTTCAGCCCATACCACTTTGGTCCGTACCCCACACAGAAGGGGTCATGGAGTGCTATTGCTCCCCCCTCCCGCAAACAGCGTTGGCCAGCTGCAGGGTGAGCCCCCTTCACCCCCATGCCAAATGCTAGCATGCATAGACTGACCCCCTTTATGGTAGAAGGGCATGGGGTCCCTCCCTTATTTCATGCAGAGTTATGTCCCGGTCATCGGAGACCCTCACCCACCTTCACCTGCTCCGTGGACTGACACTTTGTTGCCACCAGCTTTTCATGGACGTGAATGTGACGGCACGTAATGCCGCACGTCTGAATGAAGATTGAAACCTTCTGCCCGAATCACTGCGGCCTGCATATTAATGCATGGTAAGTAACCATTTACATATTTTGATGTGGGTCCCATCGCTGAGCAGCGGGGCGACCGCCATGAGACCGCGCCGCGATCGGTATGGGGTCTGACAGCATCGGGATCGGTGGCGGGCTCCTCCGTTGCTATCTTCATTCCTCTCTGCCATCATTTCCAGCATCAGACTACCTTTAAAATCCAGCCCTATAAGTCAAGCAAAACAACCTGCTGAAGTTGGGTAGTGTAGTATATTTATTATTTATATATAATGGGTGGAAATAAGGAATAGCAAGGGGAAGAAGTCACGGGTGGGAGTAGTCTATAGGCCCCTGAAGAGTTGCCTCACAATAGGACAAAGTATAAATCGGGAAATAACGGAGGTGTGTAAGAAGGGTGCTACAATTGTCATGGGTAGTTTTAATCTGCATATTCTCTGGACAAATCAGATTGGCAGAGTTAACATGGAAGACAAATTTGTAGTGTGTATCTGCAATACGTTGCAGAACCTACCCGGGGACAGGCTATTTTAGATCTAGTCATGTGTAATGATGTAAGATTAATAAAAGATATCGTAGTTAAGGGTCCTTTAAGGGGTAGTGATCACAACATGGTAGAATTTCAAATTCAGTTTGAGGGTGAGCAACTCGGGTCTCAAACCAGTGTCCTCAACATAAATAAGGGCAATTACAGAGGTCTGAAGAAAGAGTTGTCTAAAGCGGGCTGGGAAAATACACTTAGGGGAAGGATAGTGGATGAGCAGTGGCAGACATTTAAGCAGATATTTCATAACGCTCAGCAAACATTTATCCCAGTCAAAAAGAAGGACTCGATGAGAAGGATGAACCACCCATGGTAAACAAAGGCGGTCAAGGAGACTATCCAATCAAAAACTAAGGCATATAAAGTGGTGAAAACTAGTGGTAGGCCAGAGGATTGGGAATATTTTAGGAACCAGTAGCAGATGACTAGAAAGCTAATAAAGGGGAGAAAATTGATTATGAAAGTAAATTGGCAAGAAATATAAAAACAAACAGCAAGAGCTTCTATGGGTATATAAAAAGAAAGAGAGTCGCTAAAGTGAGTGTGGGACCCTTGGAGGATGCAACTGGAGAATTGATAACGGGGAATGGCAGATAATTTAAACCAATATTTTGCATCGGTCTTCAAGGTGGAGGACACTATAAACATCCCACAGGTATCAGATAAGCAAGGAGCTCATGGTCTCTATCACGAGGGACAAAGTATTTGACAAACTAATGGGACTAAAGGCAAACAAGTCACCAGGACCTGATGGCCTACATCCAAGGGTTTTAAAGGAAGTGACTGCAGAGACAGTGAAGGCATTGGTCGAAATATTCCAGAACTCACTGGATTCCGGGAAGGTCCCAGCGTATTGGAAAACTGCTAATGTGATGCCCCTGTTCAAGAAGGGAGGGAGACAAAAAGCAGGAAACTATAGGCCAGTCAGCCTAACATCGGTCGTTGGGAAAATGCTAGAGTCCATTATTAAGGAAGAAATAGAAGGACATTTAGAAAAGCTTAAAGCAATCAAACAGAGTCAATATGGTTTTGTGAAAGGGAAATCAAGTTTGACAAGTTTGCTAGAGTTCTTTGAGGATATAACAAGCAGAGTTGATAAAGGGGAACTGGTAGATGTAGTATATTTGGATTTCCAGAAGGCATTGGATAAAGTGCCACAGAAAAGATTATTGCACAAGATAGGAGCTCACAGTATTGGGGGTAATGTATTAGCATGGATTGAGGATTGGTTAACTCACAGAAGACAGAGAGTCGGGATTAATGGGTCTTTTTCAGGTTGGAAAGATGTAACTAGTGAAGTGCCACAAGGATCACTCCTACGGCCTCAATAATTTACTATCTATATTGATGACTTGGAGGAGGGGGCAGAGTGCAATATATCCAAATTTGTTGATGATACAAAAATAGGTGGGAGGGCATGTTGTGATGAGGACATAAGGAATCTGCAGGGGGATATAGATAGGTTGAGTGAGTGGGCAAAAACTTGACAGATGGAGTTTAATGTAGGAAAGTGTGAGGTCATGCACTTTGGTAGGAAGAATCAAAAGGCAGACTATTATTTAATTGGAGATGGATCTGGGTGTTCTTGTGCATGAAACACGAAAAGTTAGCATGCAGGTGCAGCAGGTAATTAAGAAGGAAAATGAAAATTTAGCTTTTATTGCTAAGGGGTTGGAGTTTAAAAATAGGGAAGTCTTGCAACAACTGTACAGGGTGTTGGTAAGGCTGCACCTGGAGTACTGTGTATAGTTTTGGTCCCCATATTTAAGAAAGGATGTACTGGCATTGGAGGCAGTTCAAAAGAGATTCACTCGGCTGATTCCTGGAATGAAGGGATTGACTTATCAAGAACAGCTAAACAGGTTAGGCCTTTATTCATTAGAGTTTAGAAGAATGAGGGGTGATCTTATTGAAACATACAATGTTTGTAGATGTTGAGAAGATGTTTCCACTAGTGGGGAAATCTCGAACTAGGGGAAATAGTTCCAGAATAAAGGGACACTCATTTAAAACTGAGATGCGAAGGAATTTCTTCTCTCAGAGGGTAGTGAATGTCTGGAATTCTCTACCCCAGAGAGTTGTGGAGGCTAGATCACTGAAAGTATTTAAAGAGGAGGTAGATAGATTTTTGAAATATCAGGGAGTTGAGGGCTATGAGGAGTTGGCATGAAAGAGGAGTTGAGGTCTGGGGCAGGTCAGCCATGATCTTATTGAATGGCGGGGCAGGCTTGAGAGGCCGAATGGCCTACTCCTGCTCCTATTTCTTATGTTCTTATGTTCTTAAAAGCAAGTTGAATTGATAGAAATACGTGAATATAATCATCAATACAATTCTGTATGTTTACATAATGGCAAATGAACAAGCTTAACATTTCATAACAAGCCTCAAGTGAGTCAACTCCCATAAAAATGAAAACATTGAGACCATATAATGGTCATGCCACTGAGATCGAGCAGGTATCTGCGTTAGACCCAAATTGGTAACATGGGAAATGGAAGCCATTAGAAAGAAAAATCTGGCAGAGTATATAATGAGCAGCCAATTTATTACCGCCCTGCCGAAGTTGAATTTTACCCCATAGTCTGTTAATTTCTGTGTAACTTGCAGCCTAAATAAAGACAGATGTTAAACTTCATTGTAATAACAAGTGTATTTGTTTGGCTAATTGATCAACCAGTGTAAGCTGTCTGAATTGAATAGCTGCATTTGCTCACAGCCATGTGTTTATCCAAAAATCCATCCTTGACCTCAACCCCGCCCCCCTCCCCACACCCCTCCAAATTTCTTATCCACAGGCTGTGCCTTGGCAACATCATCTGCAAACACAGCATCAGTTTCCACATGTACGCTGACGACACCCAGCTTTACCTCACCATCATCTCTCTCGATCCTTCCACTGTCTCTAAATTGTCCCACTGCAAGTCTGACTTCCAGTAGCAGATGAGAAAAAATTTCCTCCAACTAAATATTGGGAAGACCGAAGTCATTGTCCTCCATCCCAACTACAAACTCCGTTCCCTAGCTACTGACTTCATCCCTCCACTTGGAAATTATCTGAGGCTGAATCAAATTGTCCGCAGTCTTGGTGTCATATTTGACCCTGAGATGAGCTTCTGACCACATATCCGCACCATCACTAAGACCACCTATTTCCATCTCCGTAACATGGTCCAATTCTGCCTCTGCCTTGGTGCATCTGCTGAAACCCTCATCCATGCCTTTATTATCTCTGGACTTGACAATTTCAACGCTGTCCTGACCTACCTGCCTCCCATGTTCTACTCTCTGTAAGTTGAGGTCATGCAAAACTTTGTTGCCCGTGTCCTAACTCACACCAATTCATCATTCACCCTGGACCTGCTGATCTATACTGCCTCCCAGTGCCACAATGCCTCAATTTTAAAATTCTTTTCCTTATTTTCAAATGCCTCCATGGCCTTGCCCTGCCCTATCCCTGAAATCTCTTTCAGCCCTATAATCCTCCAAGATATCTGTGCTCCTCCAGTTCTGGCCTCTTGAGCATTCCTGATTTTGATGAGTCCACCATGTGAACCATGTGAAGGCTGTGCCTTCAGCTGCCAAGGTCCTAAGCTCTGGAATTTCCTCCCTAAAATTGTCTGCCTCTCCTTCTCTCTTCCATCTTTAAGGCGCTCCTTAAAACCTCTTTGACCAAACCTTTGGTCATCTCCCCTAAAATTTCCTTATTTGGCTCAATGTCAAAATTTGTTTGATAATGCTCCCATGAAGTGCCTTGGGAAATTTTACAATGTTAAAAGCATTATATAAATACAAAGTGTTGTTGTTTGGTCTGTGTATGTAAAAAGGGTGAGTTTTTGATAGTGAGTTTAGATAATAAACCATCAAGGAAGTTGAGTTTTGCTATTCAGGCTGCTTGGATCTGATTATGGCAGGAGAAGATTACAAATTTGTTGTTTTCTGTGGCCCTAATCTTACCTCTGAGGCACATTTTGTCAGGGGTTGAAATTAGGAATAGGAAACCCAGAAGTAAAAGTTACCCGTCAGTCTTGCAGTTTTTACATCAATACTGCAGGACATCTTTTAACTTTTTTCTGTAAGTTTCCCACTCTTAGCCAACCTGATTGACTGGGTGATCTTAGTGGGTATGGGGTGGTGGTAGTCGGGTTCCAATCACGGGAGTGAAGGGGGTGGTTAAATGGTTGTCTGGAGTGTCCTATTACTGTTTGTGAGGGGAGGAGGCTCGATCATGGTGCAAGTGGAAGATGGTGGTTGGGGGGAGCAGATGGCGGTCAGAGGGTGCAATTATGAGACAGAGGTCCAATCACAGGGTGGGGGTTGAGGAGTAGACAGATTGCAGGGCCAGGGGAGGGCTGCTGGCTGGTTTACTGGTAATTCTTTGGACCAGAGGAAACACTCCAGCTCCTCCTGGCCCACAAGCAGTGCTGTAAAGGCACTTACATCATGGTTTCAGCCCTTCCCGCCAGGTTTCCCAAAGCCTGGGAAACCTGGCGGTTTTAACAGAGGAAGGACGAGAGGTGGTCCAACAATTTGCTCTCAGGAGTTGGGTTGGACTTTTAAATATTTTAATAAGGCCCCATGCCTTCATTTTAACAGTGATTCTATTTTTAATCACAGTCGGCCAGGTTTTCCAAACACATTTTTATATTACATCTATTGGTGAGTTAAGAGACTGCCAATGAGATGGTTGCTGAGCAGGATAAACGAAGTATCAAAATGTGTGTCAAAAATCATATTGACCATTACTACTTTGATACAAGCTGTACACGAATAAGGAGATGAAGCTTGCTCTCTAGTTTAAGGAACATGGAGAAAATTCCCAGGAGGTTGATGCGGCTGTAACAGTTATCAACAATTACAATTTCTCAAAGAGATTTGGAAGACCACAGCTTGTCGTGAGGTTGGAACGCCTGACTTGCAGTTTTTTAAAAAATTAAATAACATTTATATGAGTTTGTATAATTCCACTTTGCTTATGGTTTACTGTCATTTCAAATTCCTGACTTATACAGTCAATATTACAATAGTTTTGTTGGTTCAAAATCTTGTTGAAAATAAGTAAAGTTTATCTGTGAAGAATTTTCCTGATGGTTTCTCACACCAACTCCATGTCATTAATTTTATTTCAGACAAAAATCTACAATAAGATCCTTCGTTTGTCAACGTCAAATATGTCCATGGGGGAGATGACCGTTGGACAGATCTGCAATCTGGTCGCCATCGATACAAACCAACTGATGTGGTTTTTCTTTCTCTCTCCAAATCTGTGGGCCATGCCTGTGCAGGTAATGACATGGTATTTTGATGTTAAATCTCTATAGTCAAGGGCATCCTAATTTTAGTGGTGGTTGTGACACATTAGTGCAGATATGTACCATCAATCAGAACATTGAAAAGATTGTAGACTTACCAGAAATTGAGTACAACCTGCATAAAGTAAGCATATATACACACATTCCTACTAAATCCACTGGTCCTGAGAGACCACAAGCCTTCTGGTGTGCTCCCAATATAACTTCTAACGGGGGTCATCCAGAGAGCTGGAAAATAGGTCAGACAAAATATGCCAGGCCCCAACCCTGTATTGAAATTCCTGCGTGATTTTCTAAGGGGCTGAGCTTTTACCACACATGAGGTGGTGAGGCCAGAGATCAAAACAGCAACAGGTTACATCAGAGTTCTCATGTCTTTGACTTCTCAGTCAGTGGAGGAGAGATTAACAGCTGATGTGTCTGAGAAACCTGGTGTAACAAGCTTCTGAATGGCAGAAGTATAAGCCACCTGGAGGTAGAGATTTGGATTGTTGGTTTTTTAAAACATTTTTACATGTTTAGGGGAGGCGGTGGCGTATTGGTATTGTCACTGGACTAATAGCCCAAAAACCCAGAGTATTATTTGGGGACATGGATTCAAATCCAACCACAGCAGAAGGTGGAATTTGAATTCAATTAATAAAAAATCTGGAATTAAAAAGCTAGTCTAATAATTGTCAATTGTTGTAAAAACCCATCTGGCTCACTAATGCGCTTTAGGGAAGGAAATCTGCTGTCCATACCTGGTCTGGCCTACATGTGACTCCAGACCCACAGCAAGGTGGTTGACTCTTAAATGCCCTCTGAAATAGCCTAGCAAGCCACTCAGTTGTATCTAACCGCTATGAAGTCAATGAAAAGGAATGAAACCGGACAGACCACTTGGCATCGACCTAGGCACCGGAAATGACTATGGCAAACCCAGCCCTGTTGATCCTGCAAAGTTCTCCTTACTAACGTCGGGGGGCTTGTGTCAAAGTTGGGAGAGCTGTCCAACAGACTAGTCAAGCAACAGCCTGACATAGTCATACTCACGGAATCATACCCTACAGATAATGTCCCAGACACTGCCATCAGTATCCCTGGGTATGTCCTGTCCCACCGGCAAGACAGATCCAGCAGAGGTGGTGGCACAGTGCTATACAGTAGTTGCCCTGAGAGTCCTCAACATTGATACCGGACCCCATGAAGTCTCATGGCATCAGGTCAAACATGGAATAGGAAACCTCCTGCTGATTATCACCTGCTGCCCTCCCTCAGCTGATGAGTCAATACTCCTCCATGTTGAACACCAGTTGGAGGAAGCACAGATGGTGGCAAGGGCGCAGAATATTCTCTGGGTGGGGGGTTTCAATGACCATCACCAAGAGTGGCTCGGTAGCACCACTACTGGCCGAGTCCTAAAGGACATATCTGCTAGACTGGGTATGTGCCAGGTGGTGAGGGAACCAACAAGAGACAAAAACATACTTGACCCCTTCCTCACCAATCTGCCTGCCACAGATGCATCTGACCATGACAGTATTGGTGGGAGTGACCACCCCACCATCCTTGCGGAGACGGTCCCACCTTCACATTGACGATATCATCCATCGTGTTGTGTGGCACTACCACCATGCTAAATGGGATAGATTTTGAACAGATCTAGCAATGCAAAACTGGGCATCCATGAGGCACTGTGGGCCATCAGTGGCAGCAGAATTGTACTCAACCACCATCTGTAACCTCATGGCCTGGCATGTCCCCCACTCTACCATTACCATCAAGCCAGGAGACCAACCCTGGTTCAATGAAGAGTGCAGGAGGGTAGGCCAGGAGCAGCACCAGGCATACCTCAAAATGAGGTGCCAACCTGGTTAGGCTACAACAGAGTACTACGTGAATGCCAAATTGCGTAAGCAGCATGCGATTGAGCTAAGCAATCCCATAACCAACAGATCAGACCTAAGCTCTGCAATCCTGCCACATCCAGCCGTGAATGGTGGTGGACAATTAAACAACTAACTGGAGGAGGTGGCTCCACAAATAACCCCATCCTCAAAGATGGGGGAGCCCAACACATCAGTGCGAAAGATAAGGCAAAAGCATTTGCAACAATTTTCAGCCAGAAGTGCCGAGTTGATGATCCATCTCGGCCTCCTCCTGAAGTCCTCATCATCACAGATGCCAAACTTCAGCCAATTCAATTCACTCCACGTGATATCAAGAAACGACTGAAGGCACTGGATACTGCAAAGGCTATGGGCCCTGACAATGTTCCAGCTAGTACTGAAGACCTGTGCTCCAGAACTTGCCGCACCCCTAGCCAAGCTGTTTCAGTACAGCTACAACACTGGCATCTACCTGGCAATGTGGAAAATTGCTCAGGTATGTCCTGTACACAAAAAGCAGGACAAGTCCAACCCGGCCAATTACTGCCCCATCAGCCTACTCTCAATCATCAGGAAAGTGATGGAAGGTGTCATCAACAGTGCTATCAAGCAGCACTTACTTATCAATAACCTGCTCAGTGATGCTCAGTTTGGGTTCTGCCAGGGCCACTCAGATTCTGACCTCATTACAGCCTTGGTTCCAACATGGATTAAAAAGCTGAACTCAAGAGGTGAGGTGAGAGTGACTGCCTTTGACATCAAGGCAGAATTTGACCGGGTATGGCAGCAACAAGCCCTAGCAAAACGGAAGTCAATGGGAATCAGGGGGAAAACTCTCTGCTGGTTGGAGTCATACCTAACGCAAAGGAAGATGGTTGTGGTTGTTGGAGGTCAATCATCTGAGCTCCAGGACTTCACTGCAGGAGTTCCTCAGGGTAGTGACCTAGGCCCAACCATCTTCAGCTGCTTCTTCAATAACCTTCCTTCAATTATTAGGTCAGAAGTGGGGGTCAGTAGTGAGGACAAAGCGCAGAAGAGCAATAGTTATAGGGGACTCTATAGTCAGGGGCACAGATAGGCGCTTCTGTGGACGTGAAAGAGACTCCAGGATGGTATGTTGCCTCCCTGGTGCCAGGGTCAAGGATGTCTCTGAACGGACAGGGGGCATTCTGAAGGGGGAGGGTGAACAGCCAGAGGTTGTGGTACACATCGGTACCAACAACTATAGGCAGGAAGAGTGACGAGGTCCTGCAGGGGGAGTTTAGGGAGTTTGGTAGAAAGTTAAAGGACAGGACCTCTAGGGTTGTAATCTCGGGATTACTCCCTGTGCCACGTGCCAGTGAGGCTAGAAATAGGAAGATAGTGCAGCTAAACACGTGGCTGAACAACTGGTGTAGAAGGGAGGGTTTTAGATATCCGGACCATTGGGATCTCTTCAGGGACAAATGGGACCTGTACAAGAAGGACGGGTTGCATCTAAACTGGAGGGGCACAAATATCCTGGCTGCGAGGTTTGCTAGTGTCACTCGGGAGGGTTTAAACTAGTGTGGCAGGGGAGTGGGAACCAGAGCAGGAGGACAGCAAGTGAAATAAATGAGGGGGTACCAGTAAATAAGGCCAGTAAGCCTAAGAGGAAGAGCAGGCAGGGAGATGTTGCGGAGCACAGCGGGACTGGTGGTCTGAAGTGCGTTTGTTTCAATGCGAGAAGTATAACAGGTAAGGCAGATGAACTTAGAGCTTGGATTAGTACTTGGAACTATGATTTTGTTGCTATTACAGAGACTTGGTTGAGGGAAGGACAGGATTGGCAGCTAAATGTTCCAGGATTTAGAAGCTTCATGCGGGATAGAGGGGGATGTAAAAGGGGTGGGGAAGTTGCATTACTGGTTAAGGAGAATATCACCGCTGTACTGCGGGAGGACACCTCGGAGGGGTCATGCAGCGAGGCAATATGGGTGGAGCTCAGGAATAGGAAAGGTGCAGTCACGATGTTGGGGGTTTACTACAGGCCTCCCAACAGCCAGCGGGAGGTAGAGGAGCAGATATGTAGACAGATTTTGGAAAGATGTAAAGGTTGTCGTGGTGGGTGATTTTAACTTCCCCTATATTAACTGGGACTCATTTAGTGCGAGGGGCTTCGATGGGGCAGAATTTGTAAGGAGCATCCAGGAGGGCTTCTTGAAACAATACGTAGATAGTCCAACAAGGGATGGGGCCGTACTGGACCTGGTATTGGGGAATGAGCCCGGCCAGGTGGTCGAAGTTTCAGTTGGGGAGCATTTCGGGAACAGTGACCATAATTCCATAAGCTTTAAGGTACTTGTGGATAAGGATAAGTGTAGTCCTCGGGTGAAGGTGTTAAATTGGGGGAAGGCTAATTATAACAATATTAGGCAGGAACTGAAGAATTTAGATTGGGGGCGGCTGTTTGAGGGTAAATCAACATCTGACATGTGGGAGTCTTTCAAACGTCAGCTGATTAGAATCCAGGAGCAGCATGTTCCTGTGAGGAAGAAGGATAAGTTTGGCAAGTTTCGGGAACCTTGGATAACACGGGATATTGTGAGCTTCGTCAAAAAGAAAAAGGAAGTATTCGTAAGGGCTGGAAGGCTAGGAACAGACTAATCCCTTGAGGAATATAAAGACAGTAGGAAGGAACTTAAGCAAGGAGTCAGGAGGGCTAAAAGGGGTTATGAGAAGTCATTGGCAAACAGGATTAAGGAAAATCCCAAGGCTTTTTATACGTATATAAAAAGAGCAAGAGGGTAACCAGGGAAAGGGTTGGACCACTCAAAGACAGAAAAGGGAATCAATGTGTGGAGCCAGAAGAAATGGGCGAGGTACTAAATGAGTACTTTGCATCAGTATTCACCAAGGAGAAGGACTTGGTGCATGATGAGCCTAGGGAAGGGAGTGTAGATAGTCTCAGTCATCTCATTATCAAAAAGGAGGAGGTGTTGGGTGTCTTGCAAAGCATTAAGGTAGGTAAGTCCCCAGGGCCTGATGGGATCTACCCTAGAATACTGAGGGAGGCAAGGGAAGAAATTGCTGGGGCCTTGACAGAAATCTTTGCATCCTCATTGGCTACAGGTGAGGTCCCAGAGGACTGGAGAATAGCCAATGTTGTTCCTTTGTTTAAGAAGGTTGCAAGGTTAATCCAGGAAATTATAGGCCGGTGAGCCTTACGTCAGTGGTCGGGAAATTATTAGAGAGGATTCTTCGGGACAGGATTTACTCCTATTTGGAAACAAATGGACTTATTAGCAAGAGGCAGCATGGTTTTGTGAAGGGGAGGTCGTGTCTCACTAATTTGATTGAGTTTTTTGAGGAAGTGACGCAGATGATTGATGAAGGAAGGGCAGTGGATGTTGTTTATGTGGACTTCAGTAAAGCCTTTGACAAGGTCCCTCATGGCAGACTGGTACAAAAGGTGAAGTCACACGGGATCAGAGGTTAGCTGGCAAGATGGATATAGAAGTGGCTCGGTCATAGAAGACAGAGGGTAGCAGTGGAAGGGAGCTTTTCTGAATGGAGGGCTGTAGTAGTGGTGTTCTGCAGGGATCAGTGCTGGGACCTTTGCTGTTTGTAATATATATAAATGATTTGGAGGAAAATGTAGCTGGTCTGATTAGTAAGTTTGCAGACGACACAAAGGTTGGTGGAGTTGCGGATGGTGTTGAGTGATGAGGATTGTCAGAGGATACAGCAGGATATAGATCGGTTGGAGACTTGGGCGGAGAAATGGCAGATGGAGTTTAATCCAGACAAATGTGAGGTAATGCATTTTGGAAGGTCTAATGCAGGTGGGAAGTATACAGTAAATGGCAGAACCCTTTGGAGTATTGACAGGCAGAGAGATCTGGGCGTACAGATCCACAGGTCACTGAAAGTGGCAACGCAGGTGAATAAGGTAGTCAAGAAGGCATACGGCATGCTTGCCTTCATCGGTCGGGGCATAGAGTATAAAAATTGGCAAGTCATGCTGCAGCTGTACAGAACTTTAGTTAGGCCACACTTAGAATATTGCATGCAATTCTGGTCGCCACACTACCAGAAGGACGTGGAGGCTTTGGAGAGGGTACAGAAGAGGTTTACCAGGATGTTGCCTGGTCTGGAGGGCATTAGCTATGAGGAGAGGTTGGATAGACTCGGATTGTTTTCACTGGAATGACAGAAGTGGAGGGGAGACATGATAGAGGTTTACAAAGTTATGAGCGGCATGGACAGAGTGGATAGTCAGAAGCTTTTTCCCAGCTTTGAAGAGTCAGTTACTAGGGGACATAGGTTTAAGGTGAGAGGGGCAAAGTTTAGAGGGGATGTGCGAGGCAAGTTTTTTACACAGAGGGTGGTGAGTTCCTGGAACTTGTTGCCGGGGGAGGTGGTGGAAGCAGGTACCATAGAGACGTTTAAGAGGCATCTTGACAAATACATGAATAGGATGGGAATAGAGGGATATGGACCCCGGAAGTGCAGAAGGTTTTAGTTTAGGCAGGCATCAAGATTAGTGCAGGCTTGGAATACGAATGGCCTGTTCCTGTGCTGTACTGTTCTTTGTTCTTTGATGTTCGCTGATGATTGCATAATGTTCAGCACCATTCGTGACTCCTCAGATACTGAAGCAGTCTGTGTGGAAATGCAAGTTAGGCAAGACCTGAACAATATCCAGGCTTGGGCTGATAAGTGGCAAGTAACATTCACGCCACACAAGTGCCAGGCAATGACCATCTCCAATAAGAGAGAATCTAACCATCTCCCCTTGACATTCAATGGCATTACCATCACTGAATCCCCCACTATCAACATCCTAGGGGCTACCATTAACCCGAAACTGAACTGGAGTAGCCATATAAATACCGTGGCTGCAAGAACAGGTCAGAGGCTAGGAATCCTGCGGTGAGTAACTCATCTCCTGGCTCCCCAAAGCCTGACCACCATCTACAAGGCACAAATCAGGAGTATGATGGAATACTCTCCACGTGCCTGGATGGGTGCAGCTCCAACAACACTCAAGAAGCTCAACACCATCCAGGACAAAGCAGCCCGCTTGATTGGCACCCCATCCACAAACATTCACTCCCTCCACCACCGACGCACAGTGGCAGCAGTGTGTACCATCTACAAGATGCACTACAGCAATGCACCAATGTTCCTTAGACAGCACCTTCCAAACCCACAACCTCTCCAACTAGAAGGACAAGGGCAGCAAATGCATGGGAACACCACCACCTGCAATTTCCCCTCCAAGTTACACACCATCCTGACTTGGAACTATATTGCTGTTCCTTCACTCTCGCTGGGTCAAAATCCTGGAACTCCCTTCCTAACAGCACTGTGGGTGTACCCACCTCACATGGACCGCAGCGGTTCAAGAAGGCAGCTCACCACCACCTTCTCAAGGGCAATTGGGGATGGGCAATAAATGCTGGCCTAGCCAGCGACGCCCACATCCCATGAATGAATCAAAAAAAAACATGTGGCCTCTTGCAAAGCATGTGTGCTGAGGATATCTTATGAATTAGGAGGACCAACATATTCCCATCAGATCAAATATACTGCAAATTTCCTCATTGAAAATGGTTCTGGCTCTTGGAATAGCATACTTCAGTTGGTAGCACTCTCACCTCTGAGTTAGAAGATTGTGAGTGAAAGCCCACTGCAGGACTTGAGCACATAATGTATACTGGAAGATCAGTACACTGCTGAATGAATGCTTCATTTCTAAGGTTTATATTTAACATGAGATGCTAAACTGAGGCATTTTCAGGTGGCAGTAAAAGATCCTGTGGCACTGCTGCAAAAACAATGAACAGTCATGGTGTCCTGTCTAATATTCATCTCAACTAACACCACCAAAAGAACAGGTTAACTAGCCATTCATCTCATTTGCTGTATGCAAATCAGCTGTCATATCTGCCTTCACAACAACAGTCGCTGCTCTACTTAAAGTAATTTATTGGTGCTATAGTGTTTTGGGACAACATCATAACTCTGAAAACATGATATCAACACTATATAAAGGTAAGTTTTTTCATTCTTTCTTTCTTATTTTGTTCATGCAAAAGTTGAGTTCTGGTTAATAAATAGCATAGGCATGACAACAATTTTGCTTTTTGTGTTTAGTGAAAACATGTTGGGAGAATCCTAAACCTCAACAAGGAATATGGAAAGAAATGGTCAAATACTCCTTGAAGCACAAAAGCATCTCTGGCTTGAATATTAACCAAGTCAAAATACATAGGCAGTGGGAGGAATGGGGGCCTGGTGTTGGGAGGTATAGAGTTTCGGCTGGGAAGCCCAAGTTTCCTCCAATGCTGTGAAGTTTAAATCCACAGTGTGCGTCTTTTGTACGTGACAGGTTTCCTGTCTGGAAATCAGTAGATTGACAGGTTTGCCTTCTAGTCAGGCATTGAGAACTCTGGAGCAGGCTGCAGGAGCAGGTAGATCTGCTCCATGACCCGGGTGGGTCTGTTGGGGGGGCCTCCAATTCCTGACTCTGGGGAACCAGGGGAAGCACTGTTACTCCTCCTGGCCCACAAGCAGTGCTATAAAGGCACTTAGTTTCTCTATCATTACTGGATGTGATTCCACTCTATCATTGGAGTAATGCGGGGGCATTTTATGCTCTCCCCCGTGGCAGGTTTGAAAACAGGGTGAGCATAAAATCAGGTGGGATGGTGGAGGGCTTTCCTACCTCGTTGCCAATTGATGCCCTTAACTAAGCAATTAATGCCCAATTAAGGGCCTCATCCCACTGTCATAGCAATTAACCATGCGGCAGCGGCTCTGGGAAGCGTGGCACTAAAAAGCTTGCAGGCTGCTTTCTGGCTCTGAGGTGGTGCGGGGGGGGACTCTCATTAAAAGGCATTTAGTGCCCAAATGCGAGACCCAGCATCGGGCAGCGAGAAGGCATGCTGAGAGCCACCTCCCTGCCCTTGCTACCAACCCCACCTCCCCGCCGACCCCCACTCCACAAGACCCCTACCATCCTGACCCACCTGTGGCCTGGGCTCAGTGCCACATGTAGGCCTCAGGTAGGTGCTCCATGGGCAGCTCTTTGAGGGCGGACTTGCATCGCCAGGGTCCTTAATCCCTGTGGAAGGGCTGCCTCCGTTGACTTAAAATGCCATATTAGCACTAGATTGGGCAGGCCGCCCGCAGAAGAGGCAACACGGGGTTCTCAGGGTCACTTTTTCCAGATGCGAGACCCCCATGGCCAGGATAAAGTCCCAGCCATACTGTCATTTATGGAATAGAAGGAGGCCATTTGGCCATTGAGTCCATGCCAGCTCTCCGTGGAGCAATCCAGTCAGTCCCCGGAACTCTGCAAGTTTATTTCCTTCAAGTGTCCTTCCAATTTCCTTTTGAAATCATTCATTGTCTCCACTTAGACCACCTTTTTTTTGTTTTCTAACTTATCTAAGCTTGTCATAATCATGTGCACCTCTATGAAATCTCCCCTCAACCTCCTTTGCTCCAGGGAGAACAACTCAAGCTTTTCCAACCTAACCTTGTATCTAAAATTTTCCATCCCTGGAACCATTCTGCTAAATCTCCTTTTACCCTATTGAGAACCCGCACATCCTTCTGAAAGTTTGGTGACCAGAACTGGTTCGGGCCTAATCAGTGCTTTACAAAGGTTCAGCATAGCTCCCCTGCTTTTGTTCTCTATGCCTTTATTTATGTAGCCCAAGATCCCACATGCTTTGCTAACCACTCTCTCAAAATGTCCTGCCACCTTCAAAGATCGATGGACATACACTCTCAGGTTCCTCCATTCCTGCACACTCTTTAGAACTTTGCCACTTTATTTCTTCTGCCAAAATGCATCACCTCACACTTATCTGTATTAAGTTCCATTTGCCAATTGTCAGCCCATTCTGCTAGCCGTTCCGGGCAGTTTGTGTCAACCTCTCTGTTAGCCACTCCTTCAAGTTTGGTATCATCATCAAATTTTGAAATTCTACTCTGTATACCAAGATCCAAGTCATTTATATATAGCAAAGAATTCCATGGTCCTAGCACTGAATCTTGAGGAACATCACTGTCTACTACCCACCAGTCGGAAAAATTACTATTTATGATGGCTCGCTGTTTTCTGTCCTTAAGCCAATTTTTTATTTAATTGGATTTAATTTAATTTAATTAGACACTGATCCTCCTACTCCATGAGCCTCAATTTTGTTAACCAGCTTTTTATGTGGTACCTTATCAAACATTTTGTTAAAATCCATATAGACAATAGCCACAGCATCCCCTTCATCAACCTTCTCTTTTACTTCATCAAAAAATTCAATTAGATTAGTCAAGCATGATCTCCCTTTTACAATTCCATGCTGGCTCTCCTTAATTAACTCGAACCTCTCCAAGTGCCTGTTGATTTTTTCTCTGATTATTGTTTCTAAAACCTTGCCCACAACTGATGTTAAACTAACTGGCCTGTAGTTGCTAGGGCTGTCCTTACACTCTTTGAAGAGCTATGAAGAGAGACTGAAAAGGCTAGGGTTGTTTTCCTTAGAGCAGAGAAGGCTGAGGGAAGGTATGATTGAGGTGTACAAGATTATGAGGGGCATTGATAGGTTAGATAGGAAGAAACTTTTTCCCTTAGTGGAGGGGTCAATAACCAGGGGGCTCAGATTTAAGGTAAGGTGCAGGAGGTTTAGAGTGGATTTGAGGAAAAAAATTTTCACCCAGAGGGTGCTTGGAATCTGGAACACACTGCCTGAACAGGTGGTAGAGGCAGGAACCCTCAGAACATTTAAGAAGTATTTAGATGAGCACTTGAAACGCCATAGCATACAAGGCTATGGGCCAGGTGCTGGAAAATGGGATTAGAATAGTTAGGTGCTTGATGGCCGGCACAGACACAATAGACCGAAGGGCCTGTTTCTGTGCTGTATAACTTTATGACTCTTTCTTGAATAAGGGTGTCACATTTGTCACTCGCTGATCCTCTGCCACCTCCCCCCATATGTAGGGAAGATTGGAAAATTATGGCAAGCCCTTCCACTTTCTCCACCACCACTTCCTTTACCAACCTGGGATGCAAGCCATCTAGACCAGGTCACTTATGTATCCTAAACATAGCCAGCCTTTTCATTACCTCCTCGTGCTCTCGATTTTTACCCTAACCATTGCCTCTATTCTCTCCGCTTCTACTGATATTTTGTCAGATTCCTCTTCCTCAGTAAACACCGAACAAGATACTAATTAAGTATTCTAGCCTTTCCCCGTGCCTGTAAGCATATATCATCCTCTTTGTCCATAATAAGCCCCACTCTACCTCTTACTACTGGCTTACTATTTACATGCTGGTATAGATTTTTGGGTTCCCTTTTATGTTGACTGCTATTCTATTCTCATATTCTGTCTTTGCCAGTCTCATTTTCCTCTTCACCTCCCCTCTCAACTTATTGTATTTTACCAGGTTCTCACTTGTAGAATTCATCTGAGATGCATCATACACCCTCTTCTTTTGTTTCATCTTCATCTCTATCTTCCTTGTCATCCAAGGAGCCCTGTTTTTGGTTCTCCTACCTATCGCTTTTGTTGGAATGTAGCTAGCCTGCACCTGAAGCATATCTTCCTTAAAGGTAGCCCATTGTTCCTTTACAATTTTTCCTGTCAGTCTTTGGTTCCATTTCCACTGAGCTAGATCCCTTCTCATCGCATTAAGCCCTCTTCCAATCTAGCTGTTCTACCTTATTTTGTTCCTTGCTTTTCTCCATTACAAGTCTAAACTTTATGATATGATGATCACTCTTACTCAAGTGCTCCCGCACAGACACTTGTTCCACCTCATTGCCCAACACTATATCCAGCAATGCCTCATTTCTAATTGGGCTAAGAATGTACTTACTGATCAAGGATGTTTTCCTGAACACAATCCAGAAATTCCTCCCCATCCTTTCCCTTTATGATAAATTTATTCCAATCAATATTTGGGTAATTAAAGTCCCCCAATATCACCACTCTATAGTTCTTGCACTTCTTTATCATTTCCCTGCAGATTTCCTCCTCTACCTCTCTCTCACTATTTGGAGGCCTATAGAATACCCCTTGTGGTGTGACCATACCCTTTTTGCTTCTCAACTCTAACCAAATTGATGCTGTCCTTCTCCCCTCAAGGTCATCTCCTCTTTGCAACACTACAATGTCTTCCCTAATCAGAACTGCCACCCTACCTTCCTTTTTTCCTTCTCTATCTTTTCTGAACACTTTATATCCTCATATATTAAGCAACCAGTCCTCACCATTTTTAAGCCATGGTTCCATTATTGCCACTACATCACATTCCTATACTGCTATTTCTTCTTGTAGCTCACCAACCTTGTTTACAAAGCATTTTACATACATGCATTGTAGTCCTATCTTTGCATTCCTCATAGCTCTTCTCAGTCTGCTCCTATCTAATATGAAACTACTTCTTTCTCTAGTACTGTCCAACACTATCACATTATGCACCTTATTCTTCTTTTCTACTTCTGTATGCTGGTGCCCAACCCCCTGACAATTTAGTTCAAACCCTCCCCAACGACACTAGTGAACCTCCCCACGAGAACATTGGTCCTAGACCTGTTGAGGTGCAACCCATCCCTTTTGAATAGGTGCCTTGTCCCCTTTCTCCTTGAAGATGTCCTCACCACCCTTCATCTGCATGGCTTCCTGAGGCCTAGGAAACCTAGCCAGCCATTGTAAATCCTGTGAAGCAGCTCATTAAAGTATTTGAATTGCCAAACCGCCTCCTGGGAGCAGGTTAACTGTCTGCCCCTTATCCGATTTCCATTAAACCCGAAAGTGGGCAGTTTGGAGGTGAGTTGTGATCAGATTTGTTTTTAATTTTAACATTTAACCCAACCCCAACACACCTAATTTTTGATGCTAAAATTTAGCCCTATGTCTCTGGGACTGGGAGAGGGGATCATTTGGGGCAAGCAATTAGACAGAGTTGAATAGTTGGAATGTGGTAAAATTTCCATTTGATATTTATAGCATAATTATAAACAAAAAGAACATTTTTAGAGTTTTATCTTTTCCCAAATTTTCTGCTGTGTATTTCTGTTCTGCTCTTTATTTTGCTGCAACTTTATGGATTACAGATGGTCACAGTTCTTTATTTTAGCTTGTGACATTTTTTGACTGTACTGTGCCAGTATATTCACCATTACTAGAGACTTGTGCATTGTCCCTGTGAATAACCATGCAACCGTGCGAACTTGAGAGAGAAATATATGTTTATGTGAGTAATTGAGAGGGACAGAGCTAATTCTTTTGTCTCTTAAACAGAAAGGAAAATCTAAGGTACAGTACTTTCTGTTCAAAGTATTTCTATACAATAAGGAAGTGACATTATTACCTGAAAGAAGTCAACTTTATTATGCAAAGACACCCATGTATAGGGGATGTGCATGGGAAGATTTTTTGTGGGGTCAGGAAGGGTATTCATGTGGCTCCTCGCACCCCACCACCCACCCCACCCCCGCCAAGAAAATCAATTCCATGGATGCTTTGCCACATTTTAAGTGCAGCTTGCAGCATTTTTTAAAGGACCATTTGTCAGGACGTTTGTGCCCAGTACCATTCGATGGTGCATGCATGGTGCATAAAGTGCTTATCAGTCATGGTTCATGCTGCTTTTACATTGCAACATAATACAGTCTTGGTTCTATCATAGTAATAACACTGTGCCAATCTTGCATTTTGTATTTGAATTCTTGGCATCATTCTTTTAGAATATTGGGATTATCTTCAAGTTCCCCTCCAGTCACGCAACATCCTAACCTAGACATATCCCATCAGTCCTTGATCATTCCTGGGTCAAAATGATGAAATTCCTTCACACCATTTGGAAGCATCATAGGATAAGGACTGCAGTTGTTCCAGGAGAAGGCCCATCACCATTTCAGAGCTATTAAAAGATGGGCAATAACAATTGCCGTTTTGCCAGTGTTGTCCACATCCTGAGAATGAATTTAAATAAAAAGTATATTTTTGATAACAGATCCAGAGATCCACAAAAAAGGGTCTTTTCTTGCCCTATTGCTACCAGAGGAAGGTAGGCTATATCCACAGTCCCAGGATGCACAAGATTGATAGGATTGAATGCTTACATTGCTGACTCTCTTCCAAGGCCTTGTGTGAGCCCAGTTGACTCTGGAATGGAATCATGCAATGTCCTTGGGCTCCCTTCAAGCCTTTTGGGACCAATGGGCACCACAAGATACAAGTTGTTTTATTGATGGTGGAAACAATATTATATTTTAACTTGTTTATGGTTTTTTAGAAGTAGTTATTTTAGTGGTGCTCCCCGATGAGGACACCTGTTGGGAATTGGTGATGTTTGTGACATTGGAATACCCAATGCCATTTCACTGATTCAGATAAAATAGGCGGAAGAAGGTGGGCTATGTGATTTACACTGGGGAGTACCATTGGCTTTATTTCCTCTGCATTGGGAATTGAAAGCACCACAGTAATAGTACTTGCTTAGAAATGCTTAGAACCAGGAGCAAAACATTTCACATGTGTATATATACCACACATTTCCTGTCATCAAACCCACTGGGAAAATCTCCATAGTTAAAGTATCAAAGATACTCAGGGATTGAAATTAAAAGGAAACCTTAACCATTTGTAAAGAGATTGAACATATGCAGACTAACGATCCTCTCTTTTGTTGCTTTGATATTACAGTTCCAATGCCAGTGCCAGTACTGCCTTTGGTTGCAGTGATGTAATACAAATGAGGTGACGTTAATACTTCCCGTGGCATAAAATGTTATCTTGAGAAATGCTTTAGGCTTACTCTGTGGGTATAGGCCAGACAAGTGTTTTTTGCATTGCTTCTAGAAGCCATCCCACAGTGGGAAAATTCTAGACCACCAGTCGCTGCAGCATACTATAAATAGAACACTTAATTCCTAAAGCGAGGCTATCGTGAGCGATGTAGTCAGTAAACATAAAACAGATTTCCCCATTTTATATGTATACTTACCTGGATTTTTCAGCTATCATTGGTGACAAGACAAAAGTATACCCCAGTGTGTTTTGGCTTCTCAACATCAAAAAAGATATACGTCAGATACATAACTGATTAAATGCTCATCTTGTCTATAAAATATTGGTTGAAGATGGAACCAAGCTTTAAATTCCTATTTGTTTTGGCCTATTTTCCTGTATCATAGAGTGATTACAGCACAGAAAGAGGCCATTTGGTGTGTCATGTCCATGCTGGCTCTCTGAAACAGCAACTCACTTGGTCTCACTCCCTCATCTTTTCCTCGTAGCCCTACAATTTTTTTCTCTTCAGATAATTATCTATTACCCAGTTGAAAGCCACAATTGAATCTGCCTCCACCACACATTCAGGTACTGCATTCCAGATCCTAACCTGTAGTTGTGTAAAAACGTTTATCCTCACGTTGCCTTTGGTTCTTTTGCCATTCACCATAAATCAGTATCCTCTGGTTCTCGGACATTCCACCAATGGGAACAGTTTCTCTCTATCAACTCTGTCAGACCTCTCATGATTTTGAACACCACTATCAAATCTCCTCTCAACCTTCTCTTCTCCAAGAAGAACAAACCCAGCTTCTCCAATCTATCCTCATAACTGAAGTTCCTCATCCCTGTAACCATTCTTGTAAATCGCTTCTGCACCCTCTCTAATGCCTTCACATCCTTCCTAAAGTGCGGTGCCCAGAATTAGACAGAATACCCCAAGTGAGACTGAACCAGTTTTTTTATAAAGGTTCACCAAAACCTCCTGATTTATGCCTCTATTTCTAAAACCCAGGATCCCCTATCCCCTTTCTCAACCAGCCCTGCTATATTCAGCAAATTGTCCCTCTGGTCTCTTTAGAATTGTATCCTTCATTTTATATTGCCTCTCCTCGTTCATCATCCTAAAATGTATCACTTCACAATTCTCTGCATTAAATTTCCTCTGCCATGTGTCTGTCCATTCCACCAGCCTATGTCCTCCTGAAGTCTATCTCTATCCTCCTCATACTTGCAAGCTTTATGTCATTTGCAAATTTTGAAATTGTGCACTGCACACCCAAGTCAAGATCATTAATATAGATCAAGAAAAGCAGTGGTCCTAATACCGACCCCTGGGGAATACCACTTTATACCTTCCTCCAGACCAAAAATCAACCATTCACCATTACTCTGTTTCCTGTCACAGCTAAATTCATATCCATGCTGCCACTGTCCCCTTTATTCCATGGGCTTTAACTTTGCTGACAAGCCTGTTATGTAGCAATTTATCAACAACTTTTGGAAGTCCATGTTCACCACATCAACCCTATTACCCGCACTGACCCTCTCTGTTACCTCATTGAAAAATATGATCAGGTTTGCCCTTTAAAAAATCCATGCTGGCTTTCCTTAATCCACATTTGTCTAAGTGACTGTTAATTTTGTCTTGGATTATCATTTCCAAAAGCTTTCCCATCACCAAGTTTAAACTGACCGGCCGATAATTGCTGTGTTTATCCTTACACTCTTTTTTGAACAAAGGTGTAACATTTGCAGTCCTCCAGTCCTCTGGCACCACACCAGTATTGAAGCCAGTGCCTCTGAAATTTCCACCCTGACTTCCCTCAGTATCCTTGGATGCATTTGATCCGATCCTGGTGACCTAACAACTTTAAGTACAGCCAGCCTTTCTAATACCTCCACTTTATCAATGTTTAGCCCATCCTGTGTCTCAAATACTATCCCTTTCACTATGACTTTGGCAGCATCATCTTCCTTGGAAAAGACAGATGCAAAGATAGGGAAAAACTGTTCCCATTGGCAGAAGGATCCAGAACCTATTTAAGGTGATTGACAAGGGAAGCAACTGAAACATGGGGAGATGTTTTTTTTTAACGCAGCTAGTGGTTTGGATCTGGAATGCACTGCCTGAATGTGTGTGCGGTGGCAGCAGATTTAACTGAATCCTTCAAAAGAGACTTGGATAATTATTTGAAGGGAAAATATTTGCAGGGCTAAAGGGAAAAGGCAGGGGACTGGGACTAGGTGAGTTGCTCTTGCAGAGAGCTGGTACAGACATGATGGGCTGAATGGCCTCCTTCTGTGCTGTGACTATTCTATGACTCCAAGTACTCATTTACTACCTCAGCCATACCCTCTGCCTCTATGCTGTTACGACCGAAATGGGAGGAGTGCATTGTCAGTTCAGTCCTACTTCTCCACAGGGTACAACACATCAATAAATTTATCCACTTACTGAAACAGCCAATTAGAGACTGTATTTTACCCCAGAATAAAGCACGCCAACTAGGTTTCTTTCATAAACAACAAAATTATCCATTTATTATAAACCAAGTCTTAACCGATAATGAAGTAAATATATACACGTATTGAAATATTAAAGCCCCATTTTTTTTATATCCTAGTCCTCACACACACTGACAGACATCCAAATACTGGTTAACCGGGATAAAAGGGATTTTTGTTCACAGCTGTTACAAAGAAATAGAAGGAATAAGAAAAATAACATACTGAATATGGAAGTCTGTTGTTTTGGCAAGGTGTCCCAAAGTCGAATAGTTGGCTGCCACCAGGATTTTTTCCAGGTGAAGTTGATGAACAGTCTGTTTGGGTAGACAGTCAAAGAAATCCAACTGCGAAAGGCTTCCCATAGGTCTTCCATCAGGGGTGCAGCAACAAAGGTGTCAGTTCTCACACACATTCGATGCAAAGTTCATTTGAAGATGCAAGGTGTCTGCAAATATTCAGAGTTTCTTCAAAAATGCGGGAGGCAACAGTCCAAAAAAAAGCATCTTTTAACAGTTCAAAATGAAACGAAACTTTTTTCCAGGCAAGACCCATGCTAATCATAAATTCCCTCTTGGCATGACAAACAATAGCTCTTAAGTCAAACTCCCTGTGGTGTTTACTTGAAATCACCTATTTTCCAGTATTTGTTTACTGGTCAAAACCAAGAAGATCTTGTTGACCTTTATTTTTTTTAAAAAAGCATCCATAAAGTTCAGCTATTTCCAGATGTTTCAATGTCCATGAAATCCTTTTTCAGTTTTTAAAAATATAGATTCCCAAGTTTTAGCACAAAAAATGGAAATTCTGTAACAATGTGTAAAACGCCTTTTTGGCCCTAATTGGCTCCACTCCTCCTCTTTAGCACCCTTTTACTATTAATATGCCGATAGAAGATTTTTAGATTCCCTTTTTTGTTCACTGCCAGTCTCTTATTCTCTCTCTTTGCTTCTTTTATTTATTCTTTCACTTTACCTCAGAACTTTCTGTATTCAGCCTGGTTCTCACTTGTATTATCAACCTGACATCTTTATCTTACTCTCTATCTCTTTCGTCATCCAAGGAGCTCTGGCTTTGTTTGTCCTACCTTTCCCCCTCGTGAGAATGTACCTCAACTGTACCTGAACCATGTCCTCTGTAAAGACAGCCCATTGTTCCATCACAATAATTGACATTAATTTTCCTGAGCCCAGTGAACCATACTAAGTGAACTACAGTTGTGGAAATGTATCCCCTCCACTCTAACCACTGATTAATTTTAATAGATGTTCTCCTTAACAACAATGGAAACTGATATGAGTGCCTACCATACCTTCTTAACATAGAACATAGAACATAGAACACAGAACATTACAGCGCAGTACAGGCCCTTCGGCTCTCGATGTTGCGCCGACCTGTGAAACCATCTGACCTAAACTATTCCATTTTCATCCAAATGTCTATCCAATGACCACTTAAAAGCCCTTAAAGTTGGCGAGTCTACTACTGTTGCAGGCAGGGCGTTCCACGCCCCTACTACTCTCTGAGTAAAGAAACTACCTCTGACATCTGTCCTATATCTATCACCCCTCAACTTAAAGCTATGTCCCCTCGTGTTTGCCATCACCATCCGAGGAAAAAGACTCTCACTATCCACCCTATCTAACCCTCTGATTATCTTACATGTCTCTATTAAGTCACCTCTCCTCCTCCTTCTCTCTAACGAAAACAACCTCAAGTCCCTCAGCCTTTCCTCGTAAGACCTTCCCTCCATACCAGGCAACATCCTAGTAAATCTCCTCTGCACCCTTTCCAAAGCTTCCTATAATGCGGTGACCAGAACTGCACGCAATACTCAAGGTGCGGCCTCACCAGAGTTTTGTACAGCTGCATCATGACCTCGTGGCTCCGACACTCGATCCCCCTACTAATAAAAGCTAACACACCATATGCCTTCTTAACAGCCCTATTAACCTGGGTGGCAACTTTCAGGGATTTATGTACCTGGACACCAAGATCTCTCTGCTCATCTACACTACCAAGAATCTTCCCATTAGCCCAGTACTCTGCATTCCTGTTACTCCTTCCAAAGTGAATCACCTCACACTTTTTACAAGGGGATTTAGATCAGAATGAGAGTTTGGCACCAATCTGGAATCTTGCAGAATAGCTTGAAGATAATGACTGTGACTGAAACAAATGTGAGATGTTTACTGGCTCTGCCACTGTTGGTTTATATGCTGCATATCGTCAGAGCCTTCATTGTCTGTGACTCTGTTTGAAACCTCAAAGAACAAAGATGGTTATCCTTAAAAATGCCAGCACTAATTTGCCTGCCCACCCCTCTGGAGCACCATGTTTTGTCTCTAGTTTTTTGGTCACATCAAAAATGTTTTAAACTTATGAATAAACCATTATTTGTTGAATCCCAACTGCAGTGACCTCATGAATTAGGATAGTGAGCTATGCATAGTTGTCCTAACTTTTGAGATGTTCAGTCATTTGCCATTTTGTTCCTCATGTCATTTTCTGAGCCCTCTTATTTGATGCAGCAAACCTGACAGTGACAGCAGGTGGATGGCATGTTCCGACCATTTTTAACATTGGAATAGGAGTGGGCAATTATTCCATTCTGCCTCTTTCCATAATGCCAAACCCTCATTCATTGCCTCTACTTGATAATCATAAACCCAAACTTAAGATTGGGTGTGGAGATATGGAACGAAAGTTCACATTGAGATAATACAAAGATGCCATTCTAAGTTTAAAGTTAAGGGACATAAATGGGAGTTTGGTCCTCTATTTAATCTGTGTTACACCTGATTTGATGCTGGATGACAAAAGGGATAGGGAGTTCCATTCACCAGCACTAACAAAACTCACCATAATGAAAACAAAATTTCACCCAAACACTCAAACTGGAAAAAATGGTTGGCAGAGCAACATCCACTCATCCGTGTAATGTCAAGAGACTTGTTTTTCCTAGTGTTGGCTCACTAAGCATTTATATGGAATTTCAGGGCTTACCTGTGAAGGAGACAGAACTATGCTTGCTCCTGCCATAGCTGCAGGTCTATCACTGGGATGCAAATGAGGTGGGAGAGGCATGTTCCTGGCCTCCTGCCTCATTTTCCTCACAAGGTATTCCATTGCAGGACGTGGGGCTATGGCCTGCACCTGGACTCCTATCAATCAAAAGTCCACGGAGCTTTCAGGAAGGCAAGCCAAAGATCCTGCAACAATTTTGAATCCTGACCCCTATCCCCTCCATGAGAATCTCCGTGAGTAGCCAGAAAGCCCTAATCTCAGAGAACCAATATTCAGCTGCAGGTTTGTAAATGGGCAATTGTGCCAGCTCTGGACAGCATCAGTGCACTTCGGATTTGCAGCCCCCGACCAGCACAGAAGGGGGCCAGAAAATGCAGCTCCACCATCTCCAAAGAAAGTTGTATGCTCATCCATACATCACACAGTATCCAATTATTTTTAAAAGCTAAAATTATTATAAACCAAATATATAAATCAACTACAGTACATTTTACATTGAGCTTCTGACCACATGTTCATGCCATCACTAAGACCACCTAAATGTAATGTGTGTAGGGGATGGTGGGAAGGATTAAATTATAAATTTTGTGTAGTCAGTGGGGTAAAGGTCAGATGTTAGAGGTAAGTGTTTTTTGGAGGTGAAGGGCAAAAAGTTAATATAATTGTTATCTGGGGAGTGGGAAAGGGGCATTAGAAATTTATTTATTTAATTTTGGTAGGGTCTGTCTTTAAAAATTTAAATTAGACGACAGGGCTGTCTGCCCTTTAAAAATGGTGCCAGCGCCTGCGCTCAGGCAGCTGGCGTCATTGCTGGGGACGGACAGCCCGCCCCCTCCATGAGATTGGCTGGGCCACCCCAGCTATTTAAAATGAGCCGCCACGCTTAAGATCCAGCCCCACTTTTCCTGTCACTGCAGCACTAAAAGGAGTCCCAGACGCCTGGCTTAAAATGTCATCATTTATATAGTGTAAAGACAGAAAAACAGTAGACAGAGACAGTAAGAACACACCCCAATGACCCACAGTGCTCCATGCAGCACGTTGGCCTCCACGCTTGGTCACTCCTATACTGTGCTCCCCTTGTACCTTCGAGGAGGTGGAGGTCAAGTCTCAGCTTGCTGCTGAGATGCATGTGGCAGTCATCCTCATTGTGGAGGTGCCCTTGGAGGCATCTCCAGTGGCTGTGACAACTGTACCATTGTAGGGGCAGCCTCCGTCACTTGGCCCTGCTGCACAGAAGGTCCCTCAGTCAGAGGGGCCAAGGAGGCCGAGGATGATGAGGGTGCTCCGTGAGGGGTGGCACTCTCATCCTCCTCCATGACATCCTTAGCCCTTGCTGGGTGCTCTGGGTGCCTGGAGAAGGACACCAGCTGGGGCGCAGCTGGCTTCCCCTCCAAAGTTCTCAGCACCATCAGAACCAGTGAGCGCTCCATGCTACACAGCACCTCATGCATCCTGTGGACACAGTGCACAGTTCCTGCATGCATTCCAAGTGATGCCGCATATGGATAGACACAAGATTGGCGACTCTTTCTATGGAGGAGCTCATGCACTTATAGCCTGAGCCATTGTGGCACACATGAGCTGGCTGGACTCCTCCATCCTCTGCCCAAGACCCCACACTGCCTCAGAGGACTCTGACATGTGGGAGCAAATCTCCTGCTGCTGTTCAAGGTAGAGCTTCCTTTCCAGTGACTCCTCAGACCCTGCATCTGTGACCAGCTGAGCAGGGCTGTGTCTGTTTTCCCTCCTCTGAGGGGAACTGACCATAGCTGCCTCCGCCTCTGGTGCCTTCTCCTGCCCATTAGTGCTGTGATCATCACCCTGTGCCACCCTAACTTCACAAGCACGAGGACCCACTGAGATGAATGTATCTGCGTTGGCGGATGCTATGCTCATAAGGTGTGATGATGCTTCTTCATTTCCTTCTTGCTCCTGTGGGCCCGTGGAGGGAGGGTGAGGGATGCCCTGGGTTGGACATCTGCACCTGTGGGTAGCACAAGATGAGATGTTGACAGCTAGCCTAGGAGAGGCTACCCAGTGCTACCCAGTGTGCGACACACTATTGAATGGAGTGGAGTACACTGCACCCACTTAATGACCACATTTCCCTCTGTAATCACCAGATCCACCGTGAGCTCTTGTTTTGCCTTGCCCGATTTCCTCCTGTTCCGATATCCTGGCTATCTCCATCGCTGCCTCCTCCACTGGAGTGATGCAATAGAAGAATGGCACCCCTCCTCCCATCTGGGCCCTCTCCTGGGTACTGTGTGCCCATTTCTCCTGCAAGGACAAAAGACTTTTTCCTCTGTGGCCAATGGCATCTTCCCCTATCCATTAGAAGCTGCATGTCTCAGTGGTGCCAGGTCCTCATTAGCACTATGGCTGTGAGCCATTCAGTAAGTGACCTGGGCACACATTGCTCCCATGTTCAGGAGCAGCATGCTCCCTGAGACCTGCTCGGGGGATTGGGGGTCACACTCACCTTGCCAGAACGTATGAGATTGTTGAACCTTTTGCAACACTACAACCACATTCTTCTAGACTCGCTTCTGCATTAACAGCGGCCAGCAATCTGAACTCAGGCCTCCTCCTGCCACCATCCAGGATGAGGACATCCCTCCTCTCCCTCATGTTCTCCAACATTACATCCAGGACAGCATTGATGAAGCCCTGCCCCGGGTGCCAGGCCTCTGGTTCTCCTGTGACATCTCACTTCCCTCTGGTGCAGTGGAAGGCTTTGGCACACTCACCAGATTTCTCCCTTAAGACGACCAGCAGCCTCAGTGATGGCTGCCGTGGGGAGTCTAAATCAGTCCCCCCACTTCATCTGACCCATCTCTGATCCTGCCACCACGGGTTCCAATTGGACAGGGAACCTACCTCCATATAAATTTAAGGGCTCACCCGTGTGAAAATCATGACTTTAATCAGTTTTCCACCAAAGGCAGGTTTGGGACCTAAAAACAGTCCTGCCTCCTGTTTTCTGCCTCTGTGGGGGGGAAATTCAGCCTTCTGTAATCTTCTCCAGCCCCACAACCCTCCAAGACATGTGCATTCATCTAATTCTGGCTTCTTGAGCATCCCTAATTTTAATCACTCCACCCATTGGTGGCAGTGGCTTCAACTGCCCAGGGCCTAAGCTCTGGTATTCCTTCCCAAACCCTCTCCCCATCTTTACCTCGCCCTCCTCCTTTAAGACGCTCCTTAAAACCTACCTCTTTGACCAAACATCTGCCCTAATGTCTCCTTATGTGGCTCTGTCAAATTTTGTTTCATAAGGCTCCTGTGAAGTGCCTTTGGACATTTTATTATGTCCAAGACACTATATAAATGCAAGTTGGTGTTGAGTTATTTCTGACCTTCTCTTTCTGGACTCTTGTATTTCAATAACATTTGCTTGTGGAAGGCAGGACTTGCCAGGATTTATTTTCTGGTATCATGTGGGTGGAAGTGACTAACTGACAGAGATTTAAGCTCCCCTGAACTTCAAAACATGTGACAGCTAATAGTAGCTCCAATAGAACAGAGGCTTTGAAGGTTCTGAAGATTGAGGTGTAATTTCCAGAAAGAGACCAAGAATCCACATTGCTGCCAAAACACCAACATGTGGTTGGTGATGAAAGATAGGGACAGATCTAGAAGCTGGTAAGAATTTGTATTTGAACTCTGCAAACCACTCCAGAATCGAATTGTGTTATATGGGCACTAGTTATAGTGCACTAACAGTTTGTGACTGGCAGCTGAACAGTACAGAATGCTGCCAGCAACAGCCCTGTTAAATGGCAGGTTTCTCCTTGCTGAGATTAATCGCACCGTCTGACTGAACACCTTGCAGTGGAGCTCTGCTTTCCCAGCTGATAACTTTTTATTGTTCTGAGAGTGCAGCTGGGTGTGCCTGCTTTCTGAAAAACAAGGAAAATATGCTAGACGTTTAAATCTGCTGCACAGTGACAAACCCAATATGTGAGTAATGCTATAACTCACTTACACCAAATTTCATCCCTGGAAAATAAACTCAATGCCATTTTAGTGAATTTTCATACATCTAGTCTGGTCATCAATAAATCAAACAAAATAACTATCTTTTCTGAGCAAAGAAAACATCTCTGGACATTCAGACATTTGAAGGACATTTGTTAAATTGTGCCACTTTAATGCCTACATCCTAGGGCTACTTTGATGACATAAGAATTTGATTGTGCTTATCAGAATTGTCTAGTTAATACTAACTTATTTCTAGTTCATAAGGCTAATTATGTCAGTTGTTAATTTCTGAGGTCTCCAAAGGATTGATGGTGAACTGCTGATCAGTAAAAATAAACACTAACTACATATCTGAGGACTTGCATTACTATGCATTAAGATAGCAGTTTGATGTGGTGTTTGGATAGAAAGAAAGCCACTTGCAACTGTGTAAAGGAGGCTATCTAACAGCAGTATGAGAAATTAGAAGAACTATGGATCTTGTGGCAATATTGTATGAAGTAGTGGTGGAATTTATAACTCTTAGATACATCCTCACATAGTCCTGCGTGTTATTTATACCATGAACAAAACTTCATGGGCAGATTTTTTGTAGTTGAGCCTCTGGCGGCTAAAGCAGAGCTATATTTTTCCTGGTAGTTAAAAAATCATTAGCCTTAGAACAGCTGATGAAGATCACACTCCAGTAATAAAGTCAATTACTGCAACTCAGCATCAGCAGATTCCATTTAATTGACATTCTCTAGCAAGCAGCTGTTGTGAAACATTATCTAGTTGTCACATTTGAGATCGGCAGGCTGACTTTAACTTTCGGCAGTGGCAGAGAACAGGCGGTAGAGGATCGGCTGCCCATTACCCACCCCGCCCAGTTTTCCTCTTGAAGTCAATGGAAAGAAAAATTGAGCTCAATGTATAACACCAGGCCGATCCACTACTGCCCATTTATCATCGCTGCAGAAAGTTAAAATCAGCCCTCTGTCATCAGTGATGTCCAGGATTCACAGGACAGTAGTGAAGATCAGCAGCCCTGGTTGATTTTCCATTCCCAAGGCCAGCCACACAGAGACCAATTGTGTCACATGAAACTGTATCCTTTTGTACTGCTGCTCTACCTGAGATAAGCAGAATCAATGCAGACCAAAAACTGAATATAAGACTATACAGCTCAGTTTCACACTGTGTAGTATATTTACCAATCAGGGGAGCTCTAGGCCGGAATTTTACGGTGGATGGATGGGAGCAGGACTCCGACGTGAAAGTCGGTGGTGAATCTGCTTCCGCCTAGCTCAGAGATCTGTCCCGTATTTTACGGGTCCCCGGGCTTTAATTGGCCCGAGGCGGGACTTCCACCCAACGCCGTAAACTTGTCTGGAGGCGGAAGCGGGGCGGGTAGGCCTCCCGGAGCCTGCCGCTCAATTTTACGCCACCATCCGACCTGTTGGGGCAATGTAAAATTCCGGCCCTAATGTCTGTAATCTTATTACACAATGATAATGTTTTTATTGAGGAGGAGAGAGTTCTCACTGGAAAGAAACATAGCAAATAGGAGCAGGAATAGGCCATTCGGCCCTACAGGCCTGCTCCACCATTCAAAAAAGATCATGGCTGATCGTCTAATTCAGTACCCTGTTCCTGCTTTCTCCCCATATCCCTTGATCCCTTTGGCATTAAAAAATCTCTCTCTCCTTCTTGAATATATTTAATGACTTGGCCTCCATTGCCTTCTGCAGTACAGAATTTGGAGAATAGAGAAACCTACAATAATTTGGTATAGAATGCAAAAAGTAGCTATAAACTCAGCAGAATATGGACCACCTGGAATTCAAATGGTTTGAATCATTAATCAGAAGGACATTAGTCTACTCATGTAAGTGGGTATGGTAGCAGTTATTACTGAACAAAAGCCTGACTAATAATCCAGAGAACGTGGGCTGAATTTTCCTAGTACCGCAGAGACAGGATTGAAGGGGGACCAGATGCAAAATTAGAGAATCTTGCACTGGGGTGGCTCCCCGATACGATCTTGGCTCAATGCAATCTTAGCAGAGGCAGGATCTGACCAGTACTGACTACGCTAATGACAGTGGCGGGCAGCTAATTAAGCTCAATTAAATGCTTGACTTGAGGACAAATTGGCATTGCTGCCGTGATCTTCCAGCTAGTGGACGGGCCCCCCACTGAGGGCAAAGCCTGCCAGTTGCCTGAAGGCAGCCACCCGGCAGCTGGCTGGGAGGCCATCAATGCCCATTCCCTATCCCGGAGCTGCAGATATCAGAGGGCCACTGCCACACCACAGACCATCCTGTGGAGGGGTTCTGTCTCCACAATGATGGCCTGGTTGATGTTGCCACACATTTTTTAATTTTATGATTCTTCAGAGTGCGTCTCCATCTTGAGGTGCCCTCGAGTTCTCCTACCCACATCAGCAGCGCTCACCTCTTCCAGTGGGGCTGCCGGCCAAACATTGCTGTGACCCTCTGATTGGTTTGTCCAGTTCCCTGGTCTGCCCACCGGCCTTAACTGAACAGGGTTCCTGGAGACGGCTTTTTAATTGGCCACCTCCAGGACAATAGTGACCAATGTACACCCATGGTCACTTCCGGGCTCCTGACCCGGAATTGAGGCGGATGTTGGGATTGTGAAACAACCAGGAAAATTCAGCCCTGTGTGTTTAAATTC